>NC_054837.1:31678477-31996114 GCF_018345385.1 Vulpes lagopus
TCAGGCTTCCCTCGATGAGCCTGCTTCTCCCTCTAGGTCTCTATTTCACTCTCTGTATCTCATGAATAAAATAAGTCTTTAAAAAAAATGAAGTAGCACTAGATGTAATGACATGAAAAGATGTAATTACTCAGCTTAAAAAAAAAAGCTGAGAAACACTACATTGAGAATGGTCCTGTTACGTGTACATACATATGTATGTAAATAAATGTATTATATAATATAAAGTCCAAAAAATTAACAAACCTTAAAAGTAGTTATCACCTGGGGGGGGGGGTGTATGGAGTAAAACATCCAGAAATTAAGGACTTAGGTGGACTCTTCGACTTTTTGATATACATAGTTTATATGTATGTTGTAATTAAAGTAGCAAATGTATTCCAAACTCGTTTCTTCCTGGGAGTAAGCTTACATGAACTCTACATCACTGATTTTAATGTGCTTAGAATGGTTTTTCAAACCTCTCTAGTATTGGGGCACCTGGCTGGCTCAATCCATTAAGCCTCTGCCTTCAGCTCAGGTCATGATCCCAGGATCCTGCTCAGCAGGGAGCCTGCCTCTCTCCCCCTACTACTCCCTCCTGCACATGTGCTCCCTTTCTCCTAAATACTTTAAAAAGTTTCTAGTACTTATTAGCAATTCCTTTCATTAAACCTGACAGGCAGCACTTTACTTCAAAGAAGCTTCCTTGGTAAGTTTCCAAAAGAGCATCCCCACCCAGGCTAAGAGTTTTATTAGACCAGTGCACTGATGCTCTTGTACTGATGCCAAGATCCCTCTCGCCCTGTCCAAATTACTTGGGATCTCCATCCTAAAGGACAGTTGGCTGTTAACAGTACGACCTAGCTTCATAGTCCCAAGAATTATTAGCCACTCAACCTCCCGTACTTAGAAAACTTAGAAAGTTTGAGCTCTCCTACACCCATGGGGTTCAAACTCACAAACCTTAGACCATGAGTCACACACTCCACTGCCTGAGCTAGCCCGCCATTCCTGAAGACTTTTTTTTTCCTGAAGACTTCTAAAAAGCACTCCTTATCACTGATTTAGGAACCATTTGCTGCCTGTCCTGCAGTGATCGTTTTCAAGATGCTACTGACGCTTTTCCTGGATGCTAGAACTAGTTTGGAGTATCAAACTTCTACAAAAACTCCTAACATGGTGACAAAGCGCTACTGGAGTTCCTGGAGGTTGTTTCCCGACCTCTTTGTCAACTTACATGGGTGAGTCAATGAAAATGAAGTGCACTGTACACTTTGTGCACTTGTATTAACAAAGGGAAAAACTGCAACAATTTGCCTAGCACTTAGAGCTCTAAAATGGCATTTTCTAGTCTGATTCCTAACGCTAGGGATGTAGACTTATACTGCTGGTAGACAACACGAAAACTTCCTGTATACCTGAGATTGCACAAGGGAGGTGGAAGGCCGCGGTGCTTTGGGGGAACAGTTCCGTCTGAAGTCCCTTAATGACTGATTTCTGGGGCACCTATCACCCAGTGCCAATTCCTTACATTAAACCAGCTCCCCGGGCAGCCCGGGTGGCTCAACGGTTTAGCACCACCTTCAGCCCAGGGCCTGATCCTGGGGATCTGGGATCGAGTCCCACGTCGGCT
This sequence comes from Vulpes lagopus, assembly GCF_018345385.1. Classification (NCBI taxonomy): domain Eukaryota; kingdom Metazoa; phylum Chordata; class Mammalia; order Carnivora; family Canidae; genus Vulpes; species Vulpes lagopus. The sequence continues at coordinate 31,680,093 of NC_054837.1, forward strand.
CCCAGCATGGAGCCTGCTTCTCCCTCTGCCTGTATCTCTGCCTCTCCCTCTCATGAATAAAAGTCTTTAAAATAAAAAATAATAAAAAAAATAAACCAGCTCACCTTGACTTCCACCTTTGCTTGTAGTTATGACAAAGATAATTACCTCACCAGCAACATCTCATGGGATAGAAGCTAGCATAGTATAAACTTTCCCAAGTGAAGACAGTTCACCTTTTTCACAATTGTTATATACAAATCCTTTATCTGTAGTCCTAGAAAAGTTATCTCAAAATCTCCATTTCAATGTTTCATTATCTACATAGCCACTAATTATTCTAAACTTTTGAGCATGCCAGACACAATTACTCACCATTCTTTTTAAATTATCTGGTTAAACAAATATCTGGTAAAGCGACTTTCTATGCAGCTCAGTATGAACTTAAATACACTACTGTATTTAAGTTTTATTTATTTATTCATTTATGAGAAACACAGAAAGGCAGAGACACAGAGGGAGAAGCAGGCTCCATGCAAGGAGCCCGACGTGGGACTCAATCCTGGGTCTCCAGGATCACGCCCTGGGCTGAAGGCGGCGCTAAACCGCTGAGCCACCTGGGCTGCCCTAGACTAGTGTATTAAAGTGGGTTCTTGGGCACCCAAGAATTATTTTTACAATTGCTTGGGCAACCACGAACTTATTTTTATAAATAAAATGTATTTTATATTTCTATTTTATAAATATCAAAAAAATTAGGTGGGTTCTTCCATAGGTTTCACCACCCCCACCCTCTAATTAGCACCTTTTTTTAAAGATTTTATTTACTTATTCATGAGAGAGAGGGGCAGAAACACAGGCAGAGGGAGAAGCAGGCTCCATGCAGGGAACCCAACATGGGACTCAATCCCAGACTCCAGGATCATACCCTGGGCTGAAGGTAGGCACTCAATCACTGAGCCACCCAGGCTTCCCTAGTATTTCCTTCCTGAGGGTAGCTCAGAAATATTCCCATTGTTATTGCACAAACCAATCAAAAATTCAGTATTTACAGACAATCCTATCTCCCCTTCCCAATTTTTTTTTTTTTTACTAACATTTCTTAACCCTCCCGGGATGCCAGAATTTGATAGACTGAAAATCTTGACCTGTCACATCCCATCCAAACTAAACAGAACCCTCTCCCCACAAAAACTCACACTATTTGGGAATGCAACAACTTTATTGAAAGAAAAGTGCAATGAATTTTGTCAACAGCTTAAAGGGGGAAATTAGACCCCTCCCCTCAAGCGCAGGACCAAGTGCAGAGTGGACTCCTTCTGGATGTTGTAGTCAGACAGGGTGCGCCCATCTTCCAGCTGTTTGCCGGCAAAGATCAACCTCTGCTGGTCAGGGGGGATGCCCTCTTTTTCTTGGATCTTCCCTTTGACATTCTCAATGGTGTCACTGGGCTCCACCTCCAGGGTGATGGTCTTACCCGTCAAGGTCTTCACGAAGATCTGCATGCCCCCCCTGAGGCGAAGGACCAGGTGCAGAGTGGACTCCTTCTGGATGTTGTAGTCGGACAGGGTGCGCCCATCTTCCAGCTGTTTGCCGGCAAAGATCAGCCTCTGCTGGTCAGGGGGGATGCCCTCCTTGTCCTGGATCTTCGCCTTCACGTTCTCGATGGTGTCACTGGGCTCCACCTCCAGGGTGATGGTCTTACCAGTCAAGGTCTTCACGAAGATCTGCATGCCCCCCCTGAGGCGAAGGACCAGGTGCAGAGTGGACTCCTTCTGGATGTTGTAGTCGGACAGGGTGCGCCCATCTTCCAGCTGTTTGCCGGCAAAGATCAGCCTCTGCTGGTCAGGGGGGATGCCCTCCTTGTCCTGGATCTTCGCCTTGACATTCTCGATGGTGTCACTGGGCTCCACCTCCAGGGTGATGGTCTTACCAGTCAAGGTCTTCACGAAGATCTGCATGCCCCCCCTGAGGCGAAGGACCAGGTGCAGAGTGGACTCCTTCTGGATGTTGTAGTCGGACAGGGTGCGCCCATCTTCCAGCTGTTTGCCGGCAAAGATCAGCCTCTGCTGGTCAGGGGGGATGCCCTCCTTGTCCTGGATCTTCGCCTTCACGTTCTCGATGGTGTCACTGGGCTCCACCTCCAGGGTGATGGTCTTACCAGTCAAGGTCTTCACGAAGATCTGCATGCCCCCCCTGAAGGCGAAGGACCAGGTGCAGAGTGGACTCCTTCTGGATGTTGTAGTCGGACAGGGTGCGCCCATCTTCCAGCTGTTTGCCGGCAAAGATCAGCCTCTGCTGGTCAGGGGGGATGCCCTCCTTGTCCTGGATCTTCGCCTTCACGTTCTCGATGGTGTCACTGGGCTCCACCTCCAGGGTGATGGTCTTACCAGTCAAGGTCTTCACGAAGATCTGCATGCCCCCCCTGAGGCGAAGGACCAGGTGCAGAGTGGACTCCTTCTGGATGTTGTAGTCGGACAGGGTGCGCCCATCTTCCAGCTGTTTGCCGGCAAAGATCAGCCTCTGCTGGTCAGGGGGGATGCCCTCCTTGTCCTGGATCTTCGCCTTGACATTCTCGATGGTGTCACTGGGCTCCACCTCCAGGGTGATGGTCTTACCAGTCAAGGTCTTCACGAAGATCTGCATGCCCCCCCTGAGGCGAAGGACCAGGTGCAGAGTGGACTCCTTCTGGATGTTGTAGTCGGACAGGGTGCGCCCATCTTCCAGCTGTTTGCCGGCAAAGATCAGCCTCTGCTGGTCAGGGGGGATGCCCTCCTTGTCCTGGATCTTCGCCTTGACATTCTCGATGGTGTCACTGGGCTCCACCTCCAGGGTGATGGTCTTACCAGTCAAGGTCTTCACGAAGATCTGCATGCCCCCCCTGAGGCGAAGGACCAGGTGCAGAGTGGACTCCTTCTGGATGTTGTAGTCGGACAGGGTGCGCCCATCTTCCAGCTGTTTGCCGGCAAAGATCAGCCTCTGCTGGTCAGGGGGGATGCCCTCCTTGTCCTGGATCTTCGCCTTGACATTCTCGATGGTGTCACTGGGCTCCACCTCCAGGGTGATGGTCTTACCCGTCAAGGTCTTCACGAAGATCTGCATGCCCCCCCTGAGGCGAAGGACCAGGTGCAGAGTGGACTCCTTCTGGATGTTGTAGTCGGACAGGGTGCGCCCATCTTCCAGCTGTTTGCCGGCAAAGATCAGCCTCTGCTGGTCAGGGGGGATGCCCTCCTTGTCCTGGATCTTCGCCTTCACGTTCTCGATGGTGTCACTGGGCTCCACCTCCAGGGTGATGGTCTTACCCGTCAAGGTCTTCACGAAGATCTGCATGCCCCCCCTGAGGCGAAGGACCAGGTGCAGAGTGGACTCCTTCTGGATGTTGTAGTCGGACAGGGTGCGCCCATCTTCCAGCTGTTTGCCGGCAAAGATCAGCCTCTGCTGGTCAGGGGGGATGCCCTCCTTGTCCTGGATCTTCGCCTTGACGTTCTCGATGGTGTCACTGGGCTCCACCTCCAGGGTGATGGTCTTACCCGTCAAGGTCTTCACGAAGATCTGCATTGTCTGTCAAAAAAACAAGAAAAACAAAAACCAATCCAGAGTGTAACAGAACACTCACATGTGAATACAACACTTACAGTTACTGGTCATTTTACACTAAATCAAGAACTAAAATAAGCCTCGTCAAAAAACCTAAGGAGAAGAAACAGGACCGGTTTTAGAAACTCAAATAAGCTCCAAAACCAAGCTCCAGGCCCCAGGAGGAGAGAAGACAGGGGTACCGGTCAAGAGAAGGCGCCGGCTTCCGTATCTTCCCCTCCCCCCTCAGTGATGTCTGGACCGGACAATCCGCACGATCTCCCCCCGGCCTAACCCTTGTGCCCCGCGACTGACCCAAGTCGGCTCCACACACAGGAGCTCGCGGCCCCACCCCGGATTGTTAGCTGACAAAGCGATGACATCACACGACCGACGCGACGAGCGGGCCCCCTCCCCCCTGACGGGCGCAGGACTGCTCCGAGCGGCGCCGGCACTTCGGGCCCACTCGCCGCGACCGGGACACGGAGCGTGGCGCCAGCGGGGCCGCGGAGCACACAGGCGCTTCCCGCCCCCACTCACTGCGCAGAGGGTCCCGTCAGGGCCCCACCGGCTCGGCGCGTGTCGCCCGCTCACAGCCATCCCCTCTCCCGGGCTCCTCACGGCCCCCTCGCATCTCGGCTTCTCCCCCCACAGGAGCCGGAGCGGACGCCATTTTGCCGCGCCCCCCCCCCCACCAAGGGTAACCGCGCTCCGGCGCCGCGGGCAACTCCCGGCGCAGCCGGCTGCCGGCCCCCCGCCCCTGCAGGGCCCCAAGCCCCCCAGGCCCGCGCAGCGGCCCGCTCCTCACCGAGCGGCTGTGACAGAAGCGCACGCAGACGAGCAACCGACCTCCGGCCTCCACGGAACTGCCTGCGCCACGCCCGGCGCCTCCTTATATAGCGATCGGCAGCGCCGCTCCGGTGGATCCCTGCGCGGAAACGCCGAGAAGGGACTACTTTTCTCGGTCTTCCTGCCCTCCGGGGAGAAAACCGCTGCCCCCAGCCTTCTAAGAGCCCCCTGAAATGCCGACCTGTCAAGGCTGGGCGGTAGGGCTGAATCTGGCGCGGAGAGGGCCGCGGGCCCGAGCGCCCGCGCGGAGGGATCAGCGCGCTCGTCGAGTGCTGCGTCCGCGGACGTGGCCGGCGCCGGATGCGAGGGGGGAGGGGGCGAGCGGGGAGACCTGGGCCCGCGGGAGACGGGAAAACCCGGCGCGGAATCGCCGGGCGCCCGGAGCGAGCTGTGCCTGCCGCGGGGCCCCGACACCCCTTCCCCTCGGCCGCAGCGGTCCCCGCGGCTCTCGAGACCCGCGCTGGGCGGAGAGGGGTTGGGCGTCGTGGGCCCCCGCCCCTCCGCGACCTCCGGGGTCCTGGCGCCGGGGCCTGCGGCCCTCCCCGCCCCCGCGCTGGCGGCCCGCCCATCCCCCCCGCGGGCGCGCGGACAGGACGGATGACTCGACAGATCGCGGCGCTGGGCGGGCGGTGGGCCAGGCCTGGGCTGGGGCAGGGGGGAGCAAGGGGGGTGCGGGACAGCGCAAGGCTAGAAGGGGGGGCAGAAGCCCCGCACGCTTCGCCCGCGCCTGTTCGAGAGGCGTCTGGAAGTCCACCGAACTTTCTAGAATGTTCTTTGGCCTTCCTGTACCATCTAGGCCGCCTTGTGCTTGATACACACCGAGGCATCTGGTGGACACCCCGTGGAGCTCAGACGTACAACTTCCTTAGGCCTGGGGTTTCAGAAACACAAGTCCAATCCCAGGCCTGCACATGGGGTGGGGGGGACACAATTTAATATCCCAAATACAAAATTTGGGGCACCTGGGTGACTCCGTGGTTGAGTGCTTGGCTCGGGGCGTGACCCCGGGGTCCTGGGATCCAGTCCTGTGTTGAGGTCCCCGCAGGGAGCCTGCTTCTCCCTCTGCCTGTGTCTCTGCCTCTGATGTCTCATGAATTAAGATCTTTAATAAATGATTTAATTACACTGAATGCTATGGCAAAATTCCATTTGAATAAAAGGGGAAACACTGAAAAATAAAATACCCGAATGTGGTGAAAACGTAAAAGGTTTCTGGAAGTTTACAGAGAAAAGTCCTTCACATGCTCAATCCCCCAGCCACTGTCTCTTCTGGAACTATTCTCTGTTTCAGTGTGGAGGGGGGAAAAGATCTTTTCATTTCACCCTCAAAGCTTTCGAGAAAAAAAAAAAACGAATAGGAAAAGTTGCCTAAACAATGTTCTGCCGTTAAAAAAAAAGACTCATCCCTGTTTTAAATTATGAATGTTGTATTATTTAAATTCTCACAATGTGAATCAAAACTGCTATGTGAAAAAACAAAAACAAAACAAACAAAAAAAAAACCGTTATGTGTTTTCTTTGGTAACCCATGTAGGTACGTATTTATGAGAAAGGTCTGAGGAAGGTTCGAAATAGACTTTAATCTGTGTGATTTTTAACATTTTCTGAAGAGAATGAATTTATTGTTGAGGAATTAAAACGAATAAGAAAAGCAAAATATCATTTTTCAGGTTAGTAGGAAACCCCAGGAACTTCCAATCCAGATTTTTGTGAAGGTTATTTCTGGAAAGAGGTTTTAAAGGAACAAAATGTGGAAGCTCTTTATAGGGGTATTTCTCTCCAAATTTCAGGCAGACGTTTCAGAGACCCAAAAGGCCAAGGTTCTTTCTAAGGTGACGGAGGCTTAGCTTCACACCACACCCTGCTTCTCTGGGTTGTGACTTTTGCTGCCAGCCTCATGATTCATGTTGTTTAAAGGCTGAGTCACGAGCTTTGAGACATAGCTTTTTCCAGAATCCAAAAGGTACAGAGGAAAACAGGCCTGGTTTCAGAAGTGGGGGAAGGAGAGGAGGGAGGAGGAAGAAGAGAGGCTCAGAGGGTGGGAAGTGGGTCCAGGGTCATCTCCAAGGAAAGAACATTTTTATGACCTGAGAACATTGGTGTCTATCCTCTCTGGCAGAAAAAAAAAAAGGTGCCCCGAAACACCCTTGCATAAGCACAACAGTGGAGTGTATTAAGGCAAAGAGAAGTAAGCATTTGTCCAAGGACACTGAGGTGACACGAAGGGAAAGATAAAATGAGACAAGCAGCCAGTGTTTCTCTAGAGCCGTCATTCTCAACAAGGAATGACTTGGCCCCTCTGTGTACGTGTGGCCATATCCAGAGAGCATTTTTGGTGGCGTGGTGGTAGTTGGGGGGAGGAGGTGCTGCTGGCATCTGGAAACAGAGTCAAGACTGCTGCAGCACATCCCCTAAGACACAGTCACCCAGTCCCAAACATCAGTAATGCCAAGGAGGTTGAGAAACCCTGCCCTACAAAGGAATTGCATTGTCCTCATGACAACTGCTTTACTATTTACTGAGAAGGCCTCCCAAAACCTAAATGTCCCACTTGGACCTAGGAATTGGCTATCAAATCACGTCCCTGAAACCTAAAATCCCCTGACCTAGAATGCAATGTGCGACAATGTGCGAGATGCAGGGTGAGTCACTAGATCCATTTTCAACTCCTTCCACCCACAGATCCGTCCTTTGCAAGCGGCCCAGAAGAGATTGCTTCAGAGCTGGCACCAACGGAAGAGTGACAGAGGCCCAGCAACACGGCAGGATTGGTGGGGAAGCATGAGCACGTGATGGGCTGAGCTCACAAAGGGCCTGGGTGTTGGGCTGCTGGGGGGGTAGGAGGTAGGGGGGAGGACTGCTGCCTGTTTGTTTGCCTGCCTTGCTTCCGTCCCAAAGGATTTGGTTCCCCTGAAGGTCACAACCATGTATGGGCCTCAACTCCACATCATGAGAAAGTCCAAGAGCACAAGGATCAGCAAACATTTCCCCACAAGCAAAAGGGTGAAATCAAGAGCTGATTGAGAAACATTTGCCTTGCTTTGTCATTGGTTATATAACCATCAAAGCTAATCAAACGTGTCTGCAGTTTAAGGGGGGAAAAAAGCCCAAGGGAGTCCTCTTTTTCCTGTTTATGTGTGTGCATTTGCATTGTGCGGCAGAGCACAGACTGCTCCAGTTTAAAAATAACCAATTTAATCCCCCAGGAGTCAGGAAATCAGACTTCACTTCCAGTCTCCAAACTTGCTTCTACTCTACTTGAGGAAGATTGAAAAGTTAACCCACAGGGAATTTGCTTTGTTTTTAATTCCTTTTTAAGTTGTGGCAAAATACACACATAAAATTAACCATCTCAACCATTTTTTTTTTCATCTCAACCATTTTTAAGCATACAGTTCCATTGTGTTAGGTATGCCATAGGGGAGGAAAAATAATTTTCCCTTTACCCTCTGAGTTCTTAGCTGAGGCCTCAAAAATGAAAGATTAACAAGAGAGAAAATCCCCTAGAAGTTTATTAACATGCATGTTTCATGTATACCTTGGAGATACCCTGGGAAAAATGAATAACGCAGAGGTGGTTTTAGAATTTAGGCTTAAATAATCATCTTAATAGGGGAAGAGGAGGGGAATATAGGCCTCTCAGGGGTTTTTAGGAATACAATAGATGGTAGTATAGTTTGTGACAGTTGAGTGTCTTACTTCTAGTCTGTCCTGTCACGGGAGCCAGTCTTCTTCCCTGGTTGGTGAAGCTCTGGGGAGGGCATCTGCATTTAGGACCTAAGAGTGGTTCACAGACAGCCTCTCCCCTGATCTGTTACTTTTCAAGTGCTTTCAGCTCAAAATAATATCAAAGTGGCATATTTGGGGCTGGCATATTCTGTACTCTTCAACATGCATACTCTTGTGCAACCATCACCACCATCCATCTCCAGAATTCTTTCATCTTGCACACCTGAACCCCTGACCCCAGGGGTTTAAAAGCTCCCTAGGGCACATGGATGGCTCAGCCGTTGGACTTGCAACTGGATTTCAGCTCAGGGCCTGATCTCAGGGTAGTGGGAGCAAGCCCCACAGCGGGCTCTATAATCAGCATGGAGTCTGCTTGTGATCCTCTCTCTTTTGTAAATAAAAAATTTCTTTTTAAGGGATGCCTGGGTGGCTCAGTGGCTGGGCATCTGCCTTTGGCTTGGGTTGTGATCCTGGGGTCCTGGGATTGAGTCTCCCTCTGCCTGTGTCTCTGCCTCTCCTTTTCTGTGTTTCACATGAATAAACATTTTTTTTAAAAAAGATTTAAAAAGATTAGTTTTGTGTTAGGCCTGATTACTTTAGAAATTACCTCAGCATCTTGTTCCCTTAAACCCTGTTGACATTTGGAGAGAAATAACCTTCCCAGCAGCTCATTACCAACTGGCACTGTTACCTAAAGGCCACTCCACCCCGCCGGTGAGTCATCTTACAGATTTCAGTTTCATCTCAAAAGTAAACGCTTTGTAGACAGTCACATCCCCCCGGATCTAAGATGAGATGTGTTCATGATTTAAAATATGAGGTCAAAAAATAAAATAAAATAAAATAAAATATGAGGTCAAGTCACACACATGAGAGACGGGATTTGATGGGTGAGGAATTCATTATTACTGCAGGCAATGCATAGGATCCTTGCTTTCAATAAAATACATCTTTGATCTTTAATGATAAAATACAAATCATGCATAACTATAAACATGAACAATATGTGCATCAAAACCATTCCTTCGGTTGTTGATTCGTTCGTTTGTTTGTGACCTGTTGCTGATGAAGCAGGAAGCCAAACCCTGCCTGCTGGGGATGCTGGTTTCCTTTTGGGTCACTCCGTCACTGGTTGATTATTGACAGCACAGTCAGACCTTCCACTTGCCCTCTGATGGCAAGGAATCAATTACTAGTCTTTTTATTGCAGTTGCAGTGCCAGGAAATGGACCATGAGCTCCCCAGTTGAGCCTTCTCACTACTGCTGTGGTTTTAGTCATCAGGTGATGTTTGCCTTTACACTGATTGTTCTGCTAACAGCTCCCTTTAGCCTTTTCAAACAAAAGTACATCTGGAGTGTTAGGGATTTCAAAAGGGGAGGGTCATGCTTATTGCAAAAAATCCCACCTCCAAGTAGTGACTGGAGTACTAACCACGTATACAGCGCTTAAATGATGAAGAACATGAACAGAAAATAAAAATTAGAAGAAAAACACAATGGAGATGCCGGGGATCGAACCCGGGGCCTCATACATGCAAAGCATGCGCTCTACCACTGAGCTACATCCCCCTCCCTTTTTGCTTTGCTTCCTAAAATTCTCTGCTACACTTTATTCTTAAGATTTTTTTTCTTGTTTTTCTAAATTAAAATTTTGTATAATTAAATGTGTGTTGGAGTTTACCATAAGCAAACCAAAATAAATCTTCCCAAATAGCCCCGTTCTATCTAGCCTTGCAGCTGAAATTCTTGCTGAGATCAGAACTAAGAAACAAAGGGAAATTGACCTATATTTAAAGGTTTCTCATCACAGAAGAGAAGGAAAATGAGTTTCTTTCCAATAAATAAAGATGTTGTCCTGATTGCACCTTCACCTGGAAATGTCTGGTTCCCTGTCCTTTAAAACCATTCCAGGGGGAAATAGGTGAGGGGGCTGAGGAGTGCACCTGTCATGATGAGCACCGGGTGACATATGGAAGTGTTGAATCACTATATTGTACACCTGACACTAATATGTAACACTGTATGTTAACTATACTGGAATATAAAACTTAATAAAAAAAATGGTTCCAACTTTCAGTAACTTTGAGGTTTGCAGATCTTCCTCCCTCCCAAAGAACTCTTCTGAATGTGAAAATAAGCAAAATAAAAGGAAATAGATCCAGGCCCAGCATCATGGCTTTGAGCAAGGAATCACTTTGCAGAGTCCTGTGTAAAGAACCATTTCCAACTGTCACTTACCACAACTGTGCAGAGTGCTTATGAAGCGCTCCAAGGGGAAAGGATGTGTCGTGTCTTCCAAGTCCTCAGGGAGCCACTCAGGGGTGAAAGAACTGCTGAAGGCACAAAGAGGGCAGAAACTGGGACTTCACCTCTTTCCACCACCAGTGCTGGAGATTTCCTGGCAGCAGTCGCCTACTCTGATGGGGAGAACACACCGTAAATTGTCCTTCAACCTTGATCCCCAGTCAGCTCCCTTATAGCCCCCTGATGCCTGAAACCCTCCACAGGTGAAGGCCTAACTGAGCTGGAGCCCCAAACACCAGACCCACAGCTGTGATTTCATATCCTCATCTCTCTGGGCCTCGTCCATAAAATGGAGATGTTAGTTGCACCTATTCCCCCTAGGGTGGGGTGGGTGCAGCCACTGAACAGCTGTGCACGGATTGTTTAGAACAGCACCCAGTACAAGGTCTGGCCAGAGCGTGGTTTCTCAGGATGGTGAATGCCACTGTTCTTATGAGAACTCTAGCGGGGAGAGACCTTGGCCCAGCACAGAGTGATGGCATCATGGATGGCATTTTGGACGCAGTTTGGGTATGAGCTGAGGGATTGTGTTTGGCTCAGAATATTTCCCTGTTTTCTCCCTTGCCAGATTACTCCGCTCAAAACAAACCCAATTATGTTTCTTCCCTGCATAAACCCTAAAGTCCAATCCAAACTTCTTAGTCTAAAAAAAAAAAAAAAAAACCCCAAAAAACTTCTTAGTCTAGCCTTTAAGGCCTTCTGATCCATTTCTCTGACCTCATCCCTTCTTTCTCTCCCCCTCCTGTGGGCACACCTGCCTCCTTGCTGTTCTGCAGGCATGCTCCCTCCTTTGCACCTCAGGGCCTTTGCACTTGCCCTTCCCTCTGGCTGCAGGGGTGCTCCACAGATAGTCTCTTGAGTGGCTCCTTCTCATTGTCCAGATCTTAAGTAGGACTTTCCTGGCCACCTCACTGATGGGGCCCACCCATGGGTTTTGTTTTGTTTTCACAATATTTATTACTCTGGAAGCCTGTTTGGTTTTTTTTTGTTTAGCATTTCTTTATGGTCTGTGTCATAAAGCTCAATAGGGCAGGGACAGGGACCATTTGGGTTCCTGCTACAGCCCCATACCTAGAATAGTACCTGGCACCTAATAGGTACTGAGTAAATATTTTCAGAATGAATGTGGAAAAAAAAAAAAAGACAAAAATGAAAGAGTAGGAGCCTGGGAAGGCTGATAGCTACTCAGGAAGGAGTCTGCCAGGGAGTTAAGATGAGAAGACCTCTCTGTGTAGCATTCTCCTACCTCCCTTCTCAAATCCATAAACTTTTTTTAAGGGCCAGCCTGAGCTGGAGCAAGATATGAGAGGATGGAATTATTTGCAGCAGCAGGAGCATTTCCTGGCCTTGCGAGCTGGCAGTCTTGTTGGGGTGGGGGTGGAGGGGACACCATGGTGCCGGCTCAGCACCCACAGCACCCACAGCAGCGCGGTGGGCTTGCAGGAGATGGGAAATATGGCTGCAGTGCGAGGACTTGGGTCTTCTGTCCTGTAACCAGGTGACACTAGGGAGCTGGATGGTCAGTGACTGCAGCCAGGCCCTCGCGATGCACGACTGCGGGACAGAAGCCCGCCAGCCGGTGGGGTTGGTTCTCCCAGAGTAAGGAGTTTCTGCAAAAGTGGAAGAGAAATTGGGGGCGGGAAACGTGATCAGAATGATAAGTAAAAGCAAAAGAACCAGGTAGCCTCCCCGTCGGGGAATCGAACCCCGGTCTCCCGCGTGACAGGCGGGGATACTCACCACTATACTAACGAGGACTGGCCCTGGTGGCACCTCTTCAGGTGCTCTTTTTAAGGCACATTCAAGTTCCGCTGCGTCTCAACACACAACACGAGGCTGAATATTTTATTCTTTTCCCTTCAAAACCGAAGAACAGAAGTCCCAGTCGATTTAACTCCCCCGTAGAGAGGCTGTCCCCCGTGCCCGCCTTGATTTAGTAAGGAGGGATCCGGGAGCAGAGATGAATTAGCAGGAAGCCCACATTAAGGAGCAGACATCGACACACATGCCTCGTCCGAAGTAGGAGAAGGACTCGGGGCAGCACACAGCCTGGCTGGAGGTCCCGATGGTCAAGAAGATTCCTCCCGCTCCGGCTGCCGGGCATCCTGCTCGGAACTTTTAAAAGCAAACAGAAAACAAAAAAAGAAAAAAAGAAAGAAAAAAAATAAAAAAATAAAAAAATAAAAAAGGAAAAAAAAAAGAAGAAAAAAAAATAAAAGCAAACAGAAACCCGTTTACTGTTTGGGAAGAATTCATTTCGCCCATTCATGTAGGTTTTATTTTTTTATTTAAGAAGAAAAAGTTTTTAACTCCTCCCTTTCATGTAGGGGGGGAAAAAAAGCGGGGGGAAGGCTGCCGAAACCCGGGATCGAACCAGGGACCTTTAGATCTTCAGTCTAACGCTCTCCCAACTGAGCTATTTCGGCCGCCGCTAGGGCTGCGCCGCGCCGCGCTCCTCCTGGTCGTCCTGCCCGCCCGGTGTCAGCCCGGGGATGCGCGGCGCTGCGCGGGGCCAGCGGGGACTCCGCACCGACCTTTCCTGTCCTTCAAGGTCACCGCTTCCCAACCACCCTCCGCAATCACGCCCCCCTCCCCACCCAGCCCCTTACTGCTCACTCTGAGCTTAGGTATGTTTGCCCTTGTCCGTTCTCTCTGCCCCCAGCTAAAATGACAGAGCCCCTGAGGGTCCATTCTGCATCCTTCGAGGTCCAGAACAGTGCCTGGCACCTTGTAGGGGCTTAATAAATGTCCGATGAATTGATGAACAGATGAATGGATGAACGAAGACTACCTGGCTCAGAACTCCACTTTCTCAACCTCCTTTTTTTGTGATAGGAACAAAGTAACCCTTTACGTGCAACTCCCCAAGCAGCCTAGTAAGGAAGGGTGTGACAGGGACAGGGATGCCGACCAGCCAAGCTGGGTGGAGGACACACTGGCGGGATTGTGACTCTCCTTGGGTTAGTGGGTGACTCAGATCCAGAATCCAGGCGTGGCCACCATACCTGTGGCACCTGCTGAGCTTCAAGGCATCTCTTCAAGAGATCAACATGTTGGCCTCTAGGTTTGGGGTTGTCTGCTTCCCTTCCTTTTGGGAAAAGGAAGGGTACTGGTGTCTGGGAGAGGACGTGGAGTGGGGAGGTCGTTTATGATGTGAAGCCATTTAATGAGTGTCTGCTAAGCACCTAGTGACCCTCTGGCCCGGTCACAAATACGGTAACCAGATATTTGATATAGTAACAATGCTATGAAGCAAAATAAACCAAGGTTGTTTGCATGTAGGCTTTCCTTTTGCATTGTCTCTTCATTTTTTTTTTTTTTTTGCATTGTCTCTTCAAAGGCAAAATTTCATGCATTGGCTTATCAGGTGAGATGGAATACGCAGCTTTCCATGCATTTTTCCGAATGGGTTGAAGCCTTTTACACCCCCATCCACCTGTTCCATTCCTCTCCTCCCCAAACAAGTCTTGTTTTTTTTTTTTAAAGTAATCTTTTAAAAAATTGAGGTGATATAAAAAAAATAAAAATAAAATAAAAAAAATTGAGGTGAAATTCACATAACATAAAATTAACCGTTTCAAAGTAAACAATTTGGTGGCATTCAGTATATTCACAATACTGTGCAACCACTACCTCCGTAGTTCCTCAAAATCCATTCTTTAGAAACCACTTAAGTGTATCATTTTGGTAAAAATCAAATGAAGAAGAAAGGAAGGAAAAAAGTAAAAGGAAGGAAGGAAAGGGAGGGAGGTAGGGAAGGAAGGAGAAAAATCAAATTCAAACAGTGCAAACAGGAACAGAATGGAAGGCAAGAGTCTTCCCACCTATGCCAATAGCCAGTGTCCGGAGTGGACCGTGATTGATGCGACCTAGGCCAAGTTGGGGAGCTGCTCTCTGCTTGCACTTCACACCAGCCTAAAGCGACCACAGGGTGTGCATCACAGGAGTGCACACGTGTGTTGCGCTCACCCGTACAGCCCGTGCATGGCAAGAGCCTCTTAACTGTTAGCTATGATGTGATGCCTCAGAATGAGGTTAATAACATACTCACAACATACACGTGTTTTATGCATAAGAGGGAACACACCGAGCCCGAGCACCCAGCCTGCCAGGAAAACCTGTTTTACTGTTAAAACGAATGTCCCAGCCTCCCCGTCGGGGAATCGAACCCCGGTCTCCCGCGTGACAGGCGGGGATACTCACCACTATACTAACGAGGATGAGCCCTCCTGCCCTTCCTCCGGGTTAATTCACATAGATAGGATGCCTGTCCGATTCTGCCCAGATTTCTAAAGGAAAAGCTTTGGCATCGCCGGCCAGTGTGCTGCCCCCTCAGAAGAGGCCTTCCGGGACGTCTCCCAGAATCGGTGAGACGCTGAACAAGGAAAAAAATGTGCAAAAAGGATGGAGATGTGGATTCGGATATCCTGATTTCTAGAAAGCACAGCCTACAGCTAGGGGATGTAGCTCAGTGGTAGAGCGCATGCTTTGCATGTATGAGGCCCCGGGTTCAATCCCCGGCATCTCCACTTTTCTTTTTCCCGCTTATTTATTTTTTTGCTTCAAATTAGTCTCATTGAAGGAGGGTAGCGCAGGCAACGGGTCCCAGGTGCCCCCGATTAGTGGGTCTGAGAAATACGCTTCCATGGACAGGGCAGCGCTAGGAAAGCTCCCTGACCTGGTCCCAGATGTGGAAATCCTCTCTCCCTTGGAGATTTCCATGGAGCAGTCAGAGGTGGGTCCAGGAATCCACATTATTTGAGCCATCAGGAAGTGATTTTTTAACATGCAGTGCAATATTGGTTTCAGGAGTAGAATTTAGTGATGCATCACTTACATGCAACGGCCGGTGCTCATGCCCACCCCCCATCTAGCCCATCCCCCACCTCCATCAACCCTCAGTTTCTTCTCTATCCTTAAGAGTCTCTTAGGATTTCATTCCCTTTCTCTCTCCCTTTCCTTCATATATGATCCTGTTTTCTTTCTTATATTCTACATGAGGGAGGTCATATGGTATTTGTCTTTCTCTGACTTATTTCATTTAGCACAATAGAGTCTTTAGCTCCACCCACATCATTGCAAATGGCAAGATTTCATTCTCTTTGATGGTTGAGTAGTATTCCATTATATATCTAGATCTATAGATACACACACACACACACACACACACACACACACCCCACATCCATTCTTACCCCACATCCATTCTTCAGTCTGTAGACATCTGGGCCCTCTCCCTAGTTTGCCTATTGATAATGCTGCTATAAACACTGGGGTGCCTGTATCCTAGTGCAATTGCTGGATGTAGGGGTAGTTCTATTTTTAACTCTTTGAGGAAACTCCATATGGTTTTCCAGAGTGACTGCATCAGTTTGCATCAGATTCCCACCAGTAGTGTATGAGAAGTCCCTTTTCTTGGCATCCTTGCCAACACCCATTGTTTTTTTTTTCCCCCATATCTGATGGAGACAGAGAGAGTACAAGCAGGGAGAACCCCGCCAAGCAGGGAGCCTGATGTGGATCATGATCTGAGCCGAAGGCAAATGCTTAACCAACTGAGCCCCCCAGGCACCCCTCATACCTGTTGTTTCTTGTGTTAATTTTAGCCATGCTGACAAGTGTGAGGTGACATCTCAGTGTGGTTTTGGTTTGTTTCCTCAATGAGGAGTGAGGTCAGGCATCTTTTCATGTGTCTGTTGGCCACCTGGGTGTCTTTTGGAAAAGTGTCTATTCAGGTCCTCTGCCCATTTAACTGGATTAAGGCAGTGATTTCTAAGGAGGATTTTGTAACTGGTCATGTATTCAGTGACTCTTGCATGCATTGAACACCTACTGTGTGCCCAGGTACAGTGCTAATTAAGTATTCCAGTATTCCTGGATAAGCGAAGTTTGAGTTTTAGAGACTAGTGTTCAGCGATTAGGGTAAGTTTTGCCAATGCAGTAACACTGATGGGATGGAGAATGAAGGGGGAGGGTGTGGGCACTGCTGTGAACAAGCTACCAGGGAGACCTATCTGCAGAAGCAGCGACTGTGGCAGGTGCTAAGGCCTGAGTCTTGGGGGTGGGGCGCTGCGTTGAAGGGACAGAAACCAAGCCCTGTGCATGGAATTTGGTGAATGAGGGTCCGAGGGGCTTGAATTTTATCATCAAAGATTCCAGAAGGCTTGATGTGGAAGGACAGGATCAGACTTAGGTGCTGAAAGGCTCCCTCTGGCTGCCATGTGAAGAATACACCATAGGCCAGCAGGTGGACGCTGGGAGACTATCCAGGTATCACCACCATAGCCAAACAGAAGCTGCTGGAGGTTTGCTGGGCAGAGGGTGGGTATCTGAGATCTGGGGTGCGTGCGGCAGTGGAGCTGGGGAGCATGAGGAGGCTCTGGACAAATTCTGAGGGTAGGACCCACAGACCTTGCAGATGGCTTGAATGTGGGGAAAGTACGGGGAAACTTTCTGGTTTGGGGGTCCACTGGGGTCAGTGCCCAGGTTGTGGAGAAAGTGAGTAATTTTGGAATATTCAACATGTATATCTGTTGTTTTATTTATGCATTCATGTTACGGAATTTATGTGTTTACACTATAATATTAGCACAAATTGATGTAGGACAAATGCCTGGGTTAAGGAGAGGGAATCAACCGCTACACACATGCTGGAACACCTGGGTGAGCACCCACCCAGACTAGTGCATGTGGGCGATGTCCCCAAGACCACCCCCACAATCAGAGATCTGCTAGACTCGCACACAGTTGTTCTCACAGCTCAGATTTATTACAGCGACATGCTTGGAAAGGGAGCACCAACCCTTGCTGGGAAGCGGACACATAGGAAGGAATGAGGTCACCCTCCTGCTCATCACGGCTGTGCCCCCCAGCCCTGCTGCTCTCAGGAACTAATGTAGTCCCCAGAGTGGCATGTGAGATAAAACCATTCTCCACCGAATAATAGTTATAAAATGTCCAGACGTCTTGTATCCAAGATGAATGAGGGTTTCCAGAGGCTTGACCTGCCTCCCAGGAGCAGTCCACACACCAGGGTGACCATGCTGGAAACTGGCCACCACCAGCCCCCTTGGTCCCCAGACCAGTCCCTGGCCTCGCAGCCAGGCCTCAGGTCAGTGGTCAGAGGTTGGGGGCCAGGCTTTCTCAACGTTGGCGTGCATGGCCTCTGGGAGCCACTGGCAATACTCAGCAAGCAGGTCTGCAGGGGGCAGGAGGGGGGGCAGGAGGGTGGGCAGTCAGAGTGGCTCTGTACCCTGCTGCCTGCTGCAGGGCAGATCCTCCCACCTACCCTGGGTTGCCCAGGTGGGTCCCATCTTGTCCACGTGCAGCCCCTTGGCCACAGG
This sequence comes from Vulpes lagopus, assembly GCF_018345385.1. Taxonomy (NCBI): domain Eukaryota; kingdom Metazoa; phylum Chordata; class Mammalia; order Carnivora; family Canidae; genus Vulpes; species Vulpes lagopus. Next base: position 31,697,874 of record NC_054837.1, read on the forward strand.
TCATCTGCCCTGGTCAAACTCACATTTGGGATTCTTTGTCCAAGCAGCCAGTAAGGCCTCTCGGCAGTTGGCTTGCTCAGCCACAAGGGCTTTCAGAAGACTCTCTGTCCTGGGCTGCAGCCTATAGGTGGGGATGCAGGTTGTAGCGCATCACTGTGCCCAGAAGCTGTGGTATGGGGTGGGTACCACTGCCAGGCCAGCCTTACCTAGGACAGTGAAGGGTCTCCCTCTGTCATGCTGTGGGTATTGGCCAAGGAGAAGGATCTAGACTCTATCACCCCTCCAACCCCATCTCCTCTCACACTTGAATCTGATCCCACCCTGGCTTTCTTTCTTTCTTTTTTTTTTTTTTTTATTTACTTATGATAGTCAGAGAGAGAGAGAGAGAGAGAGAGAGAGAGAGAGAGAGAGAGAGAGGCAGAGACACAGGCAGAGGGAAAAGCAGGCTCCATGCACCGGGAGCCCGATGTGGGATTCGATCCCGGGTCTCCAGGATCGCGCCCCGGGCCAAAGGCAAGCGCCAAACCACTGCGCCACCCAGGGATCCCAACCCTGGCTTTCCTCATCATCACTGAGTGCTCCCACCCAGACTGCTTCTGTACATGCTGCTCATCCTACCTAGAACCTTCCTCCACATTTCTGCTTACAACCTTCCCTCCTTCCCATCTGCTCAGACTCCTTTGACCAATCCTACTCCACCAGATGCCTCATCTCCACCATCCTGCTCTGTCCCTTTGTAGCCCAGTTCCCACATGCCATCTGTACTAGTTATGTTCTCTTTGCTGTCATCTTCCACAGGGACAGGGTTGTGTCTGTATCCTAGCATGAGAACATGCCTGGCACAGAGCGGGGGCTCAAGACTGTCTGCTGGGTCAAGGACCTGACTGGCAGGGGGCACCTGGCCCCACACGCCCACTGACTCCCAGGGAATGCTGGTACATGTGCATGCCTGCCAGCTCCCTATGTGCCCCCTGCCCCGTCTAGGATGCCAGCCTTAGGAAGGGGACGTTGTCTTCTTGGAGCTGGGTTACGGGCAGAAAGAAAGCAAAAGGGAGGGGCAAAGATAAGCAGAAGGTTGTTGGGATGGGGGTGAGTCTATGCTCAGCCGGCAGGCAGCCCCCAGGGCTCAGGTGTGCAGGATGCCTCCAGCTGACACCTGGAGCTCATAATGGGCTGACCAGGGTCTCCCTAAAACCTCCGATAGTGACCTTATTTGGAAAGAAGGTCTTTGCCGATATGATTACTTAAGAGAAGTTCATATTGGATTGGGTGAGCCCTAAATCCAATGATTGAGAGTCCATATAAGAGGAGAAAACACAGAGAGACACAAGAACATGAACAAAAAGGCAGACATCAGAGGAACGTGACCACAAGCCACAGAATGCTTGGATGCACCAGGAACAGGAGAGGCAGGAAGGGCCCTCCCCTAGAACATTTAGAGGGAGCACAGCCCTGCTGATACCTTGACTTCCAACTTCTGGCCTCTGGGGCTGTGAGAAACACACTTCTGTTGTTTTAAGCTGTTTGGTTGGTGATACTTTGCTACAGCCGCCCCAAGGCACTAACACTGCATTGGCTCCCTTCACCCCCACCTGCTACCCTGATGCTCCTGAGGAAGCCTATACCTGGCCCACGTCTTCAGCATCGTGCTAGGGCTGGACAGTAAACAGCCCCGGTAGGAGGCCAGCTTCTGGAAAACCTGAGGAGAGACCACGGGACGGGGTGAGGGATTCTGGCTCACTTTCTGCCCATGGTACCGGGCAAGGGGGTGAGGGAGCTCCTGGGCTGCCTACCTGCCCTTCCAGCAGAAACCGGGCAAAGTGCTTATAACAGTCAATACCCTCTGGAAAATCCACCTGGACTGCAGGGAGCGGCCAGCCAACACGATCTGGAGGGGCAGAGTCCATGAGCAAGGGGCTGGGGTGGGGGTGGGGGTTCCCCAGATCCCCAGTCCTGTTCCTGAGCCCCAGGTCCCACCCACCAAAGAGGCAGAAGACCTGAGGTGACATCACCTATGACATGCATTTCCAGGGCACATGGTGTGGAACCCAAGGCCGGCAGGAAGTCACCCTGACTCACAGAACACACTGGCCCGGTGACACAGCACCCGCCCCTTCTCTGGGCAGTAGACAGGGGGTGGCTCCTCCAGGGGCTTGTCGAACTGGCAGTAGGAAGGCAGCAGGACTGGGATCCACTGGACCTCCACAGCCGAAACGCCTGGGGGCCAGGAAGAGAAGGCCAGGGGTCGCAGTGGGCACTGTGGCAGGGAAGAGGCCCAAGGTTCTTCCCCCACAGGGTCCCAGTGACATAGCTGCAGTGGGTCAGGCAGTGGGCCAGCCGCCAGCCTGGCTACCTTTCATGTACATCTTGGTGGTCTCCATGATCTCCTGGTAGACCACAAACTCTGGGAGCTCTTTGAAAAGGACAGAACCGGGGTGGATGAAGACAGGGTCATCAAGGAGAGGGGTCTGCAGAGAGAAGAAGGGCAAGTATGAGTCCAGGAGATGCACAGACGCCAGGTGAGACTTCCCCACAGGAATTCGATTAGGCACTCAGCTGGAGGGCAGGAGAGCATTTGGTCTCTGACGGCGTGGCCGTGTATGCATATGTGCATATATGTGCATGCATGTGTATGCGTGTGTGCATGCATGCACATGGATACACATGGGGCGGCCCTGTCTGAGCAGTACCACCCACTGCTCTGCAGAGCCAGGCTGCCAAGTGGATGAAGCAGAACAACGGGATGGCACGTGAGAGAAGCACAAACCACTATTGTGAAATGTCCCAAGCAGACAAATCCACACATGTCTGTGTGGATTCACAGGGTGGGGAAATGAGCAGAAAATGGGGAGCCACTAAGGGACATGGATGTCTTTTGGGGGAGAATGAAGATGCTCTGAAGCCTACTGTGGGGATGGTCACATGGCTCCATAGAGACGGAAAACCACTGATTGGATACCTTAAAAAGGTCAATTTACGGTATCCGATTTCTCGCTCAATGTAGTTACAAAAATAAAGTTGGGGGCAAAGCTAAGGAATATTCACAAAGGAATATGTGAACCCATCACACACCCCACCCTGCTCCCTGGTGTGGCCTTTCCCGTGGGTGAGGAGGATGTGGCTCCCGGCAGCCCCTCGCCAGTGATGTGGAGTGCCTAGGCGGGCAGGCCCTGAGACAGCTGGGGAGGGCAGGGTGGTGGGGAGGCTGGTACGGCCACCTGCCCACACACCCGCACATCCCTGGGGCCAACCTTGTAGGCATTCTTCCACTTGTCGTCCAACAGGTCCTCACTCTGGACCCTGCGGGCCAGGTGGTCACCCAGGCCGGCCGCCACAATCTGCCGCAGGTAGGTCACCTGGCTCTCGGAAGGCGGCTGCATCTTGGGGTCCATGAAGAGCCCAGCCTCAGGGCACACGGTATTGACTGTGGGGAGAGCCAAGTGTGACAACAGCAGTGATAGGAACAGTGAGGCCTGGGGCTGCCCCTGCCCTGACCTTCTGGAAGGGCTCGCACCACTGAACGTGGAGCTCCGGGCTTACTCTGCCTCTTCTCCACCAAGGCCACCAGAACCCTCTGCAGGGCACAGCTAGCTGCATGCCCCAAACCTTCGTCCTTCTCTTCCTTAGAACAAAGCCCCAGTTCCTTAGTGGGCAGCAGGGCGAGCTGCTAGGGAAGAGCCTGCTGGGCCCACACAAGACCTCCTCGCTGGCCCCAGTGCAGGACCTTGCATGCTTGGAAGGGACCCGATGAGTGGGTCATCCCCCAGTGTGGACAGCAGAGCGACGCCATCTACGCGGCTGGCGGGAGTCACCTGTGCCACGGAGCCAGGTGTGAGCTCAGGCCAGGCCTCCCCACTCTGCATGGGATGAGGACGAGGGCCTGAAGCTGTGCAGATTCCTTGGAGGACAAGAAAGGAGAAGGGGGCTCTGGGTCCTGCAGCTTGGAGGGGCGTGTGGCAGGGAGGAGGAGGATCAGAATCTGGAAGGAAGCAGGGCTGGCAGGGGGCGGATGGTTTCTGTTCTGAAGTTTGCGCCCTAAACCTCCTCTGTCTTTTCTACAAACCTTCAGCAAAACATATGTTTAACATAAAGAGAGAAAAAACCTAAGAGATAGTAAGAAAGTAGCCTCCAGTGCCTGCCAGAGCCCCTGCCAACCCCCCACCCAGGCCTGGTCTCCAGCAGCCCAGCTCAGGGGCAGAAAGTAGGGGACTGAACTATCAGCTGCTCCCTTACTCCCAAAAGGGGCCCTCCACTTGGCCGAGGTGCAAGGGAGAGGGGAACCCCAGGATGAGACTATGGAGGGCTGCGGGGAAGCAGATGTGGCAAAGAGCAGGTCCAGACCGGTCCTGGGGACAGAGGGTGATGAAGAGGGACATTACCAAGGAAAAGATGAGACCGAGGAATAGCCTGATGAGAGACAGGGGGCATGTTACCCCCTCTGTTGGTGGGTATGGCCAAGAGGCACTCAGTACTGGTTTTGGGTTACAAGTAATTCTCAGTGAGTAGGTGAATTTGCAAATGGAATCCATGGGTAACAGGGATTAATGGAATGTGGTTAACATTGCTCAAATCAACCTGAATCACTGAAACGGTCAAGTTCTCCGCCGGGTGTTGCCTCAGAGGGCCTGGGGAGCCCCCAGAGGCTGGCATCGGGGGGTGGGGGGTGGATGGTACCTGCAGTGGTCAGCTGGCCCCGCAGGCGCCGGATCTCCATCATGGCCTTGTACCGAAGCCCGTTGGCCTCACAGAACTGGGGTGAGCGGCCAGAGTACTCACAGGCTCCCACGGCACCTGTGGATGAGGGGTGCACTCACTTGCCGCCCTGCCCCAGCCTGCCTGACCGCCACCCCTCCATGCCACACCTGACACACACCCAGCAGCACCATGATGTCTCCGAGTTTGAGAGAGGCACCTTGCCCTGCCCAGATCCTCTTCATCTGGGCCACCCGGGCCCGCTTGTCCTTTAGCCGGGCCAACTCCTCATCACTGGCGGCAGGTCTGCAAACACACACACACAAACCCTGAGCTGCTGCCTGGTCGCCCTCCGGGTCGTGGGGGCAGGGAACACATTAGTTAATCAGGGCAAGCTCAGAGGCTTAGGAGGCAGAGAAAATGCCTGGGGGAGCCACTGACTAACACGATTAAGGTCTTAGGCCCATAATTTACCACCAACAGCCTATGAGATTAAAACAGTGCGTGCCTCCTAACCCGACCACTGACCGCCTTTCCACAGATAAAGACTGATACAAAGAATCCAATAAACAAGTAACATCTTACACATCTATAGTTAAAAGTGACAACAAGGAACCTTTACATCCACCGAGTGTGGCCTGAATGATCGCATTACTATCATGGTTCCCCAAACCTCAAAGAGCGGACACCTAGGTTACTGTATGCGTCAGGCATGATTTGGAGCCCTTTGCTCGTGTTAACGACTTTCACCCTGACAACTCAGTTATTATTAATTAATATCTCACCCTCACTTTCCAGACGTGAAAGAGAAGGAACAGGAGATAAAGTCGCCTCCCTGAAGCCACAGTTTGGAAGTGGCGGGAGGAGGATCTGAACCCAGGCAGTGTGGCCCAGAACCTGGGGTCTTAGCCAGTGTACAATCAGGACTGCTCCAGAAGTGAAGACAGAGCTCTTCAGGGATCAGAATGCTGCCGGGCTCGGGGAGGACCAGCACGTGCACGAAGTCACTCAACACGCCAGCGACCCCACCCCGGAGGTCGGGCTCCCAGTCATCGCTCAGCACAGGGGGCCCTTGTGGCCTGCGCCGAGCCCCCCAGTGCCCACCTGTCCAGCTCCTCGAACAGCTCCCGGACTGTCATGGCAGCCACAATGGTGATGGCGTAGGGCAGGCAGCCGTGTTGCCTGCTCAGTGCCAGCATCTTGGCGTAGCGGGGCGCCACAGGGAACGTGGCCATGGTCCTGCCCAGTGCAGTGATGGGGCAGCCCAGCCAGGACCTCTGCAGCTGCTTCACGCTGGAGGAAGAGGTGTGCGGTGGGGGCGTCACGACTACGCGGCCCTGGTGCTCAGGTCAGCTCAGGAGTGGGAGGGCAGAGCACGAGCTGCGAACTGGGCTGTCCACTACCCCGCCCCCCGCCCTACCCACCTTTCTGTTTTCTGGGGCGCCTGCAGGGCACCCAGCGCAATCAACAGCTCCTCAGCGGCGATGAGGGCCTCCACAGACGGAGGGGTTGGAAAAGGAAAGTTGATGACCTGGGCAGGGGGAGACGTGGCAGGAGGCAGCCATGAATGCAGAGAAGCAAGTATGGGGACCCCTAAGGGTCAGCCAGGCCAGGCCTGGTGGGAGGACGGCGCTCCTGCACCTGTCCTAAGACCACTTACAACACTGGACACTCAGAAAGGAGCCCCGGGCACTTTCCTGGTCTGTAAGCCAGGGGAACCCCAAAAGTCCCATTCCTTCATTTATGCACATAATCCACACACTCAAAAGCATGTACTGAGCACCTAATGTGTGCCGGGGGCTGTTCCTGGCCAACAGAGATCAAGAAAGCCCAAGATGAGGGCTCTGCCTCTGCTGAGCGTGCATGTAACAGGAAGGCCCCCCACTCCCAGGGAGTCAGCATGGAGCAAACAGGAGGAAATGTGCCTGCACAACAACACGGTGAGGAGACAGAGGGACTGGGCTCAGGAATGGTGGCACCTGAGTAACTGACTGACCCACAAAAAGTGTCTGGTAAGTGTGTATACACCCACGTTCACAGTGGCTCTGCCCCTAACGGCCGGAGGTGGAGACAACACAGGTGGCTACCGACAGAAGAATGGCCAGACAGAATGTGGCCCGGCCCCAAGTTGGAGCATTACTTGGCCAGAAAAACGAAGGAAGTACTGAGACATGCCACGAGGGATGTGACCCTTGAAGGCATTTATAGAATAATTCCATTTCTAAGAATGTCGAAAATAGACAAAGCCAGAGAGACTTTAGGGTCGGGGAGGAAGGAATGGGAATGACAAGTGATGGGCCCAGGGACTCTCTCTGCTGGTAGCCCCCCCTCCCCATGGAGCAGTAGAAAGCAGGTGACCCCTGGACAGGGGCAAAGTGAGGACACTCTTGTGCCAGGCAGATGACTGTGGCAAAAGAACATTCTGTGAGCCCCAGGAAAACGGCAGCCCTCTGTGCAGTGGGCAGGTCCTCTGGCTGTTCAAGGGGTATAGCCCTGGGAAGTGGGAGGGCCCAGGGCCCAGGGCCAGCACAGTAAGGTGCAGCCCTGGGCTCCCTGCATTTGGAAGCCAGCCCACATGGGGCTGTAGCTGCCGCAACAGAATGGGACACAGAGCAATGGGAGCTCAGGGGGTGCGGGCAGGGCTGGGGCCAGGGTGATGGGGGCTCAGTGGGGTATAGGCAGGGCTGGGGCCACCGCTGACCTTTTCAATGTTGAGTGCTTTCATTTGAAGGATCAAGTCTTCGACTGGTCGCCTGGTGATTTCAGGAGGAGGAAACTGCTCAAAGTCACTGAAAACCGCAGATGAATAGAGCCTGGGCCCAGAGAGGCACCAAGGATAACAGAATTATTTTATAAACAAATAAAAGAGGAACTCAGCCAAGCTACCTGGCACTGGATGTCCACTCAGCCACGGACCCTCCTCCTGCCTTGTTTCCCTTTCTCAAGGACTGGGCTAAGCAGTTGCCCCCTCAGGGCAGGGCAGAGGTCTCAGGTGCCATGTGGGGGATGGAGAGCAGCACCTGGCACTCCATCGCCAGCAAACTGCTACCATTGTCACTTCTCACTAGTTTTCTTTGCACAATTTCTCACTCTCCTTTTTTCGTAATTTAAAACAATTATCAACAAAACCAGCAATAAACCTATCAAAAATGAGTATAAGGATACAGATTGGGAGAAATTATTTGCCAATGGCACCTCTGATATGGATCTAATATCCAGATTAGGAAAGAACTCTTTCAACTCAACAATAAAAAAGAAATAACCCTGTTAAAAAATAAGCAAGAGATCTGAAAAAGCATTTCTCCAAAGAACACAGATGAGTGACCAACAAACACAGGAGAAAATGCTCAGGGTCATTAGCCATCAGGGAAATGCAAACCAGAAGCCCAGCGAGCCGCCACAGCACACTTCCAGTTAAAAAAAAAAAAAAAAAAAAGGAAAAGTTAACAGGTATCGTGAAGAATGCAGGAAATTGGAACCTCCTGTGGCTCAGAGTGCCACAAAGCAGAGTCACTGCAGTAAACAGTGGCCATGTGACCCAGCAGCCCCTCCCCAGGGACAGACCTGGGAGGTGGAGACACATGTCCAAGAGTGGGGATGGGAAGCAGGGATATGGGTCTCTTTTGGGGTGACGAGAATGTTGGCAACAGGCTGTGGCAATGCTGTTCTGAGGACACTGAAGACCACAGAACTGCAGGCTTCAAAATGGTGACATTTTTTGTAGATTAATTTCACCTCCATGAAGCTGTCACAAAATAAAATGGAAACAAAGCTGAAGTAAGTATCTACTTTGGGGTCAGAATAAAGAACAGGAGTGTCTGAGAGCCAACGAAGCTCTGCAGAGTACCCCAAGGACCGTCTCCAGCCGACAGCACTCCCTGCAGACAGAGGAGGGGACCCCCTTTCCTTACTCCTTGCTGGGAAGCTGCACAGTGACCCCAACGTCACTGGAGAGGCCCAAGGAACTCCACCTGTAGCAGTGGCCTGGCTCTGTCCGGCCTGCTCGGCCCGCCCGCTGATCAGCTGAAGCCTGTGACACCCAGGTGACTCGGAAGGAGGAGACGCCAGTGACACGATCATAGTGCCGCTTCTTGACCTTCCCACAGTCCACCACGTATTTGATGCCCGGGATGGTGAGGGACGTCTCGGCCACATTGGTGGCTACAACACACAGCCGTGTACCCTCTGGGGGAGGTTGGAAGACCTGGAATTGTTGGGGAGGGAAAGTAGCTAAGAAGCACCAGAATCAGGAATTTGTGGGACAGACATGGCATAGGGGTGGGGGGTGGGGGCAAAGCCAGGAATTTTTTCATGATCCTAGAGAAGTCAGTTAGCCTGGGGGGTGGGGGGGCCAGAAGGGGCAAAGGTGACAAGCCCTCCCCTTGCCTTGGGCCACAACAACCTGCATAAATGCAAGGAAGTGTTCCTCTCCAGAGATCCCAACACCCTCTCAAAACTGGGGGTGCTGATCAAACTGCTGATGACAAGGACAACCCCGGACTTGCCCTGCCTTTATCCTGCTGCTCTTAGGAGGTGCCCCCACGAGGCAAGGTGGCCCCCGCCCAGCCAAACATCCACAAAGCACCCACCCCAGACTCCATCCTGGTACCTGCGCTTGCTTCTCTGGGGCCAGCAAAGAGTAGAGCGGGAGCACATGGAGGGGGAGCGAGGCATCCGGCTTCTCACCTGCAGGGAAAGCAGAAGCCTGCTGGCACTCCCAAACAACCACAGCGGGAGCCCTGCTCAGGCTGTCCAGCACCCCCTAACCTGTCCTGCCTGCTGCCAGGGGCCTCTGCCCTTGGGACCAGGACAGTGGGTGAGCACCATCTGGGTCAGAGTCTGAGAGGCTCCTGAAGGCTCTTCCCGCCCCACTATCCTGACCCAGGTGGGAAATGCCTGCCACGCTATACAATCTCCTATGCAATCTCCTTCTCAGAGGTCTGGCTGTGAGCCCTACTGCCTGCTGGATGCCTCTGTGGTGACCCATGTGGCCCTGGACCATCTCTGAACAGGGGGCCCTGGAACTGGGCAACCCTTCCAGCCAGCGTGAGGCGTGCATTTACCCAGCAAAGCTGAGTGCTCCCATTACAATTAACACTACCAAATATCTGAGGGTCTACTCTGCCAGGCAGTTGCTCAGCAAACAGCAGGCACAAAGTGGCCAGGAAGCCTGGCTCCCTTGAGGCTCGGGACAAGGAAGTCTGGGCCTAACAACAGGGGCTGGCACATAGCAGGCACTCAACAGACACCTGTCGAATGAATGCCTGAAGGAGCATGACGGGGGTCCCTGCCCAGGCCACACCTCCATCTGTTCCGTCGTCCCCCAAGTCTAGGTCAAGGTCGGAGCCCAGAGCCGCCTCTTCTTCCTCATCCATCTCTGCCTCCCTATCCTCGTCGCCTTCGCCTGCTGGCAACACTGAGTAGCTGTCCAAACTGATCTGGGGCAACATCTATGGCGAACAAGACATGAGAACCATGGATGTGGGCCACAAAGCAAGAAAGACAATCGCGTTCAAGCACGAGACCCTGCTCCCCCTCCTCCCGCAAGCCACATGACCTTGGGCAGCTCTGGCAACCGTCCTTGTCATAGGGACAACGATAGGACTCATCTCACATGGCCACAGGGCTGCTGTGAGGACCCAGTCAACACTTGGGAGGCATTTAGAGCATCACCTGGCAGGCCCTAAACACAGCGGGTGTGGGGGGAGGGTGTTAGTGACCTCCAAGTAAGGATGCATTACCCACAGATCCACGACATTATGGGGATGCCTGGGGGAGAATGCTCCCCTCTTCGGTTGTCCAGCCAACACCAGGGACCCCGTGCTCTGGTTCTCCCTGCCCTCCTAGAGATCCTCATAGGCCCAGCTCAGGTGTTGAGGGCCGGCCTTCCAGAAGCTTCTTCTTGGCCCATAGGCCCTCCTGCAGCTTCTGGAGCAGCACTATCCAAGGGAACTTCCTCCCATGGTAGGAATGTTCAGGCCCATGCTGCCCAATACAGTCATGAGTAGCCCCAGCTACTGAGCACCTGAAATGTGTCTGATACAACCGAGGAACTGAATTTTACTTTGTTTAAACTGAATTTGCATCTACACAGCTACATGGGGCTGTTGGCCACCATAGACACAAAGGTGTAAGAGCTCCGAGCTGCCCCCTACCCCACAAGTCTCTACACACCGCTGCCTGGGCCTTCTTCACCCTTGTCCTGGATTTCTTAAACTTGCGCATCTCCTCTACTGAATCTTCTTGATCTTCTTTTTCTGCAAGAGAAGCAGAGTCAGGAGGAAGACCTCTTGAGACCAGGCTCAGGCTATGAGGACTCTGTTCTTCACTGTCCACAGTAAGGCTGCTGTAGTGCTGGCCATTCCTTGGGGGGAACTGCAGGGTAGGGAAGGGTGCCAGGCTCTCACGTGCGGGGACTCTGGGGCCAAGGCTGACCACCCGCCACCTCCCAGGGCCAGGTGCTGCCAGGTTACCTGGGGGCCTGCGTCTGGTGTGCGGGAAGGCTCTCCTCAGCCTGCGGCACAGTGCATGCACCTCTGCCTGCCCCGTCAGGAAGACCAGGATGCCACCTGCAGAAAGAACGAACGAGACCCCTCACTATCCCTTCATTCATGGGGAAAACATCAACTTAACAACAAGCATCTGTGAAAAGCCAGGAGTGAGGCAGGGCTGGGGACAGCAGGACTGAGAAACCCAGATGAGCAGTGGGCAGCTTCCACCCAGACTGAGGACGTGTGACGGGGAGCTGGACAGACCTCCTGCGTGACCTGGCTGCACGACTCCTGGGAAAGGGGGACACAACCCAAAACCTGCACACAGACCTCATGGCAGCTCTATTCACAACAGCCAAGGGGTGGAAGCAACCCAAGCACCCATCAACTGGTGAAGGATGAACAGGCGGTAGTCTCTCCACACAGCAGAATAGGATGCAGCCATTACCAGGGGAGAAGAACTGGACACCAGGCACAATGTGGCTGCGCCTTGAAAGTGAGGTGTCACGTTAAAGAAGCCAGGCAGAAAGCCCACATGGTACGGGAATCCTTCTGTACGAAACGTCTGGGATAAACAAACGTGTAGAGACAGAAAGTCGAACGGTAGGGCCGAGTCAGCGTTTAATAGGGACAGACTTCGTGGTGACAAAAATGCTCTGCAGAGGGATGTTGAGGACAGGTCACAGCATGGGTGCGCCCCAGGGGTACTGTGGGTCTTCTTCTGGACCATCCCAATGCAGCGAGCGTCACGATAAAGTGAGTTACACGAAGGCCTGCTTTCCCGGCGTAGGTGAAAGTTACGTTTACGCTGAGCTGTAATCTATTGTGTGCAACAGCATGGTATCTAAAAAGCAACTCCTATATCTGAGCTTTCAGCAGGTTGTAATTACTGACCACAGATCACCAAAACATCAATGAAAAAGTTTAAAATACTGTGAGAATTACCGGGACGTGACAGACACATGACGTGAGTTAGTGCTGCTGGAAAAACGGTACTGACAGACTTGTTTGGCGCAGAGAGATGCCCACAAACCTTCAATTTGTAAAATGAATGCAGTATCCACGAAGGACAATAAAGCCAAGCACAGCAAACGAGGCACGCCTATGCCATGAATGCACGAAGGCCACTGAACTACATGCTTACAAATGGTTAGAGTGGTGAAGCTTGTGTTACGGACATCCCACCATCAGGGAAGAGCCAGAGGCGGGAGGGAAAAGAGGTCCAGCCTTTCTGGTCCCCAGGGCCTCACCTGCTGGCAACATGCGGTGGATCTTGCAGACCTTCCGGAAGCACTCGCCACTGTAGTCTTCTAGTGGGGTCCGCTTGTTGAAGTGCACTGTCACTGGGAACTGCCTGGACTCCACCTGAGACACATGCCCAAGAAGGCACCGAGCTGAGCCTCCCCCTGCCCTGGCCTTTTGGACCTCTGAGCTCTTAGCTCAGTGCGAGCAGCTCCCTAACACCTCCCCCGCACTCACTCTCAGGTGGGCACACCCCCAGCCCCCAGCCTCCATCAGCAGGCAGGGCCTCCCCAGAGCTTGGCTTCCTCACAACTAGGAGTTCCACTGTCAATCCTAACAGGCCCTGCCTCCCCTGGCCAGCCCAAGGCACTACCTTGATGACTGGGGGCGGCTGGGGGAAGAGCCGCTGGTTCTGCGTGAAGTCCTCCACCCGCAGAGTGGCCGACATGATGAGCAGCTTCAACGGCAGGTGCCTCTGTGGGATGACAGACCCGGTGACAGAGGGAAGGGCAGTAGCTTCCAAGGTGAGACCCACGATTTCAATGGGTGGAGTGATAAAGGGGTGGTTCATATGGAGAGCCACAGTCCCAGCACTGGCCCAGGGGATCCTGTTCTCGGAGATCATCCCACAGCAGCAGGTGGTGCGGGCAGAGGGAGCCCAAGCTCTTGATGGGGGGATAGGAGCCCTGGCTGTGGCTCGCATGGGGTTCCCTGGCTGCTTCTACAACTTGCCCTACCTTTGCCCGGAGAGACACGATGCGGGACAGGAGGCCAATAAGGATATCCGTGTACACGCTCCTCTCGTGGGCTTCGTCGATGAGCACCACCTTGTATCTAAGCAGCAGGAAATCCTGGGGAGGGGGTAGTGTGGTGAGCTCTGCTGGCCTAGGCCCAAGCCACTCCAAGGTCACCTGCACCCCAAAACTCCCCCTCCAGGAGCCCCTTTCATAGCTGGCATGGATCCTGGAGCACTTGGTCAGGGGGAACCCTGGTCTGTGACCTCAGGCAAGTTACTCATCTCTTCCAGGCCGGTTCTCCACCTGTTAGATGGGGCAATGGGACCGACCTGACAAGGTCACAGTCAGGTTTCCATTACAATTACAATCTGTAAAGTGCATAGCCGAGGGCCTGTGGCTAGGGCCTTGCAGAGAAATTGCTGGGAGAAGGGCAGCTACCATGTATTAGAGCCAAGCTACCAAATCCAGACACCTGTAGGGCAGGGAGTGTAGGCAGGAAACAGAAATGAGATGGTGGCAGGTGGGACCAAGGGCAATCAGACAGTGTACACCATACAGAAAGGAGCCATACTCAGCCATGTTGGGTGGTCCCGGGTGTCCCTGGCTGGTGTCATGGTAGAGGAGATAGGCATCACATCTGCCCTCCCCAGAGGTCCCTGCCCAGGTGGACGTCACACAGCCAGCAAGGAGTGGTATGCATATGACTAATGCACAAAGTCTGTGAACCAAACCATAATAACGAGTTCACATTTAAAGAGCACCTGCTAGGTGCCAGGCTAAGGTGCCTTCATGCATCATGAAATTCTTGCTTCAAAACAAATATATGAGAAAAGTACAGGCATGCAGACCAAGAAGCTAAGGCTCAGAGAAGTGAAGTAACTTGCCCAAGGTCACATAGTAGCACCGTGTGCCAGCGGCTGGCAAGCCAACTGCTCACCTCCAGGTGCCATGGAACTCCCCACCCCATGCTCATCAGCCTTGCTTTGTGACAGAGGATGAGGGACCAACCTTCTGGATTTCTTTCAGCAATACACCATCCGTCATGAACTTGATTCTGGTCTCTTCAGTCACGTTTCCTTCGTATCGGATCTGATAGGAGACGACCCTGCGGAGATAGGCTCCAGCTCAGGCAGGCAAGGACCTGACCTGCTGCAGCCACGAGGCCACACCAAGGCCAGAGCTGAGGCCTGGTCCAGCAGCTCTCCCCACATAGCACAGACAGTGCCCGGCCCCGGCCCGTTCTGTCACCAACGTGACGCAGAGGGGCTGTCGCAGCCCTCCAAAAGATAGATCTACCAAACATGGTAGATTTGGCTGGAGCTTAATTCAAACAACCAACTCTGAAAACCTTTCAGAGAAGAGCATGGACAGGACGACACTGCAGAGTTTCACAAGTTTTAGTTGTGGTAAGGGTGCTAAAATTGCTTTATAGGGGTCCCTGGGTGGCGCAGCGGTTTGGCGCCTGCCTTTGGCCCAGGGCATGATCCTGGAGACCCGGGATCGAATCCCATGTCGGGCTCCCGGTGCATGGAGCCTGCTTCTCCCTCTGCCTGTGTCTCTGCCTCTCTCTCTCTCTCTGTGTGACTATCATAAATAAATAAAAAAAATAAAATAAAATTGCTTTATAGATTCCTTATCTTAAAAAAATAAAATATTCTTGATCTCTTAGCCCCACACTGTGGAACCTTGAGGATAAACTTCTCTGAAGCCAGCACTGGCTTCTAAACCCTCCCCCAGTTGGGGGAGGCAGGGGGCGCAGTTGCATGACTTGACAATCCTTGAAACTTGGTTTTAGGTCCATGGGAGCTCATTCACTAGTCTTTTTTTTTCTTTTTTTTTCAAAGATTTTATTTATTTATCCATGAGAGAGAAGCAGAGACACAGGCACAGGGAGAAACAGGCTCCATGCAGGGAGCCCAATGTGGGACTCGATCCCAGACTCCAGGATCACGCCCTGGGCCGAAGGCAGGTGCTAAGCCGCTGAGCCACCCAGGGATCCCTTCACTAGTCTTTCTACTTTTCTCTGTGCTTAAAATTTCCACAATAAAAAGTTAAAAAGGATGACAAAATACGGCGGTTTTGTACATACTGTTATTTTCAATATATATCATTAAATGCACCAGGAAAGACACAGAATGAACCATTTCTATAACCATTCCTCTCAGAGAGGAATACAGAGAGACACACACAGATGCTTGTCTGTGCCTATGACTGTCTAGAAGGATCCACAGGAAACACACTGGGGGTCCCTTGCTGCCCCTAACATGCAAACAGAACATGCCTCCTCCACTCACATGCCAGTCCCAGGAGAGGCCAGGTGCACAGCAAGTGATGACCCGCAAACATTCAGTAACAAGACAGATAAAGGAAACTCTATGTTCTTCTGTGCTATCTCAGTTGCAGACCATACTGGACATGCCACCGCTTGGAAACTGAATACCATAATCTTGCCTGGGGCCCAGACACATGCATTACAAACACAGCCCCAAGCCATTCTCAAGCAGGTGCTGTACTTGCTCTGCTGTGCTCCAAAGTGTCTGAATGACGGCAGAGGATCTGCACTCAGGGACCTTGCCTAAGCTACCTTGCCACTGCCGAGCAATGCCTGCCTGCATCTGGCTGCCTGCTGCCCTGCTCTGCCCCCAGGTCCCTGTATGGGTCATGGTCCCCTAGTGCACTGTGCAAGAAGTGAGCCCAAGTGCCCACTGCCTTGCCTTGCTCTGTGGCCCCCTCCCCAGGACGGTCCTGTTGTCCAGAGTGTGGGAAGCCCTCTTGCATGGTGCAGAAGCAACACTACCACCAAGCACCCTTGGAACAGACAGGGCCCAAAGGCTGCTCAGCATGTGCCAGACAGCTAGCCCCTGGGCAAGGCCAGAGGACCACCCTCACCCCTCCTCCAGGAGGCAGAGCCCTCACCGCTGTGACAGATTCATCTCCTTGGCCACTCGCTGGGACATGGCCACAGCAGCGACTCGCCGGGGCTCTGTGATGCCGATGATGCTGTTGTCACTGGGGGAGGGAGAAGACAACACATAAGCAGTACTTGGCCCCACTTGTCCATCCCACAGTCACATGTGGTTCCATGTCAGGATCCAGGGGTGATGGAACATGCGCCAGGCAAGGAGCCCCGAACAGCAAAAGGGAATGACCTGTGGGTCAGCACAGAGACACTTTGGGGTCACAGCCTACCAGGAAAGACACAGGCAGAAACTAGGCACCTGCTGACAGAAGGGGACCCGGGTGGAGTTCGCCCACAGCCAGCCAAGCACAGGCCCGATTCGAGGCTGTGCAGAAAACAGTTAACATAGCAGGCCTGGGGCTCCTTAGAAAGGTTTGCTTGCTGGGTTGGTAGCGGCTGGCATCTGGGATCTGAATTTGGGAGGGTTCCTGGTCATGTGCCTGGACCACCTGTATAGTGTAGCTGATGCTGACCACTTGCTTCCCTTCTGGGCACCTGGGACTGGGGCAGGTACTAGGGAGAGGGTGCCTAGGTGACCTCAATGGACACATTGGGAGCTCCGTCTCTACTGGGCTTCCCTGGTGACAACACTTCACTCGGTTGTCACAACGTGCTGCTTCCATGTGACTCTCCCAGGAGAGGGCTCTGCAAGCCTGTGATTGATTCTCCCAGACTTCACCCCACGCACCTCTCCCCTCTGCTAGTTGTGTTCTGTGCTTTTTGTTCTAATAAGTCACACTTGTGTACCACTACATGCTGAGTCCCATGAACCTTCCCGGCAGATCGATGTACCTGGGGTGGTCCCCAAGATGCACACAGGTCAACAGGAAGGGACATTAGTTAATGCATCACCCCACATGCCAGGGACTGATCTAATAAGCATTTTACACAAATTTCCTCATTCACCTACATAACGCATGAAGTAGGTGCAAAGGTTATCCTTATCTCACAGTTGAGGAAACTGAGGCCAAGAGAGGTTAAGCAACTTGCTCAAAGCCACACAGGATATGAACAGCATATGATCCCAGCAATAGATCCCTGGGAGCTCATGTTAGGGGATCGCACCTTCACCGTCACCCACGGGACCTGCAGAGGACCCCGTGGCCAGCCCCCACCTGCTGTAGCCTGCTTCGTAGAGAAACTGCGGCACCTGTGTGGTCTTCCCACTGCCAGTCTCACCACACACAATGACGATGGGGTGCTCGGCCACCGCCTCCATGATCACTTGTTCTTCAGCGAGAATTGGGAGCTTTAGCCGTTCTTCCTGGCAAAAGAGATGGAGTCAGTGCTCAGGCAATTGGGGGTCGGGGGTAGGGGTGGGGGAGTCCCTTGCAAAATGGCAGAGGGGATCAGCGAAGACTGTCAAGGGTGACATGGTGTCTGTAGAGGCTCCAGTGGTCATGTGGATGCCATGAGCCTTCCCAGCAAATCAATGAAGCCCTGCCAGCTAAGGACAGGGACAGAGACCCATAGCCCACAGGAGAGAGACATAGGCAGGGTCCTTCAGTGTCAGGGTAGATATCCTTGGGACAGCTTGGCTGGTGCAGAGGAGTCTCAGCTTTTTTTTTTTTTTTTAAGATTTTATTTAATCACCAGAGACACAGAGAGAGAGAAAGGGACAGAGACATAGGCAGAGGGAGAAGCAGGCTCCATTCAGGAAGCCTGACACAGGACTCAATCCTGGGTCTCCGGGATCACGCCTTAGGCTGAAGGTGGCGGCTAAACCGCTGAGCCACCCAGGCTGCCCTCTCAGCTACTACAGAGAGTGACGTGGATGGGGTTTATATTTATATATGATCACTCCAGTAAATAACCTGGCGTAATTTTATACAAGTCGAGGATGTGCAACCGCAACCCAGCAATTCTTCTCCTAGATACATACTCTGGAACAGTGACTTTCTTTTTTTCAAGATTTTATTTATTTATTTATTTGAGACAGAATGCATGAGCCAGTGGACACGCATAGGTGGGAGAGGGAGAGGAATAAGCAGACTCTCTGCTGAGTGCGGAGCAGGTTGCAGGGCTTGATCCCACAACCCTGGGATCATGACCTGAGCCGAAAGCAAGAATCGGATGCTTAACCAACTGAGCCATCCAGGCGTTCCCAGAGCAGTGACTTTCTAAGGCTTTTTCCTACAACCCACACATAGAGCACTCAGTACATACATGTGCACACATGCCACGCACATACAGTTGACTCTTGAAAGACACAACTTGGGTTTAAACTGTATGGGACTGGGATCCCTGCGTGGCGCAGTGGTTTAGCGCCGGCCTTTGGCCCAGGGCGCGATCCTGGAGACCCGGGATCAAATCCCACTTCAGGCTCCCGGTGCATGGAGCCTGCTTCTCCCTCTGCCTATGTCTTTGCCTCTCTCTCTCTGTGTGACTATCATAAATAAATAAAAGTTAAAAAAAAAATAAACTGTATGGGACTAATAAATAGAAAGAAATTAAATAAACTGTATGGGACTACTTCCTTATATGTGGAATTTTTTCTATAAATATAGAACTAGGGGCACCTGGCTGGCTCAGTCAGTAGAGCATCTGACACTTAATCTCATGGGTTTGAGCCCCACAATCGGCATAGAGATTACTTAAAAAAAAAGTACAAAACTATAAATGTATTTTCTTCTCCTTATGACTTTTTTTTTTTTTTTTTTAAGATTTTATTTATCTATTCAGGAGACACACAGAGAGAGGCAGAGACTCAGGCAGAGGGAGAAGCAGGCTCCCTGTAAGGAGCCTGATGCGGGATTCGATCCCAGACCCCAGGATCACACCCTGAGCCCAAGGCAGATGCCCAACTGCTGAGCCACCCAGGCATCTCTCCTTATGACTTCCTTGATAACATCTTCTTTTCTCTAGCATTATTGCAAAAATGATATATAATACACAAAACATACAAAATACACATCAATTGATTGTTTCTTGTTATTGATAAGGCTTCCGGTTAACAGTAGGCTATTTGTAGTTAACTTGGGGAGTCAAAAGTTACATGTGAGTTTCTGACTGCATGGGGAGTCAGTGCCCCAACCCCTGTGCTGTTCAAGAGTTAACTGTATTATATTGTGGAGAGGTTTTTTTTTTTTTTTTTTAAGATTTTATTTATTTATTCATGAGAGACACACAGAGAAAGAGAGAGAGAGGCAGAGACACAGGCAGAGGGAGAAGCAGGCTCCATGCAGGGAGCCCGATGTGGGATTCGATCCCGGGTCTCCCCAGGATCACACCCCAGGCTGCAAGCGACGCCAAACCGCTGTGCCACCGGGGCTGCCTCTGGAGAGGTTTTATGAACCACTGCTCACCTTCATCATGGGGAAGCAAGCTAACGGGCTCATCTAAAACATTCTATTGTGGGTGGCTCAGCAGTTTAGTGCCTGCCTATGGCCCAGGGCGTGATCCTGGAGTCCCGGGATCGAGTCCCACATCGGGCTCCCTGCATGGAACCTGCTTCTCCCTCTGCCTC
Source organism: Vulpes lagopus (assembly GCF_018345385.1). NCBI lineage: Eukaryota > Metazoa > Chordata > Mammalia > Carnivora > Canidae > Vulpes > Vulpes lagopus. Next base: position 31,717,461 of record NC_054837.1, read on the forward strand.
TCTCTCTGTGTGTCTCTCATGAATAAATAATAAAAAAAAAAGATTCTCTCTCTCCATCTCCCTCACCACTGCTTGAACACTCTCAATAAAAGTCAGCTGCCCTAACTATATATAAACACATAATTGTACATGTAACAGAAACCACGGTTTCAATAAGTAGTACTTATTTTTACCTAGAACACTGCACTGATATTTTGTCTTCCCATTAAAAAACGAAAAGGAGCTGTTCACATCCCAGTGGTTTTACAACACAATCTGTGTTCTGGAACAGCCCTTCTGGGACCCAGCCCACTCCCTGGCTCCTGCAGGTCTCTTAGCTCCTGCCCTAGACGCCTTCCCAGACCCTCCTGCTATTTCCCCTCATGGCCCCGACACGGCTTTTGTCACCCTTCCCAAGTGTGGGGACCATGTCAGCATCCTCTGCTGGGCTGACAGGTGGAGGCTGCAGATCACACTCCCCATACCAGGCCCATGGCACACGCTTGGGCACGGAGATGGAGGCCCCCACCACCCCCAGTTCTGCAGGTGAAGAGAGGGAAGTCCAGGAGTGGGCTAGAAAGTGGTGGAAAGCTGAGTGGCCAGCTGGGCCAGGACCCACAATCAGAGGCCAAGGGTGATGGCGACCAGGTGAGGATAGGAGCAGCAGACACCCACCTCAGCAGCTCTGACTTTGTGACTGTGTGCAGACTCCTGCACATCTGTCCCTACAACCCTATCAAGTAGGGACAGCTGTTCCCACTACAGGTGAGGGCGCAGGAGAGCAAGTGAGGCCGCCTGCTCAAGCCACAGTGATGTCCCCCTCCATATCCCCAGCTCCTCACTGTGCTAGCCTGTGCGCTTATCACAGACACCAGAGCAGCAAACCTGCATTTCAGGGGTGCGGTTCACAGGGATGAAGACAGCAGGCTTCACTGGGGGCTTGGCTGGGGTGGAGGCTGCTGCTGGTGGTGCCGAAGTAGTCCCAGCCAGAGAGGGTTGGCTACTGGGCCCTAGGCTATCAGTCCCGGCCTCTGGTGCAGCTGGCAGTGTCCCTGCTCCAGCCTCTGTGGGCTCACTGGCAGGAGCCTCCTCGGGTTCAGACTCCATCGAGGGCTCAGACTCCTCCTCTTCTGTCTCCTGGTGATAGCGCTTCCGGTGGGCCCCGCTGAGGCTGCTGATCTTCTCCTGCCTCTGGGCTTCGATCTTGTCAGACTTCCTGCCAGGACAGCCAGAAGTTAGGCACAAAAGCCTTACCGTGGCCCTGTCAACCTGACACAGCTCTGTGCCGCTATATATCCATCAGAAGCCAGGAGTCAAAGTATACCCTTTCCCACCTAAGGACCTTTGCACTTGCTGTTCCTGCTCCAGGCACGTACGTTTGGACTCAACTGTCATCCAACAGGGTGACTCTCCTATCTCCCCCCCACCTTCTTTCCCTACTTTCTTTTCTGCTAGTGCTTGTCAGCACTAGATATATATGTATCCCACTTGATTCTTGCCTGTCTTCCCACCATTAGAACATAAACTTCTTGGGATGCCTGGGTGGCTCAGTGGTTGAGCACCTGCTTTAGGCTCAGCATGTGATCCTGGAGTCCCAGGATCGAGTCCCACATGGGGCTCCCTGTGGGGAGCCAGCCTGCTTCTCCCTCTGCCTATGTCTCTGCCTCTCTCTCTGTGTCTCTCATGAATTTAAAAAAAAAAAAAAAAAAAAAGTAAACTTCTTAAAGGAAGTTTATTTATCATCTTATTTGTGTACACCCTTCTACCCCCAGGGCCTAGAGGAGAGCCTAGGACATAAGTGTGCCTTCATAGTAGCCATAAATGTGCAATGTTCAAGGGTGCAGGTCAAGAGTAAGACAGTAGTGCGTGGTGGCTCTAGGGTAGGAGGGGCACGTAGGCTCCTCCTAAGGGTCGGCCACCCCAGGGAAGGCCAGGAAGAAGCCGGCTGATTTGGCTTAAGACAACTTTAATGTGACATCTCCTACTTGTTGAATGTGGGTTGTATTGGGTTGAACAGTGTCTCTCCAGAATTCATGTCCAGAGACTCAGAATGTGACCTTTTGGAGATTGGGTTTTAGCAGATGTAATTAAGATAAAATGAGGGCGACCTGGATCAGGGTGGGCCCTAAATCCAATGCCTGGTATCTACACAAGGAGAGAAGAGACACAGAAGACCACGGAAGACATGAAGACATGCCGGGAGCCGTTCCAACTTCAGTGTCCTCATGTCTGCCAGGAAGGAACACTCAGTACTGCAAGAAACCACAGAAGCTGGGAGAGATGCAAGGAGCAGATTTCCAGCTCCTAGAAGGGACCGACTCCCGCTGACATCCTGATGGCCAGAACCACCAGAGAATACATGTCCCTAGTATTAAGGCACCCAGGTTGTGGTAATTTGTTACAGCTGCTCTGGGAGAGTCTGAATGAATACATCAGCAGAACACCCAAAGGCCTTCATGACACGATATAAACGAAACAAAACTTGCTGATAAGCCAAACCTCATCCCTGACCACCTGAAAGCAATTTCTACCCTAATGGCCTGTGTCAAAGCTGGAAGAATCTGTGTGCAGGAAACCCTGCAGTCTGGTGTGTGTCATTGGGGTTTGGGCAGCATCATGGTCTCTACTCGCTGCAGGTGCGCTGGCATGACGGTCAATGTGAATGTTCCTGTAAATATTCAAGCATTCTGGGATGCTGTGAGTCCCCACCACTGGAATCCTGGCATGAGAGGGGGACTTCAGGAAGGGGCTGGCCCACTCACTCTCGGGTGTGGTACATGCGGTCCCCAGTGCCAAGCTTGGACGTGGTGTAAAACAGTCTCATCTCGGCTTCGGAAACCTGGACTTCGCTCAATTTCTGTAGCATCTCTGCTCGCTGGGGAAGGAAACAGGTGTGTTAGATATCTGGAGGGATGACCTTCTCTTCAGAAAGGAAATAAGACTCTACATCAGATGTCGGCCTCGCTAACGATTAAGTCTTTCTAACCTAAAGGTCACAGTACAATTGCTGCATGGAGGTCTTGTGTCACCGTGAGCCAGAGTGGCTTTCCACCCCTGGACGGGGTCTGGTGCCAGATGAACCAAGTTGTCTTGGCATCACTGTGTGTCAGGAGGTATTATCCACTATCCAGATGCCCACCCAAGGGAGACCAAACAAAGGAGGGCCTGTGTGTGCAATGCAGCACTCCCCAGCAATCTCACAGGAAAGGGAGGCTCTTGGGTGCCAGCAGCAAGTGGTCCCCATGCTGCTTTCAAGAAAGCAGCCTGTGGGGGCAGGGACAGTTGGCCTCTTTCCCCTGGAGAGCCACTCAGGAGTTTTAGTACTCTTGAAATCATACAGATGCATTTTAATATGTGCTTCTATGTATTTTGCAATCAATAAAAGGAAAAACCATGTACAGAAAAGTGAGAAAAAACACAGCACAGATTTTTAAAAGGGGGCACCCTTGCGGGAAAGTGAGTCCCCCTGTGCTAAGGGGCTCCAGGGCCTGAGTCTCAGGGCTGCGAACAGGGGACCCTGTATGGTGACCTGGACAGAAAGGCAAATGTGAATCCCAGGAAGCCTCCAGATTGGGCTTTCTCGGTCTCTGCACTGCAAGCATCATGGGCCAGAGAACATTTTGCTGTTTTGTGTGCTACAGACCACCTGGCAGTGCCTCAAGCCTCCAGCCTCCCACCAGGTATCTCCAGACAAGGCCAGAGGTTCTCCGGGGGCAAAACTGTCCAGGTTGAGTATCCCTGCTCCAGAAGCAAACACCATTTCCAGGAAATTCAGAAGGGCAGAGAGGTGTGTTTAACTGTACCACAGAGAGGATGTTTTATTACTTTTATTTTTTTAAAATATTTTATTTATTTATTCATGAGAGACACAGAGAGGCAGAGACATAGGCAGAGGGAGATGCAGGCTCCCCGTGGGGAGCCCGATGCAGAACTTGAGATTGGGTTTTAGCAGGTGTAATTAAGATAAAATGAGGGCGACCTGGATCAGGGTGGGCCCACAGGATCCACAGGATCACAGGACCAAGCCCTGACCTGAAGGCAGACACTCAACCACTGAGCCACCCAGGCTTCTTGGAGAGGATGTTTTAAAACTGCAGACTGTGGGAAGCACTACAGACAATGAACCTAATTTCTTTCAACAAAGAAATGACAAGGGGAGAAAAAAAAGAAAAGAGGTGGGGTAGGGAAACATGAAACATTTGGAAATTTGACCTTTACTGGATACTTGATTTTTTTAAAAAAATTTAAGTGTGCTAATGGTCCTGTGGTTATTTTAAATGGTGCTTAAGATATAATTGGAAATATATATGGATAAAATGTTACGCACAGGGGGTTGAATGGTCTCCCCTCCCCCAAAGATATGCTCATGGCCCAGAATGGGATCTTATTCGGAAAAAGGGTCTCTTCAGATGTAATTAAGTTAAATATCTTAACATGAGATCCTGCATTATTCAAGTGGGTCCTAAATCCCAAGACAAGTCTCCTTGTAAGACTCATAGAGAGGGGACAGCCATGTGAAGACAGGGGCCAAGACAGGAGGGACGTGGCCACAGGCCAAGAACACTTGGGGCCACCCCAAGCTGGATGTCAGGAAGAGCTTTCCCAGGGAGGAGGGCCCTGCCAACACTCTGATTTCAGACTCCTGGCCTCCAGAACTGGAATAGAATATATCTCTGTTGTAAGCCATTCAGTTTGTTTCAGCAATCCCGGGACACAAATACAGATTTATGCTACCTAGGCTTTGACCCGGGAGGTAGGGAAGTGGCCAGCTGTGGAGATGACTGGGGAAATGTGGGCTGACAGCTGCTGGCACTGGTGACAGGTACATGGGAGTCTGGTACACTAGGTTCTCTACTTCTATAGGTGCTGGAATTTCCCATTACAAAATTTGTTCCTTAAGTGGCTTAGTGGTTGAGTATCTGCATTCAGCTCAGGTTGCAATCCCGGGGTACTAGGATCCAATCCCGAATTGGGCAACCCGCAGGGAGCCTGCATCTCCCTCTGCCTATGTCTCTGCCTCTCTCCCTCTCTCCCCACCCTCCCATGGTATCTCATGAATAAATAAATAAAATATTAAAAAAAAAAAAGTTTGAAAGGAGAAGGTCTAAAATTCTCCAGAATAAAGTTAAAAAAAAAATAAGTAACACAAAATTATTAGGACCAAATAAGGAAAGATGAGTATGTTGAGGGACTGACTTCCCAGCTAACAAACATCTGGCCTCAACAAATCTGGGCTCATTGGAGATTCGTGGGCAGGCTCCTGGAGGGTCTGAAGGCTCTGGGGCTGCATCAGATATCAGAGCTGCTGCTAGCCGCAGTAGGCCAGACGAATTTAAATTAATTACAATTAAATCACACAAAAAATTAGGTTCCTCAACCATGCTAGCCACACATGCCTAGTGACTACTGTATGGGATTGTGCAGACACAAAACATGCCCCTCATTCTGGAGAGTTTGCACTGTCACGCAGCAGAGACCAAGTCGGGGGACAGAGAACCCACCTCCCCCCAGTCTAGGGAGCCATGTGCAGATCCTGACAGAACAGGCCTACCTGGCTCTTTTTCTCCTTCTGTTCTAAGATTTTCTGCAGCATTTTACGCTCTTTCTTGGTCAGAGGCTTCTTCTCCTTCTTCGATGGGGGAGGGGCTTTGGGCTTCTTTTTCTTCTTCCCAGGCAAAACCAGTGCATTGCTTGCATCGATGCCTTTCAATGTGTCTTTATCTGAAAAGACACACTTGCGTGGACCCCCTTGCCCCCTGCCCAGGGACCGCAGAGACTTGCAGTACTCCAGAGTCCACAATAATGCCGTGTTTCTTTGGGGTGGCTCTGTGCTACCTCTCATGGGATCCTCACCCTATGTGTGAGCCCAAGTGCCCACACAGGTATGGGGGTGCAGGCTTGTCACTGTTCCTTCAACTTGTCTGCCCAGCATCCGCCATGTGTCAGATTTCACTGTGAACCCAGGGCACCTCCATCCTAGTGGTCAGGGGAGAAGGAGCGGGGTGCCAGTGGGGAAGGTACAGGCCACAACACTGCTCCCCTCAGAATGTGCGAGGTCAAGACTGTTTTCATAATACTACTACAACATTCTCCTAAGACTGCACAGGACACTCAGTACTGGGTTTGTGTCATATGTACTTGTAAATGTCAGTCTGAAAGTACACAATCTGGACCCAAATTCAGGTACCATATTACTCTTCAACTCAACTTGAGGCAGCCCCAAGGGGTGCACCTGTTCTGCCTGACATCTAAGGCTGCAGCCCTCTCCAGGGTTCCGTGTGGGCAGCTACTAGCTTACTAGCTCCTCTGGCTCGGTCCATCTTTCATTGTGTCACAAAGTGTAGGAGAGGCTTTGTGACCCTCAACTAAAACGAACACGGCAATTTTAAGCAATGCAAGCTATGCATTCTGCAGTCCTCAAATAAAACAATTAAAAGCACAAAGAAAAACAAAGGAAATGAGTGTATAGCAGCATTTTCCAGAGGCTTCAGATCAGGTGACACATTGTTCTGACAGCTAATGGAGCATGTCCTTGTATACACTGGTTTTGATAGATTTAACCCACACTGACGAAAGAACTTTTGGATCTTCAATTTTTAAGCATGCAAATGGGTCCTCAGTCCAAAAAATATGAGAACTACTGTGCTATAGGAAAAAAAAGGGGGGGGGTGTAATAAAAATCAGGAAGTGAGGGGTAATATTGAGTCAGTGGTCGAAGGAAGGCTCTTTAAAGAAGGTGATGTGGTCTATGTTTTTAGAAGACTCCTCTGGCCCTTCAGAAAGGAGGGGATAAATGGACATCCTGGGTCAGAAAGAACTTTCCTGATCTTCGGGTCCAAGAGATCTCAGGCCCCCCTGTTCTGATCACCTCTTCCAAAATTCTGATAGCAGGTAGGATGGCTACTCAGACTGGACCCATTTTACAGGAGAGAAAACTGAGGCAGAGATGTCCGGTGATGTGGTCCATCCCCAGCCTATCCATGCAACCTCCAAGGAGGGAATTCAGTCCAGATTCCCACTCTGGCATTGTCTCCAATCACCTCACTGCCTGCCAGGCCCAACAAGAACGTGCACTAGAAGGCTAGTCAGTGGGTCGAGGGCAGCAGGCTTTTCTAGAGGCCCTGCTTTCTCTCTGTCCATCTCAGAGTCTAGGTCCACTGTTTCCTAGTGCCCACCTCAACCTGGATCTCAGGCAGCAAGTGCACTCGGCTCGGCGAGCCTGACTCTGCAATGTGTCCCGTTTCAGGAGCCTGCAAGACAACTCTGAACCGACTCAGTCACCTCACCTCACCTCTCCTGCACAACTGGCCTCACGCAGGTCGTCAGCCTTCCTGGATACACTCAGTGGTCCTTCCCTCCCTGACGTCACGGCATCATCCCACGGGGATGGCGGGTCCTCCTCCGTGGCACCCACTAGGACAGTCTCCCAGAGCTCCTCTCTCTCCTCACAGGCTCCTCCTCCCTCCCTTCTCCTCAAGAGCTGGACTCATTCCCCCAGTGAGCCAATCCCCTCCGGACTTTAAATGAACAAATACCATCTACTCCCAGATGATTCCAAAGTGCTACCTCCCCCAGGACCAGCCTCTCCTCAGCATCCCAGCCAGCAGCTGCGTGCCTACCCTGTCCACCTGGTGGCCAAACAGGACCTCCGGAGATCACTCACATCCAAAACCGGGCTCTTGGTCTCCCAGGCTGCCCACTCATCTTCTCCAATGGCTGGCTCCAGCGCCTGGGAGTCATTTTCAACATCTTTGTTCCCCGTGCAATCAGCTGGCAAATCCCATCAGCTCCACCTTCAAAATACTCTGGATGCAACCGCCCCACCTGTTCCATTGCTGCGGCCCTGGCTGGATGTACTAAAGCTTCCTAGCCCAGCACCCCGGACGCCTTACCCTCCAGCTCCAGCCGCACGGGCGGCGGCTCCGCGGGGCGCTTCGAGGGCCCGGGGGCCGCCTGCAGGCGCCCCTTGACGTTGTAGCGCCGGCGCAGCTTCCCCATGGCGCCCGGTCCTGCCGGCTCCCGGCGGGGTGGCCGCAGCCGCGAACCCCGAAGCCTAGTCCACGTGCGCGCCCAGGCCCCAGGCTCAGGCCGCGAGACTTCCGGGCTGCGCTCTCGCGAGAGCTCACGATACCAGCACCCTGGGGGCGGGGCGGGGGCGGGGCCTGCGGCAGGACGGGGCGGGGCCAACTGCGTGACGCGAGCGAGGCCTGAGGTCGCCGGGGAGGCCTGGTTTTAAGCTGAGTGCTTCCCACGTGGTGCGAATCTCTAAATCGGAGTCAGGTGCTGGTGCTAATACTAATTTGGTTACTTGGGAGGGGGACTGTTTTGCACCTTTTGAAATATAACACTGCCCCCGTTGCAAACGTCTCCCCTCGTTTTTTTTTTTTTTTTTTTTTTTTTGCTCTTTTGCACTTTGATATTCCTATAAGAGACACTTCGTTGTATAGTAAAAGGGCACAAATGTTTCCATTACAGGGACAGAGGCACTAAAAGAAGAAAGTATTAGGCGGCTTTAAACTCTCATTCCCACATCACACTGTAGCGCACTCGAAAATAATGTATTCTCTGAGTCCTGTAATTATCTTGCATATACAACGTTTTATATTAGCAGAATTTTTTTTCCCGTTAAAAGCATTAATTTGTTAAGGGCAGAAATTTAAAATAAAACAAAAAAAAAAGACAAAAGAAAAGGTGAAGACATTATATGGATTTATTTTAGAATTTTATAAAGAAACCTAGAACAAGATCTGGCTGCAGAGAGGTAAATAGTAAGTAGTTATTGAATACAGGAGGGAATGGATGAATGGAGGTGATTGCATAGGTTTTCCCTTTCTCCCCCAAAACAAAGGCAAAAACAAATCTCCACAAACACACAGATGGTGCATGAGAGGATTTATGTATGAACAGGTTTATAAAGTTATGATTTAAATGGATTTTGGAGGTCGGGGAAGCCTAATTACCATATCAAACCTCTGGTTTTATGGGTTTTATAGTTTAGGAGGATAATAGTCTGCAGTTTTCCCCTTAAATATGTTTAAGTAAATAAAAAGTGTGTCCATTTTAAAATTAAGTAGGTAATAGTACATTCTCCTATATTTTCTTTTCTTTTTTTTTTTTTTTAATTTTTTATTTATTTATGATAGTCACAGAGAGAGAGAGAGAGAGGCAGAGACACAGACGGAGGGAGAAGCAGGCTCCATGCACCGGGAGCCTGATGTGGGATTGGATCCCGGGTCTCCAGGATCGCGCCCTGGGCCAAAGGCAGGCGCCAAACCACTGCGCCACCCAGGGATCCCCTTCTTCTAAAGTATTATATACCAAAGGACTATCTCCAGAAAATATAAAAAATGTTATTTTATATAATAATAATAAAAGAAGAAAAAAATAATAATAAAAGAAAAATTCATATACCATGAAGAGAGACCATGGCTCTCATAAATGTGTTGAAAAAAAGAAACCAATCACAAAGGAGCATAAAAATAAAAGAAGAAAAATTCATATAGAGCCAGAGACCATGGCTCTCATAAATGTGTTGAAAAAAAGAAACCAATCACAAAAGATTGGCATACTGTGTGATTCCATACACATCAAGTTCAAAAACAGGCAAAATGAATTCCCTAAATTTTGAAGGGTAGCTAGTGAGTGGGAGAGGAAGCTGGTAACGTTCCATTTCTCCATCTGGGTGCTGATTACCTCATGTGTGGTTAGTTTAAATTCATTAAAAAAAAAAAGCACCTTATGATTTGGGTATTTTTCTGTTTGTATGCTATACTTTAATAAAAAAGTTTTCTTAAAAAAAACAAGAACTTTAGACTTCGTGGCCAGTAAATACATGAAAACTTCACCAGGAATCCAGATAAAGTCCAAATTCAAAAGTAAAATACAATTCCTCACTCTTTGGATTGGCACAGGTTAAGTTTTATTTTGCTGCCTGTCTCAAAAAAGAAAAAAAAAACCCAACTCTGGTTGGACACAGTTTGCTTCAGGGCCTTCTGTTGCGTTTGGTTACTGATGGCTCTTCACTCTCTTAAGATCAATCATCCTCCTTCACTTTTTGTACCGTTTACTGACCGAAGAGACTGGGTGGTTTGCACTGTGGAACGCTCCACAGTCTGGATTTGACTGATAGGCTTCTCGTTTTCTCCTCCTTCCCCATAGTTCCTGTAAATCGTTGGTTCCAGGTAGGGGCCAGGTCGGGCGAGGGTTCAGAGTGTTTTGGCAACAATCCATCCTCCGTGGCCCAGGTACTTCCTGCTACCAGGGAGCTTCCAGGTCAGGATAGACTGGCCTGTCCGTTTTCCAGGTCCCCACCAGCCAGTCCCCTTCCTGGTTCCCCCCTCTTGCTAACTGGAACTGCATCCATCATTTCACTAAGGGGTGCAAAATGATTTTCTAACTCTTTCTTGCGCCCTCCTGACCTACCAGCTGAACTTAGCTTCAGAAAACTCTCGCTTCTCACCTGTTCTGTGATGGAAGGAAGAAGGGCAGGGAGGAGGGATGCTCGCTGCTTCTTTACTCCAAAATTTCATTAGGGGCTGGTGCCCCGGCCTTCGCCTCGCGCGTGGTGACATGTTCGGATCTGGTTCTCCAATCCATAGCGGTCATTATCCTTGCAGAGGCCGTTGCAAGTTTTACGGGCACCGGCTGCTCTTTATGGAAAAGTCTAAAAAATATGTATATATGTATTTTTTTGTTTGGAACGGCGGAAGCCCCCGGAGGCGCGGCGCGGCGCGGGGCGGGGCGGGGCGGGGAGGTCGCCGGGGTCGCCGGCCGGGCCCCCGCGTCCGGGGGTGGGGGCGGGGCGGGGCGTGGGCAGGGCCGTCGCGGCTCTGCGCGCGGGGCGGGGCAGGTGGCGCTGCGACAGCGGCGGCGGCGGCGGCGGCAGAGGCGGGCAGAGGCGCGGCGCGCGGCCCCCGAGCGCGCCAACGCGGTCCCCGCCGAGCCGCCGCGTCCCGGGTGCGGCCCTCCGCGCCGCTCCGCCACCGCATCCCGCCGGCCCCAGGATGGGCGCGCGCGCCTCGGGCGGGCTCCGGGCCCGGGCCCGGCTCCCGCGGCCGCCGCCGCCGCTGCTGCTGCTGCTGCTGCTGCTCGGGCTGCTGGCCCCGGGCGCGCAGGGGGCGCGGGGCCGCGGCGGCGCCGAGAAGAACAGCTACCGCCGCTCGGCCAACACCTTCTCGCAGAGCGTGAGCAGCCTGTTCGGCGAGGACAACGTGCGCGCCGCTCAGAAGGTGGGCTCCGGGCTCCAGCCCGCGGTCACCTTGCCCCGGCCGCCGCGCACCTGGCGCGGGCGCGGCCTCCGGGGCGGCGGGGAGGGGGAGGCCGGCCTGCGCCCCGGGGCTGCCGCGGGCCCCGCGCCCCGCCACGCCCACGCCCACGCCCACGCCCGGCCGGGGTCGGGCCTGGCGGCCGGGGCCCGCGCGCTGCGGGGGCAGGTGGCCCGGGGCGCCCTCCGCTCGGCGCCCGGCGCTTCTCCTCGGACCTTGCCCCCTGGCTCCGCGTGGCCGGGGAGGCCCCCTGGGCTACGCTGACGGCGGCCGCGCCTCTCATTCATTCATTCATTCATTCATTCATTCAGCGCGTTTGACCCAACCCCTGCTGTGAGCCAGGCGGCGCGCGGGTGGCCCAGGGGGCGCCCCGCGCTCTCCCCAGCAGCCCCGCGCCGACCCGCTTCCCCGGAGCACCTTAGGCCCTCCTCCTCCGGCTTTGAAGACAGTTAGGCCTTTCTTTCATTCTGTTTTTTTTTTTTTTTTTGAACTTTACAAGAAAAGAAAGAGGAGTAGTGCAGTGGGCTCTGTTGCTTTTGCAACCTGGCCCGATGACCCTCCTGAGCTCCTACTGTGTGCCGCCCCTTGCTGGCTTGGAGCGTGTTTACTTTGGAGCTTTTAGCAGCCTGCAGATCCCTGTGTGTAGAGCGCTCGGGAGGAGCGCGGGAAGCTCACCCTGCACCCTGCTCTACCCTCCGGAGCCTGGTAGGTCGGGGCTTCACGTGGAGCCAGGTCCCCCGAGAAAGAGGAAGTGAATGAGCGGCAGTTGCATGTGGTAATGTGGTTCCCTGAGTACAGCCCCTGCTGTGCCTCCTGTTAATTTATTTGCTGTGAGCTAGCCCTGAGGTTTGGGAACTCAAAATCTGGCTCTGCCGCTTACAAGCTGGCTGGCTGGCTGGCTTTGCACTAGGGGCTTCATTTCTTTGAGCCTCAGTTTCTTTATCCTTTAAAAGGGGCTGATGATAATATCCCCTTCGTTATGAAGTAATTCTGAATCGTTGGTGCCTTCCTGGCCCAGAGTAATGGTGAGATCAGTATCAGCTACAGCCTGGCCAAAGCACAGATCCACATTGCTGAGACCTGCTGGAAGGACCTTCAGGGTTTAAAAAAAAAAAAAAAAAAAAAGTTTTCTTTCCTGGTGCTCCAGATGGAGGGGGAAAAAATTAAAACCCAAATCAGATTGGTTGGATAATCTTAATTGGTGAAATGGTAGTAGGAAATAGTAGGATAGCTATCATTTCTGACCACCCTCTCCTATGGGTATACAGACACTTCTTGTGGAGGTTGGGGTTCTACTGGGAAAAGATGGCTTTGTAGGTGGCCAAGGAGGGAGAAAGCATGACCCAACACTTGAGTGCAAAAAGATTCTCATCCAGTCTGCCTGGGCATGAAGGGTATGAGCAAGGTGAATCTGCACTTACCTCATGCTGTTGTTCTTGAATGACTTGAAGGCAAAAATCTTTTGTTTTAGAGCAAAAAGAAAGTTGGCTCGTGCAGGTGTAAGCACGGGCATCTCGTGTTAGGGGATGGTCCTATGTGAGAGTCTAAGGTCTATGGAAATGAAATACAAAATGATACTTGAGGGCCTAACCTCTGGTTTGATATCAGTAAGACAGCTCTATTATGGCAAGGAATCTGAGAATCTCAGGGTCAGAATTCTTTCTGGGCTGAAGCAGGGTTTGTGCCTTCAATAGGGATAGTACAAATTTGTTATTTGCTTGAAATGTGTTAAGTGCTTCTATAGGTAGAGCAACTGAACTCCTCCTTAGAACAACCCTATGATAGGTACTGTTAATGTGTTCATTTTGTGGGTAGGGAAACTAAGGCACAGAGTGGTGACATGAGTGACTTCAAGTCAAGGTGAGTGACAATGCCCGGAATGGAACCCAGGGAATGTGGGCCTAGAGTCCACACTGGTACTTCATAAGTCTTCCTGCCTCATGACCCTTTCTGGATCCCCCCATCAATGTAGCATGTAGGGGCTGACCTGACATTTCCTGCCGAGGGTAGCCCAGACTGGCCAGGCTTGGGGGAGATTGTTCTGTTACTTTTAAACAAAAACTGGGTCTGCTGGCAACTGTAGTTTTAAGCATGCCTGGGGTTACTAATTGGAGCCAGACCGGCATGGTAGGTTGTGAAGTTTGAGGGTGTTTAAAGAAACACCCCATATTCTAATCTAGGCCGTGTCTAAAATAAACCCGTGATGTTCTGGTTTGGAGCATGGGGCTTGCTGTCCAACAGACGAGGGCTGGAATTACTAGTTCAGTGATCTTGGGCCAGTTGTTTGACCTCTCTGTCTCATTTGTACAGAGATAAATTGGAGGGTTAAATGCAATTAGTCAGGTTGTACAATACTGGGTACTGAATAAGCCTTTAGTAAGTGGTGGAAGATATTTATATAAGAAGCAGTTTCATCTGGCAGGAGAGTGATATACTCATTTATTTTTTTTAAAATTATTAAGCAACTTGTGCATGAGTGTTCATTGCTGCACTTTTCTCATTAGACAAAAAGTGGAAATAACCCAAATGTTTATCAACTGATGAATGGATTAACTGTGGTCTGTGCAAGCAGGGAATACTATCCAGCCATGAAAAGGAATGAAGCACTTGGATTAAACTTGAAAATCAAATGAAAGAAGCCAGACACAAAAGGTCACACGTTGCATGATTCCATTTATATGAAATATCCAGAACAAGCAAATCCATAGAAACTGAAATTAGATAAAATAGTTGCTAAGGGGCGGGGGTGGGGGGCGAGATAGGGCATGACTGCTTAGTTGACAGGGGCAATGAAAATGTTCTGGAACTAGCTAGAGGTAATGATTGCACAACAGTGTGAGTGTACTAAATGTCACTGAATTGTATACTTTAAAAAATGGTTAATTTTATGCATGTGTATTTTATAACAATTTTTAAAAATTTCTTAGGCACCTACTATATGAGCAGAAGCCAGACAAAATGTCCCCTCTTGAGGACCTTTCATGGGACAGGCAATAAATAAGTCAGATACATAAAACAAGATTATATCAGAGTGATAAGTGCCATTAAAGAAATAAAAAAAAAGAAGAAGAGAAGATGATGCAATAATAATGAAGAAGAATCTTTGTTTAAGCTTAATGGGCTGCACCATTCTAAGAGAGAAGCTCTATTATTATCTTCCCTTTTTTATGGACGAGGAGAGCAAGGCATGGAAAGGTTGAATGAATCTCTTGGCCCTCCCCCCCACCGTCCGGCTAAGCAGTGCGAGAGGGCTGGGAGTGCCCACACTGGTAACCTCTGCAGAATTGGAAATAACTGGAATAGAGTGGCCAGGAGAGTGAGCTGAATGAGAAGGAAGTAGAGCGACAGAGTGTTCCAGGCAGAGGGAACAGCATGAGCAAAGGTCCTGTGGTGGGAGTGGATTTAGTGTGTGTGGGCCAGGGAGGTCAGTTGTAGGGCTGTGACAGTGAGCAAGGGACAGAGGGAGACAGCTATATCACACAGGACCTAGGGTTTAACAAAACAGGCTCAACAGTGATACAAGAAAGACCTTGGGGGGAGCCAAGAGAAGGGGGTCCAGTGCCCTGCCTGGAGGCATTGGGTAGGGGGTGGAGGAAGGGGCGTGAGTTGGGTCTGGGAAGGTGGGTTGGCAGGGAAGGAAAGGGCTGGGACAAAGTTGGGGCCCAGTTCACAGGCTGGCTGCATAGGGATGTGGATCTTGGGGAGCACAGGGGAAAAAATATAGCTGGACCCATGCTGTGGGAGCATCTGAATCCTAAGCTGAGATCTGGTGTTTTTTTTTTTTTTTCTTTGCTTTTCAGTTGTTGTTGTTGTTGTTATAATTTAAGAAGCTTAGCATTTATGGTGGTGGTGTTGTTTTTTTTTTTTTAAATAAGGGCACAATTGCATGGAATGCCATTTCAAATAGCTCAAAAGTGAAAAAAGAAGAAATCCGCTTGCCACCTCGGATCCCATCTCTATTCTCCTTCCTAGAGCAGCCAGATTATTCTGAGCATACAGATAGATCCTGCCTCTTCATAGGTTTTCTGTTTGTTTTTCATTATGCATGCTGTTCCACTCTTCCTTTTCTTTTCCTCCTCCTTCTTTTTTAATTAATAAATTTTGGAGACCAGATCCTATTGGTACATAAAGCTTTGCTTCCTTCTTTTTTGAGGGCTGCAAAAAGCAAACTATTGATCAGGATATACCATAATTTAACCCACCCCTGTTGGTTGGTATTTTGTTAGCTTTCCGTCTTTTGCTCCTCCAAACCCGGCTGCAATAAAGGTCTTCATCTAGAGATTTTTCTGTGTGCATATAGACAAGTTCATTTGCAGATTGTTAGAGATGGGATGGCTGAGTCAAAGGGTCTGCACATTTACAAATTTTTAAATTGAATTATAATTGGTGTACTTTTTCTGCATGAGAATTATAAAGCATAATGAATTGTCACACCGAGTGCACCTGTGTCACCAGCATGCAAATCTAGATATGGATTGTCACAACCTGCCTATTCCCCATCCCCCAACCCAAGACAGCCCTTCTCCTGACTTTGACAACATAAATTACTTTTGTCTTTACATCCAGTTCCAGTTTCATATACGCTTTTAACACCAAGAGAAAGACTACTGGATTGTTTTCCAAAGAATGACAACAGTTTCTACTTCTACCAAACATGTGAAGGCTGGCTTCCAAACTTCCTCCAGTGAAGTGTGTCATTAAATTTTATTTATGTTTGACATAGATGGTCTTTTCACTTATTCAAAACCCATTGGCCTTTTCCATTCTGGAAACTGCCTTTTGCTTTCTTGGCCATTTTTCTATTGAGTTGTTGGTCTTTAAGAGGCTTGCATTGTTAGCTGTTTACAAGAAAGTCTTTTGAGCAAAATAACTCTGATATTTTCCAGTCTTTTTTCCCCACCACATCTGAACAGCTTTATAGAGATGTTGCTGATGTTAGATTTCAAGAGACTGCACCTATTTGAAGGGACGCCTGGGTGGCTCAGTCAGTTGGGCATCCGCCTTCGGCTCAGGTTATGATCCTGGGGTCCTAGGATCCATGCTCACATTGGGCTCCCCATTCAGCAGAGAGGCTGCCTCTCCCTCTCCCTCTCCCTCTGCTTGTGCTCTTTTGCTTACTCACTCTCTCAAATAAATAAAATCTTTAATAAAAATAAAGTGAGGTGAAAGTGGACAAGTTGATACATTTTGACGTATGTATGTCTGTGAAACCATCACCACAATCAAAATGTTTGCTCTAACTTTTTAAAAAAATATTTTAATTATTTATTCAAGAGTGACACACAGAGAGAGGCAGAGACATAGGCAGAGGGAGAAACAGGCTCCGTTAGGGGAGCCCGATGTGGAACTTGATCCCAGGACCCCGGGATTGTGACCTGAGCCAAAGGCAGACGCTCAACCGCTGAGGCACCCAGGCGCCCCTTGCTCTAACTTTGTATTTGAAAAACTTCTGAAGTATAGAACAGTTGAAAGAATAAGAAACAGCTAGAAACTCTTCACCTGGCCTACCTATGGTTCACACATCCCCCAAACTTGTTTTTCTCTTTTTTACACATACCACGCATGTGCATGCACACATCACACACACACACACACACACACACACACACACACACGTTTTTTTTTCTTCACAGGAACATTTGTTTTTTTTTTGGTTTGTTTGTTTTTTTAAGATTTATTCATTCAGAGAGAGCGAGAGAGAGGCAGAGACACAGGCAGAGGGAGAAGCAGGCTCCATGCAGGAAGCCCGATGTGGGACTCGATCCTGGGTCTCCAGGATCACACCCTGGGCTGCAGGCGGCGCTAAACTACTGCGCCACTGGGGCTGCCCATTCACAGGAACATTTGAAAGTGAGGTGCAAACCTCACGACACTTTCTCCTACCGAACCATAATACCATTGTCTTCCCCCCAGGAAAAAACCCTTACATTTAGTACAATAAAACCTCATCAGTTTGTAGTCACATTTCCTTTAGAGCTTTCCAAAAAATCTAATGTGCAGTCAGGCATTGCTCACTGCATTTGGTTTTCATGTCCCCTCAATGTCCTCTAGTTTGTCAAGGTGACCTCACTTTTTTTTTTGTAGGGGGGTGTGGAGAGCTTTTCTGACATTGCCATTTTTGAATAGCACAGACCAATTGCCCTTTTTTTCCCCTTGTTTTGGTAACAGCTCTATGGGGCTATAATTCAGATACCATACAGTTCGGCCATGGAAAGTTCAGTGGCTTTGAGTGTATTCAAAGAGCTGTGCAGCTATCACCACAATCAATTTTTAGAATATCCTCTTCACCCTAGAAAGAAAATCTGTACCCATTAGCAGTCATTCCCCTTCCCCCATCCCTCGACAACCCCTGATCTCCATTCTGTCTCCACAGACTTGCCTATTCTGGACATTTCATACAAAGGGAATCACACAGTGTGGCTGGCTTTTGTCAGGATTCATCCATGGTGTAGCATGTGTCAGAAGCTCAGCTCTTCATATGACTTTTTATTTATTAATCAGTTGATGGATATTGGGTTGGTTCCACTTTTTGGCTACTATGAACAATGCTACTGTAAACATTCACATACAGGTTTACACAAACCAAACATATGTTTTCAACACTTGGGGTATATGCCTAGGAGTGGAATTGCTGGGTCACACGGTAACTGACATTCAAGCAACCACGGTACAGATGCACCATTTTAGATTCCCACCAGCAGTGTATGAGGATACCTGTTTCTCTTGTAAACACTTTGTCATCGTCTTTGATTATAGCCATTGGAGTAAAGCTGAAATGCTATCTCACCTGGTCTTGACAGACCACTCTTTTTCCTCTTTTAAAGATTTTATTTGGGATCCCTGGGTGGCTCAACGGTTTAGCGCCAGCCTTTGGCCGAGGGCGCGATCCTGGAGTCCCGGGATCGAGTCCCGCATCGGGCTCCCTGCAGGGAGCCTGCTTCTCCCTCCTCCTGTGTCTCTGCCTCTCTCTCTCTCTGTGTCTATCATAAATAAATTAATAAATAAATAAATTTAAAAAAAGATTTTATTTTTTAAGATCCTATTTATTTATTCATGAGAGACCCCGAGAGAGAGAGAGAGAGAGAGAGAGAGAGAGAGGCAGAGAGAGAAGTAGGCTCCCTGCAGGGAGCCCGATGCGGGACTCGATCCTGAGACTCCAGGATCACACTCTGAGCTGAAGGCAGACGTGCTTAACCGCTGAGCCACCTAGGCATCCCTTAAGGATTTTATTTTTAAGTACTCTATACAACCAACATGGGGCTTGAACTCACAACCTCAAGTGCATGTTCCACCAACCGAGCCAGCCAGGTGCCCCTAGACCAGTTTTTCTTGAAATGTCCCGCGGTATGTATTGTCTGTTCCCCGGTGGCTAGATTGAGTGCATACATACCTATCTGGCAAGAACTCTACCGAAGAGGTCTTGTGTACTTGCTTGGCGTCAGGGTGACTTTCCCTTTTGTGATTCACTTGTGATCTGTGCATATGTCCCAGGATTTTTCGTTCTTGCAGTCTTTGCATCTGGTGTGTTCTTCACATACTAGGGCAAACTCAAAACTGCAGAAACTTCTCTGACTTGCTCATCAGGACACATTTGCTGATTTTCCTTGGAGCTAGTTTGCATGAGCCAGGAGGTGATGGGGCGGGGGCGGGGGTGGGGCGGGAGGCAAGATTGGGATGTAGGACACTGTCTAGACAGAGGTGGGTGTCCAGGCCTCTCTGCTGCAAGAGGAGGATAATGAAATCCCGGCTTGAGTAATTTTGTCCCTCCCACGGTGACAGCCGCAGGCCTCCTGAGTCTGTTCACCTGAGTCTTCCTTGTTTCACCTTTTCATCCTGAACGTTGTGCAGCCTGCCCAAAGGGAGAAAGGATCCTGCAATGAACCCCACACCCATCACCCACAACTTCTGTTTTTTAACTTTCTGTCATTCTTGTTACATGTATCCCCTCTTCAAAAATCAATTTTTAACCTTTAATAATATTTTAAAGTAATACAAGACACGTTAACTATTTTAGTCTGTATCTTTAACAAACAAAAAGTTTGCAAAAATCAGGACCACAAAACTCACAGTTCATGGCAATATTCTGTAATGACCAACCCTAGGCCAGGGGTCCTGTAGGATGCCTGTCAGCTGCCATGGCTCTGTTGTTTTTCTCTTGATGAGACTGTAACTGTGAGGTTCATGGGGGAGACACGTCAAGGGCACAGGCTCTCAGCCTGATTCAAGTTGCCTTAGGTTGAAGGGCTCTTCCCTCTCCTGCTGCTCTTGCATCCACAGCAGCTTCTGCAGTGGACAAGCCAGGCCCTCATTCTGGGGCCGAGTCTGCATCCATACTGGGCAGGCAGTGGGAGCATTGCTCTAGACTCCAGGCTGCGGTGTAACCCCCCTGGTAGTGGCTCCGGCTACCCTAACAGGGCCACATACTGTCCACCTCAAACAATAGGAATTCGCTAGAAATGGAGACCGCAGTGTTGGCACAGTAGTTTCTTCCAAGCCCTCTATCCTTGGTGTGCAGATGGCTCTGTGCCCCCCTCCCCCCATGTCTTCTCGTGGCTGTCCCTCTGTGTGTGTCCTCTTCTTATAAGGTCCCATTGAGTTAGGGCCCATCCTAGTGACCTTGTTTTACTTTACTTATCTCTGAAGGCTCTATCATTAAATCCAGTCACATTCTGAGGTCCTGGGGATTAGGGCTTCAACAGAGGGATTTTGGGGAGAGCACAGTTCATCCTCCTCAGGGCTCCCATATCTTTGCCAGGTGAGGTAGGCCAAAGTCTCCTGCATTGCTGGAGCAGGAGGTAAAGCGACAGGCTAGCCCACAGGGTGAGAGCAAATTGGCCCAGTGCATGGTTAAAAGACCAATGGTGGTCCCTTCCCTGTTTCCAACCTCTCTGGCCCTGGCTCGTTTTCAGGATGGGCCTGTTCTTCCTTCTGAGCAATGCCAGTCATGTTTGGGCATGAGGATTTCCTAAGGATGGCAGGGCTCCAAGCACCTACCTGGAGAACCTGTGTGAGTAAGTGTTGTGACAGAAGTGTCCTTAGCAGCTCCAACGCCTGTGCCTCTGGTGTGTGCCGGCCCCGTGTGGAGGCCTTTACAGGTCTGAATGTCCAATCCTGTCTTGGACCCAGTTGACAGCTGACAAAACTGAGGCACAGAGAGTTTCGTAGCGTAAGCACTGGTATCTCTTCCTTCCAAAACAGCTGCTTCCTCACACCCTTTCTGGGGGAGCTGGTGCCATCTCAAAGGCCCAATGCGCTCTCCTAGAAAAGCATAGTACCCTTCCTTTTTCCTCCGTTTGAACAAATTATAAAAACTGCTATGCAATTGCAAACCAACATGTACAAATCATACATACTTTGTGCATTAGGATGAACAAAACAGGATATATCTATAAAGTGGAATGCTACGTGGTGGTAAAAGGAATGAACTACTGATTCCTGGTACAACAGGGGAAATGTCATTATGAGTGAAAGAAGCCAGACGCAAGAGATCACGTATCGTCCGATTCTGTTTGTATGGAAAGTCCAGGAAAGGCAAATCCATAGAGACAAGCAGATTAGCCGTTGCCTAGGTTGGGGAGGAGGGATTGGGAGGAGGTGACTGCTAACAGGTTTCTTTGGAGGGGATGACCATGCTCTAAAATTAGATTGTGGTGATGGTTGTATAACTTTGTAACTTTGTGACTATTCTAAAGACTATCAACTTGGACACTGTGAAAACATGACCTTAATGGTATGTAGATAATATGCCAGTAAAGCTCTTTTTTTAAAAAAAGAGGGTTCTTTTAGGGGAAAGTGGGGGGAGGAAGACAGAGAGAATCCCAAATAGATTCCCTGCTGAGCGAGGAGACTGATGTGGGGCTCAATCTCACAATCCTGAGATCATAACTTGAGCCGAAATCAAGAATTGGATGCTTAACCGACTAAGCCACCCAGGTGCCCCTAAAAAGGAGTTTTTAATAAGTTTTTTTTTTAAGATTTTATTTATTTATTCACAACAGACACAGAGAGAAAGAGGCAGAGACAGAAGCAGGCTCCATGCAGGGAGCCTGACATGGGACTCGATCCTGGGTCTCCAGGGTCACACCCCGGGCTAAAGGTGGCGCTAAACTGCTGGGCCACTGGGGCTGTCCTGAAAAGGAGTTTTTTTTTTTTTTTTTTTTTAACTTTTATTTATTTATGATAGTCACAGAGAGAGAGGCAGAGACACAGGTGGAGGGAGAAGCAGGCTCCATGCACCGGGAGCCCGATGTGGGATTCGATTCCGGGTCTCCAGGATCGCGCCCTGGGCCAAAGGCAGGCGCCAAACCGCTGCGCCACCCAGGGATCCCATGAGGAGGAGTTTTAATTGAACTATTACCAATATGCCTTCTACCTGGGTGAAGATGCATCCTGCCTCCTCCCTCCACCAATGAGAGGGGCAGCTGCCCTCTTTTCTGTGACACATGTGCTTTCTTTTACATTCTCCACATGGTCTTTTCGTTTGTGTGGGGTTTTATTTGTTTTGTTTTTTGTTTTTATTTTTTTAAGTAGGCTCCACCCCCATTGTGGGGCTCGAACTCAGGACCCTGAAATCATGAGTCACATGTTCCACCGACTGAGCCAGCCAGGTGCCCTGTTTTTTTCTTTAAATCCCAGCTCTTCCTTTTTTTTTTTCCTTTTTTTTACCCTTCCGTTTTAAAATAGCTTTATGAGGTATAATTCCTATACCATGCAGTTTATCCACCTGAAGTGTACCATTCAGCCCTCGTTAGTCTGTTCAGTTGTTCACTCATCACTATATCAATGTTAGGATGTTTCGTTACATGTAGAAGAAATCCTGTACCTTTTAGCCCCTGGCAGCTGCTGGTCTGCTTTACATCTCTATGGCTTTGGCTCATCTGGACATTTCATACAAATGGAATTGTATGCTATATGGTCTCTTGATTCCAGCTTCATTCCCTTAGCGTCGTATTTTCAAGGTTCGCTGATGTGAACCTTCCTTCCATTTCATAGCCAAATAACATCCCATTGTATGGACAGACCAGCCTTTGTTCATTCGTCAGTCAGCTGATGGCCTCATGGTCTTTACATGTACAAATACCTTTAGGGCAATTACCTAAGGAGGAAAGGATGATTCCTTGCAGGACATGTTGGGGTCAATGCTCTGTGAGAATGTGGGATGTCAGTAGGAATTTTGACCATTTACCAGGTGCTCAAGGCACCTCCCATGAATATCCCACTTAATGTTCAAAAAACCAGATGGGGTAGGTACAAGTACATGGATCTCTTAGCTGGAGCTCTGGGACGTATTGGATGTATGCATCTATGTACCATGCACGCATACACATCCATGACTACATGGTTAGCAGTAAGAGCCAGAGCTGGAACTTGAACCCAGGTACTTGAACTCCCAGCCACATGGGCTTTCAGCCAAGCCATAGAACAGGGGGATGGAGGAGGTTATTAGAGTCCTCTTTCTCCTGGATGCTGTTTCAACCCTGCTCCTCTTCCCCTGTCCTGGGGCAGTGATCCAGCCACGAAGGCGGATTCAAATAGCTGTAGCCAGGTCACCCTGAGGCATTTATTGCCCATATATGAGTCCAAGAACCCAAGTCCAGGGCCTCGCTGTGTTGTCACTCCCATTTGCTGTAATAGCACAGGTGGGAGCAGCCTACATGTCCATGGGTAGGGGATTGCTTAAACATCTGAAAGGAGAATGAGGCACCTCCATACAGTCTGAGCTTGAGTAATCACCAAGACCATGCCACATGAGAAAAACTGCAGAACTGCACATTCACTGCTGCTCATGGCGAGAACATTTGTCTATCATTACTCACTCCACGCATCTAAGGGAGGCCCGAGGGGTGAGTGGTGACAACAATGCCTCCAGAAGGAGATTTGCATCATGGGGAGTGAGATGGGATCCTAACTTTTCACTGAATTCCCATTTGCAGCTTTGAGTTTTATACCATGTGTACTGAATATTACTTATTTTTTTTCGAATATTACTTATTAAAAAAAATAAGTGAATGAGACTGCACCTCAGATTCCTATTCCTCTAGTCGGGTGGTCCTTCAGAATCACCTGGAGAACTCACAAAGCCCTCTGAGGGTCCAGGCTCTTAAAGCTGGGTGGGACTTGGGTCTCTAGCGCTTCCACATGCCCAGGAGATGTGACGCCACTCACGTGTGAGAACCACCATCATCTTTGTCCTTGTTCCTCATGGCAGTACCCAAGCTCTCAGAGAAATGGGGTAAGGATGGAATCTATCAGTGATAAAAAATGAGAATGAGTCAGAGAAAAGTGGAGATCTTAACCTTGACATGAGCGGGAGGGTTCTAGGAGAAAGCAGAGGTGGAGCAAAACAGCTTTGTGGGACCCTCCTGTCTCCCATAGGTGTGCCACTCGGCCTGTAGAGGAGGAGGCTAGACCAGATTTCACCCAGCTCTGGCCTGCCGAGCTCACTTTGGTGCCAGGGCTAACTCGGCTGCTCCTGGTGCAGCCTCCATCACCGGCTGGCTCTGTTTTCCCATCAACATGTAAACCAGCAGGCCTGGCTAGACTAGGAGATGGGGCGTTGTCCGAGTCGATATAGTGACCATACTCTTGTTTCTGCAGTTCCTGACCAGGCTGACTGAGAGGTTCGTGCTGGGGGTGGATATGTTTGTCGAAACCCTGTGGAAAGTTTGGATGGAGCTCTTGGATGTTCTTGGACTTGACGGTATGTGGTGGTGGAGGGGGGGGGGCACTCATTTAAGGCACTGTTTTATTCTAGTGGTTCTCCAAGTGTGCACGCAGTATCTGCAGTGGGTGGCACAGGGGACCCTTTGGAGGGGGCAGTCAGGCACAAATTAACATTTTTTGTTGTAACAGTTGCATAAAGAAATGGCCCATCCAAACTGAGATTCACAGAAGCTATTTAGGGTAAGGTACATGTGGGTAGTGCTGACTCGTCTGCCCCCAGGCAAACTACATGGATCAGAGGTGCGGTTTCTGGGTTGTCAGGATCCATCACAAACTATGACAGTTATTTAGGCAGAAAGGGAATTATCTATTTATTTATGTATTATTTTTATATTGTATTTGTTTATTGAGAGAGGTGGGTATAGCAACAGAGACAGCGAGTGAGAGCATGAGCAGGGGGAGCGGCAGAGGGAGAGGGAGAAGCAGGCTCCCTGCTGAGCAGGGAGCCCAACACGGGGCTCCATCCCAGGACCCTAGGATCGTGACCTGAGCCAAAGACAGATGTTTCACTGACTACACCACCCAGGCGCCCCCAGAAAAGGATTTAATAAAGAGCTTGGGGCATTCACAGAGTTATCAGAAGGGCTGAAGGAGTGGTGTGTGGTCCCCAGAACACTGCTGAACTGGCCTGCCAGGGGAGCTGCTGTTCTGCCCCAGGAATCAGGAAGTTGCCGCTGGATCTGTTAAATTCAAGGACATGGCCCTGGTCCAGGCTGCCACCTCTGTTGCCAGCAAGTCTGCAGGAGCCTGTGTTGAGGTCCCCAAGACCAGCCCCAAGTTCAGTGAACCACTGGGAGGACTCGGGACTCAGCATTGTGGTCATGCTCATGGCTGTGATTTATTATAGTGCAAGGACACAAATCACCATCAACAAAGGGGAAAAGACACTCTAATTCCTCTAGCAACTATTTGTGATGACAGGTGTCGTCTACTAGGGAAGCCCATCAGAGGCCCAGCACCCAGAGTGTTCTTAGGGGCTGGTTAGTTAGGCACCTTCTGCCTGGCACCACCCAAAATTCCCAACTCCCCACAGGAAAGCAGGTGGTCAGCATAAACTACATTATTTGTGCAAACAGTCCAGGCACAGGGAGTCCCCCTTGACAGGGAATGGAGGGAACTCCCCACTATACGTGTGTTTTTTCCACACCACTAAGCAATAAACTCATTCTCTTTGGACACTGACTGGGTGTCCCACAAATTTAACTGAATCCTGACCCCATCTATCTGGAGATAGTGTCAGAGCAAACCCACAGGGCAAGGGCTCATCCCATAAGACTGCCCCTCCCTCTTCCCAATGCCAGTCGCAAACCCACCTGTGCTTCTTACCCACTGGCTCTAGATTGGGGGTTCCCATGCCCCCTTGCTTGGGTTTGATATTAATCACCCATTGCTAGAGTGGCTCACAGAATTCCAGAAACCCATTTCTTTACTAGGTTATCAGTTTATTATGGAGGGATGTAAGCCAGAATAGCAGATGGAAGAGATGTGCAGGGCGAGGTCTGTGGGAAGCGGCACAGAGCCTTAATGTTCTCTGAGCTCCCCAGCCTGGAAGCTCCCCAAACCTGTCCTGTCAGGTTTTTATGGGGGCTCTGTTACACCGATATGATTGGTTAAGTCCTTGGCTCTCAGTGATTTACTCAACCTCTAACCAGTCTATGTTCCATGGAGGACAGGGGATGGGACAGAAATCCCAGCCCTCTACTCACAGGTGGCTCTCCCAGCCCCCAGCCCCATCCTTAGGGCTTTTCCAAAAGTCACCACATTGGAATATGCTCAGGTGTGGCTCAAAGAGACTTATGAATTATCAAGACTCCTTTCCTGCTCTCGTCCTTTATAAAACTCCAGAGGTCTTAGGAGCTCTGTGCCAGGAATGGGGATAGAGACCAAATATATATACTTATTATTATATATAAATCACCATATGACACTTCAGAAATCCAAGTTCCCAAATGCCAGCCAAGAGTCCGTCTTACCCACACACCTTTCTAGAGAGCAGCCTCAGACCTGCCATGTTAACCCTTCCTGCAAACCTAACATGGTGTCCTCTCTGGGCCCCTGTTGTTCCTTCTCAACCAGTCAGCCAGGGTGATTTTTGTTTTTATTACTACTTGTGCTGCTTAGAGTGATTAAAAAAAAAATTAGGTGCCTAAGTGACTCAGCAGTTGAGCATCTACCTTTGGCTCAGGTCATGATCTTGGGGTCCTGGGATCGAGTCCCACATTGGGCTCCCCACAGGGAGCCTGCTTCTCCCTCTGCCTGTGTCTCTGCCCTTCTCATGAATAAATAAAATCTTTAAAACAAACAAACAAACAAACAAACAAACAAACAAACATTAGTCCAGGCAAGTCATTCACTTTAAAACTTCCCAGTGATTCCTGTTGCACTTGGAATCCGCACAGGGCTCCTGCTGAGAACCAGCCCCAGGGATCTTCCCAGCCTCCCTACCCAGCCCTCAGCCTCCAGCCTGTTCTCAGACACATCTGTTCTCAGAGCCCTTGGCTCCTTTAGGTTTCCCTGCCCGAGAGCACCCTCAGCCCTTTGCCTGCTTGGGTCTTTCCCATCCCCAGCTCTCTGGTACATGACACCTCCTCCAAGGGGCCCATCCTGACTACCCTGTGTACAGGAAGCCCATCTGTTCTCACACCCACCATCCCTTATCGGCTGTAAGGTCCTGTGCGTGCATGAGGATGTGTGTGTGTGTGTATGTATTTATTGCCCATCTCCCCACTACTTTGCTGCTGTTATGAATTCATTTGTGTCCCCCCAAAAGCACCCCAGAAGCTCCAGTACTTGTGAATTTGAAGTTATTTGGGAATAGAGTCCTTGCAGATGTGATCAAGTTAAGATGAAGTCATCTTGGATTAGGGTGGGTCCTACATCCAATGTCTGGTGTCCTTATAAGAGGAGGGAAATTTTTACACAGAGAAACACACAGAGAGGAGCCGGCCCTGGCAGAAACCAGAGAGGTACGGCTACAAGCCAAGGAGGCCCAGAGCCCTCAGGAGCTGGAAGAGAAAGAGGGACCCCCTGTAGAGTGCTCAGGGATCACAGCCCTGCCCACACCTTGATTTCAGAATTCTGGCCCCAGCCAGCGAGACAGTACATTCCTATGGCTTTAAGGTACCACATCTGGGGGCAGCCGAGGTGGCTCGGCGGTTTAGCGCCGCCTTCAGCCCAGGGCGTGATCCTGGAGACCCGGGATCGAGTTCCATGTCGGGCTCCCTGCATGGAGCCTGCTTCTCCCTCTGCCTGTGTCTCTGCCTCTCTCTGTGTGTCTCTCATGAATAAATAAAATCTTAAAAAAAAAAAAAAAAAAAAGGTACCACATCAGGTCATTTGTTACAGCAGCTGTGGGAAACCAGTACAGCCCTGCCATGTGCAGAGTCTCCCAGAACCCTCCTGGCCACCTTTGACACTCCCACCTTATGGAGTGGAGACCGGGCCCCATAGGTGGGTCTCCCTGGTTCACAACTGGTGGCGTCCCCTTCAGCCCCTGACGAGAGCAGAACCGGTCTCCAGCCTTGAATCACTGAGTTCAACCTGTAGGAGGCCTTAGATCAGCTCAGGCCACCTTACCACTCAGGCAAAGCATCCAAGGCAGCGGCACCACCCTTTGACAAGATGCTGTGCCACCTGCAGCCTCCTGGGGCTGCTGAGGACCCCCCGTGGGAGTCCAGCTGAGTCAACACATAACACAGATACAGCAACTGCATGCAATCCTGCTTGGACTCCGTATTCACCCCCTGCCCAGATTGTTAAACTCTAGGTATTTCCATCCCCCACCAATGGGCCCAGGAGAAGCAAGCCTGATTGCGTGAAGTTGCATGCAACTTGGAGTGGAAAGCTAGAGTAGTGACAGCCTCCTGGTTACCCTGGAGAGGATCAGAACAGCATCATTCCACAGAGGCCCCAAATGCTGGTGTTCAGGGCGAGGGCAGCTAGCACATTCCAGAGGTGAAAGAACTCCCTTCCATGTCATGTTTTCTCCTCGTATTTAGCACATAAGCTTCAAAACATCCAAAAGCCTTTGGGATTTGCTTTTTAGGATTAGAAGTTTGAGTGTGCAAAAGGCAGGACACTATATTCCAAAGTTGGACATTCTGTTGCAAAATGTTTCCATGAGCACAATCCTGTAACTTCCCACTCCAGAATTTTCAGGGTACTGGTTAAAATGGAGCCTCCCTAGCCCAGCAGCCAGTGGAAATAGAATGCCAGATGATGTTACACGTTCTAGTTGCCACATTAAAAAAGTCAAAAAAACATTAATAAAGTATTTTAGTTAACCCAATAGATTAAAAATATTGTCCTCTCGACTTGTGATCAATATGAAAAATTATTAATGAGATGGCTTGCATTTTGGGGGTACTAAGCCTTTGAAATCCAGCCTGTGTATGACACAGCACACCTCCGTTCAGACTTGCCATGTTTCAAGTACTCTGTGGCCAGTGGCTACCATAATGGACACCGTGGCTTTAGCCCCGCTTTGGGTCTGGTGGCTCAAGACACTCTTCCTGGGAAGTGGTGCCTTTGTCCAGGAGTCAGAAGGATGCATTTAAGTCCTGAGCCTTCATCAAGCTGTTTACTTTCTCTGAGGTCTTGGGAGCCACTTACCAAATGTGCTATGACCACACAGGATAGTATGGGGAGTGGATGGCTCCCGACTCCTTGTATTCCCAGCCTGCCCTTGTCTAGCTGTGGGACCCGGGGCAAATCATGCCCTGTGCCTGAGTCCCCACATGGGAAATGCTACGTATCATCAGCGTGTGGTGAGGACCAAATGATGATTTGTGCCCAGCAGTTAGCATAGTGCCTGGCCTTGTAAATACTCCATGGCTCACGAAGGGGCTCTGCTCCAAAATTAAGTCGTTGTTGTGCACTTCTGGGATCCACCCAATCTCGATTCTCTATGTTGAGGGACATCTACATCCAGCTGCACAGAGCCAGCTCTCCCTGGGCTCTGGATGGGGGTGGGCCCCTTATCCAGGGTGGTTGGCAGCCTCACATGGAGGGGATCCTTGACCCAGGAAACCACAGGGAGAAGACCACGTGAAGATGAAGGCAGAGATCAGGAGGATGCTTCCAGGAGTCAAGAAGGCCAGGGATTTCCCACACACCCCAGAAGCTGGGAGGAAGCTTGGGATGGATTCTCCCTCCTGACCTCAGAAGGCACCACCCTGTTGACACCTTGACCTCATGCTGTGCCTTCCAGACCATGTGAGAATATGATCCTGTTGTTTAAGCCACTCAACCAGTGGTACTTGGCAGCCCCAGGAAGTGGATACAGGCAGGACATCAGAGTTGCTCATGTCCTATTTAGGATTTTGAGAGTCTCCAGGGGAGGCAAGTTGCTTCTTACCACCCTTGCTGCATAGAAATGCAGTTCTTATTAGAGTCGTACCTGTGTTAACATTCTCTCTCCCCACCTGGAAATCCCCCTGGGGGTCCTTGTACCCTCTGGTCACCTAACTTAACTCCTTGATAACATGGCAGTATGTGTTACATGGCTTTGGTTATTGAGGCTAGTCCAGTAGTTCTCAAAGTATGCTCTGAGGACCCTGGAGGGGTTCCCTGGGGCCCTTCATGGGTATCTGCAAGGCCAGGCATTCAAGGCACGCTTCCATAGTTTTTTATATCAATTCCATGTTGATAATAGTTAAATACATTGGGCTAAATATCTTAACATCGATGTTTCTTTTTTGCTCTTTTTTTAATGTGGCTACTAGAAATATTTAAATCATACCTGTGGCCCATGTTTTGTGGCTGGCATCTGATTTCTGCGGATTCAAAACCAGATCTGAAGAACCAGCCCTCTCTTCACAAAGCAGATATCACAGAGATTTTTGTAAAAACACAAAACATCTCCACTGTTTTCGTTGTGAGGGGTTTTGTTTTGGAAAGCAGTTATTTTTCATGAAAAATATATTATTTGTGTTAACATATAATGGGTTTGTTATTATTTTTAAGCAAATTAAGAATGTTTAAAAATGAATTTATACTTTTCACTTAATTTTTCTGTAAACCTCAAACTCCTGAAAAATTAAGGATACTTAATAAAAAAAAATGTTTAGGAAAAATTAGCCTTAGAATGTAGGTATATCTAAGTACAAAATCATAATGAAGTTCTTTTTATTTTATTTTTTATTTCTTATATATTTTTAAAGATTTTATTTATTTATTCATGAGAGACACAGACACAGGTAGAGGGAGAAGCAGGCTCCATGCAGGGAGCCTGACGTGGGACCTGATCCCAGGACCGCGGGACCACACACCCCCAAGCCAAAGGCAGATGCTCAACCACTGAGCCACTCAGGTGTCCCTTATTTTATTCTTTTAAGTAGCCTCCATGCCTAGTGTGGAGCCCAACATGGGGCTTGAACTCACCACCCTAAGATCTCTGAGCTGAGATCAAGAGTCAAACAGTCAGACACTTAATTGAGCCACCCAGGTGCCCCCAATGAAATTCTATTTTTCTTTTTTTAAAGATTTTATTCATGAGAGACACACAGAGAGAGGCAGAGACACAGGCAGAGGGAGAAGCAGGCTCCCTGCAGGGAACCTGATGCAGTACTCGATACCAGGACCCCAGAATCACCACCTGAGCCAAAGGCAGGCGCCAAACCACTGAGCCACCCAGGCGTCCCAAGCATTTGACTCTTATTGTTGGGGTTGTGAGTTTGAGCCCATTAGGAGTAGAGATCACTTAATAAATAAAAGTTAAGAAAAATGGCTCAGTGTTTAAAAAAAAAAATTTGTTGGAAATTAGCTTTTCTTTCTACTGTGATAGATATAAATAGATAGAATGCATCGAAACAAAATCTTGGAGTCCTGAGACCAAAACAGTTGGTTTGTCTCATTGTTTGCTGGGATTAAGTGCAAAAGCTTCAAAGTCAAAGCTACAGTCAGTCAGATGCTCCTGATGCCTCTGGAAGGCACCATGGAGGAGTGCAGCGCCCTGGCATTTAGGGAGTGAGTGTTGGGTGGACCCTGTGCCTTTGGCGTGGACAAGGTTTTAATATACATGATTGGGCCTAGTGAAGTGGCCAGCTAGTTGATGCACGACAATCTGATCATATTGGAGGCAGCAGACTGCATGGGGTGCTAGGAGGACGGGAGACAGTCGGCTGTGGATACATTTAGAGCCTCAAAAAAGTTCAAGTCTTCCCATCTCATGCTCACTCCAGATCCTCATGTCCCACCTTCCCGTCATGCATGGAGTGGATTATGCATCAGCCAGTAGGTCTCACAGCGAGGCCCTCTGATCAGCAGCAGCAGCGGCAGCAGACCCCAGAACCTGTCAGAGCTGCAGAGTCCTGGGCTCACCCTGGACCTATGAAATCCCATGGCCTGGGGGTGGGGGCCAGCTGTGTGTGTCCACAGGCCCTCCAGGGGAGGCTGATGCACCCACTTGAGTTTGAGAACTTGGGGTGAACGTTAAAGGTACTTAGGATAGAGCCTCCCTAAGGCGGTAAAAGTAAACAGCGCCATGAGGAGACAGGCCATTCCGGGATATGGGGCTTTCTGCAAGAAAACTCACCTTGAAAGCTAGTCTTCAGGAGGTCATTGTCACAGGACTCCTCCAGATTAAAGAAGGCGAACGCAGCATGGCCGTATATGAACCATGATCGGATCTCAGTGGGAGTGGTGGGGATTGGGGGGATGAATGATAGGGAATTCACTATTCTTAGTTATGATCATGGTATCATGGTTTTGAGGAGAACATTAATTCTTAAACACAAAAGTCATCAGAATTGGATAGGAAGAAGTAACATTGTCTCTATTTATAGACGGCATGATTTTATCTATAGAAAATCCTAAAGACTATACCAAGAATCTGTTAGAGCTGATCAATGAATTCAGTAAAGTCGTGGGGTGCAAAATTCACCTACAAAAATCAGCAGTACTTTTATACACTAACAATGAATGATCTAAAAAAAGAAATTAAATTATCCCATTTACGGTAGCATTGAAAACAATAAAATACCTAGGAA
Source organism: Vulpes lagopus (assembly GCF_018345385.1). Classification (NCBI taxonomy): domain Eukaryota; kingdom Metazoa; phylum Chordata; class Mammalia; order Carnivora; family Canidae; genus Vulpes; species Vulpes lagopus. Next base: position 31,749,415 of record NC_054837.1, read on the forward strand.
TAACTTAACCGAGGAAGTGAGAGATCTCCACTCTGAAAATTGCAAGACATCGATGAAGATAACACAAATAAATGGAAAATTATCCCATGTTCGTGGATTGAAAGAATTAATATTGGTAAAATGTCCATTATTTACCCAAAGTCATTTACACATTCAGTGGAGTTCCTATCAAGATTCCAATGGCTTGGGATCCCTGGGTGGCGCAACGGTTTGGCGCCTGCCTTTGGCCCAGGGCGCGATCCTGGAGACCCGGGATCGAATCCCACATCAGGCTCCCGGTGCATGGAGCCTGCTTCTTCCTCAGCCTGTGTCTCTGCCTCTCTCTCTCTCTCTCTGTGACTATCATAAAAAAAAAAAAAAAAAAAAAAAAAAAAAAAAAAAAGATTCCAATGGCTTTTTTGTTTTTGCAGATGTAGAAAAAAGATCCTAAGATTCACAAAAAATCCTGAATAAGGAAGAACTAAGTAGACCAGATTCCAAGTTGTATAAAAAGCTATAATAATCAGGGGCAGCGGTTTAGCACCACCTTCCGCCCAGGTTGTGATCCTGGAGACCTGGGATCGAGTCCCACGTCGGGCTCCCTGCATGGAGCCTGCTTCTCCCTCTGCCTGTGTCTCTGCCTCTCTCTCTCTCTCTGTCTGTCTCTCATGAATGAATAAATAAAATCTTTAAAAAATAAATAAAAAATAAAGCTATAATAAAGCAGTATACTGCTGGCATAAAAACCGACACAGAGACCAATGGAAGAGAATTGAGAGCACAGAAATAAACCCATGTATATACAGCCAACTAGCATTTGACAAGGGAGCCAAGAATACTCAGTAGAAAAAAGACAATGTCTTCAATAGATGGTGCCGAAAAACTGGATATTCACGTGTGAAAGAATGAAATTAGATCGTTATGCTACACCCCTCACAAAAATTAACTCAAAATGTATTAAAGACCTAAATATAAGACCAGAAATCATAAAACTCCTAGAAGAAAACAGGAAGTAAGCTCTTTGACATCATCGTGGCGATGTTTTTGGATTTGACACCAAAAGCAAAAGTACACAAGTGAGACCATATCAAACTGAGAAACCTCTATATAGCAGAAGAAATAATCAACAGAATGAAAAGTATTCATGGAATGGGAAAAAATATTTGCAAACCATATATTCGTTAAGAGGTTAATATCCAAAATATGTGAAGCAAGAAACTCAGGCAGCACAGGTGGCTCAGCGGTTTAGCGCCACCTTCAGCCCAGGGCCTGATCCTGGGGACCCGGATCGAGTCCAGTGTCGGGCTTCCTGCATGGAGCCTGTTTCTCCCTCTACCTGTGTCTCTGCCTCTCTCTCCCTGTGTCTCTCATAAATAATAAACAAAACAAAATCTTAAAAAAAAATAGAAAAAAATTAAAAATTAAATAAAAATTTTTAAAAAATAACAAGAAACTCAGTCTGATTAAAATACGAGCCAAGGACCCAAACAGATGTTTTCCCAAAGAAGATACACAAATGGCCAACAGTTATATAAAAAGATGCTCCACATCACTAATCAGGGAAATGCAAATCAAAAGCACATGAGATATTATCTTACAGCTATTGGAATGACTTTTTTTTTTTAATTTTTATTTATTTATGATAGTCACAGAGAGAGAGAGAGAGAGAGGCAGAGACATAGGCAGAGGGAGAAGCAGGCTCCATGCACCAGGAGCCTGATGTGGGATTCGATCCTGGGTCTCCAGGATCGCGCCCTGGGCCAAAGGCAAGCGCCAAACCACTGCGCCACCCAGGGATCCCTATTGGAATGACTATTAACACAAAGACAAGAGATTACAAATGCTGGCCAGGATGTGGACAAAAGGGAACCCTTCCTTGTGTGCTGTTGGTAGGATTGTAAATTGGTGCAGCCACTATGCAAAACAGTATGGAGGTTCCTAAAAAAATTAAAAATAGAACAGCTAAATGATCCGGTAATCCCTCATCTGGGAATATACCCAAAGGAAATGAAAACACAGAGACAACTGCACCCCCATGTTCATTGTAGGGTCATCTACAGTGACCAAGACATGGAAACAACCTAAGTGATGAATGGGTAAAGAAGTAATACATATATACAATGGAATATTATTCAGCCATAAAAGAAAAGGAAATCCTGCCATTTGCGACACGGATGGAACTTGAGGGCATTATGCTCAGTGAAATAAGACAGGGGCAGCCTGGGTGGCTCAGCTATTTGGTGCCACCTTCAGCCCAGGGCGTGATCCTGGAGATCCGGAATCGAGTCCCATGTTGGGCTCCCTACATGGAGCCTGCTTCTCCCTCTGCCTGTGTCTCTACCTCTCTCTCTATGTGTGTGTGTCTCTCATGAATAAATAAATAAAATCTTTAAAAAAAAATGAAAGAAGTCAGATAAAGACAAATACCAAATGATTCACTTATATGTGGAATCTTAAAAAAAAACAACTCATAAAAAAGAGATCAGATTTGTGGTCAGAGGTAGGAGGTAGTGGGTGGGGGAATTGGAATGAGGTGGTCACAAGGTAAAAATTCTTAGTTGTAAGATAAATAAGTACCAGGGATGTAATACAGTATGTGATGTGGTATATTTGAAAGTTATTAAGAGAGTAGTAGATCCTAAGAGTTCTTGGGGCAAGAAAACTTTTTTCTTTCTTTTTTTTTGTATCTATATGAAGTGATGGATGTTAATTAAATTTATTGTAATAATTTATGGTGATAATTTCACAATATATCTAATAAGTTGTGCTCTATACCTTGAGCTTATACAGTGCTTTATGTCAGTTATAGCTCAATAAAACTGGAAAAATATGTATGCTGAAGTATGATCTTTTGCATCTTTCAAATGGCTCAGTTAAAAAAAGTATATGATAAAATATAGTAAAATGTCAACAACTGTTAAACCTAGGTGGTTGCAATAGGAGTTTTATTTTACTATCCTTTTAACTTTTCTGTTTGAAAATTTTCTTAAGTCGGGCACATAGAAGATGCAACTCATTCATTTCACTGCATGCTTAAGATGGAACTTCATGTATGATTAGGTTTGTGAGTAAGAGATCCAAATTATCAGCAGCTTAAACAAGATGGAAGCGTATTTCTTTGTGAAAGTTCACAGGTAGGTGGTTAGGCAGGTAGGTGGCTTTGTAGCACGTTGTCCTTAGGACCGAGGCACCTGCCATCTTATTGCTTCCCAATAGGTGACTTCCCTTTCCTTATGGCCCAAGACAGCTGGTCCCACTCCCACCATCGCTTCCACATCCCAGCAGGCAGAAGAAGAGGAGGTAAAGGGCACATTCTTGCTACTTTTAGGGAAAACCCCTTGAGGCCACCAGAGAACACCTCCTTGACCAAAGCTTAGTTTTGTAGCTACCAGGGAGGCTAGAGATGCCTTCATCCCAGGCAGCCACGTACCCGGGCTAAAATTGGGCCTTTGTGACTCCAGAAGACGGGAAGGAAGGAAATCGAAGGACAGTCTGTAAGCTCTGCCCTGCCAGGAAAGGTGTTTTAAATTCAGGATCTGGCAGGTAGTCTTCTCCCAGGGCTTAGTGTGAGGGGTCACGAGGCAGCTGTTTCTGGTTCCTTACTGCAAAGACCAGCAAAGAGCCGAGCTGCCAGGCCCCACGTGGAGAGAAATCCCTGGCATCCCCATGACCAGCCACTGTCCTCCTTTTCTGTTCTGCAGTGTCGAGCCTATCGCAGTATTTTAGCCCAGCCTCAGTGGCCAACAGCCCGGCCCGTGCCCTCCTGCTGGTCGGCATCGTCCTCCTGGCCTACTGGTTCTTGTCCCTGACGCTGGGCTTCACCTTCAGCCTCCTGCACGTGGTATTTGGCCGCTTCTTCTGGGTCGCCCGGGTCATCCTGTTCTCCATGTCCTGCGTGTATGTCCTGCACAAATATGAGGGGGAACCGGAGAATGCAGTCCTGCCCCTGTGCTTCGTGGTGGCCATCTACTTCATGACCGGGCCCATGGGCTTCTACTGGCGCAGCAGCCCCAGTGGCCCCAGCGTGGAGGAGAAGCTGGAGCATCTGGAGAGTCAGGTCAGACTGCTCAACATCCGCCTCAACAAAGTGCTGGAGAGTCTCGACCGCGCCAACGGCAAGTGACAATCAGCCAGCCGGCCGGGTCCCCTCACACCAGCGCCCTCTCTCAGAAGACAGAAGAGAAGACGGAAGAAAAGAACACCAAACCCCAAACAATCTCAATAAACATTCCCGAGCAGGACAGTGGCGCTCCGTGAGGGTCTTTCCGGCCACAAGTCAACCCTTAGGACACGTTCCCAGAGGAATGACAGGATCGTTTGTGTAGAACTAACTACCCACAAAGTGTCATTAGTGGTGGAAAAAAAAAATATTTTTTAAACAAAGGATATAACCATATTCGCTGTACAGTCAGAGTTTATCTGTGCATAGAGCCTAAAGTTAATTTTTTCAAGCACTGAAATACATCTTTTGTAAGGTTTTTTAATAAAGGCAGGTCGAGTCAAGTTTAATAAAACTTTACACCTAGGGGGAGAATGTGCTAATTGGACACTTTATACCCAAAGTTCCAATGCTAGCGTTTGTGTGTTCACAGCATAGGGATTGGCGGGTGAGGTCTATATGCGTTATTCTCATGTTCCAAAACCATGAGCTTCGTTCTTTGTTATTTTTGATTAATGGTGACTTAGCTGATGGATGTTTTCGTTTCCGGGTGTGGGCAGTTGGGGTCCAGGACGAAACTAAACATCTTTTGGGTCTTGTTGACCCCAGCCAACCCGCCCACCGCCCCCGTCAACCATATTTCTAAAAGAAGAGATTATTATTTCTAGAAAACCTGAGATTATTCAGGACTTTTTTTTCCCCCTTCTGAACCTTGATGGATTTTAACCTCCACATTTTGTAAAGGAAAACTCAAGGACCAGGCAAGACACGTCTTTGGGGTCTAATGCTGAGAGCCATGTGGGTGAGCACCACCACTCCCTTGGTCAGGAGTCTGGGTGACATCCCACAGTCACTGCCCGGCTAGACCTGCAGAGGACAGGTCTGCTCTCAAGGGTTTTGGTTTGTTTCATTGTGGTTTGGGTTGTCTCAGGACCATGGAAGGAAAACAAACTGTAGCAGCTAATAACATTTCCAAGTCTATTGCTGCTTATAAGGCATTCTCAGGAACAACAAGCAGCAAGACACACACCTTGGAGAAGATCCGAATTATCTTTCCTGAAATTTTTACGATACACGTGTTAGGTGCTTTCCGTGTGAAGTCTGCCTTCATTTTAGGTGGTACCCAGGGGCAGAGGGGGACTTCACTGGGCAGACAGCCGTGGGGGGGCCTCCGCAGGGGCACCTTGCCAGCTGGGTCAGGGGTGGAGGGAGACGCCCTGGCCTCGCCCCCCACTCCCAGGCCTGTCAGTTAGCACTGGGAACTCGCTCGGGCTTTGGCAGATCGCAGCTTCCAAGGCCGCAGGGGGTTTGACTGCCTCCAGGACCCTTCCCTGCCCACCCCTGCCCCGGGGGGTGAGGGGGGAGTTCAGTCACGGAGCCCCTGTACGCAGGTTTGCAGAGACCCCCCTCAGATTGGCCGGAACCAAGACCCCACGGTCCACGTACCATTCTGGAGACAACCCAGCTCTCCGCCAGCTCTTGTACGGCATTTCTGTGAAGTTTTATTTTCGGTTGCAAATATCTGGAAAACAGGAGCAGATGTTTTTTAAGGATGCTTATGAAACTTCTATTTTTAAGGTGCACATAACGGAACCCAAACTCTGCCACATTCAGTTCACTTCCTGAAACGCATACCTGTTGTCTGGGGTTAGCTCGGGCAGATCTTCATCCGGGGGCATCAGAACCCGTGGTTTCTGGATTGAAGCCGTTCCAGTTTGGCCATTTAGATACTTCCAGAGAAATCTATTTTAGCACAGGGTATAAAAATTAACTCCAGGGAGGCCATCCTTGCCCTCCTTCCTTTTGTGCATTTGGCTCTTGTGTGTTGGGCATTGCTTTGCTAATGCTGGCCAGGGGAGTATTGGCATTCTGTGCACAAAGCTTTCAAGTCCCTAAAGCATCACTGGTCTGGATAGAATCCCCACTCCGTTCTCCCTGCCACCTTCCCATGCGAGGCCTGAAGGGCACCGTGCTGTGTTGAGATCTAGACAGGAAAACCTTTTGGACTTCCAGGAAATCCAGGGAGGCACGTGCCCCTCGGTACTGGTGCGTTGAGACCTCAGGCAGCAGCTAGACATCGCAGTGTGGGCTCTGAGGCCAGTCTTACAGGCCGATACGGTCACTTGGAAGACGGCTTTATTTTCAATGAAGGAACCTTCTGTTAAATAGGAATAGCACTTCAGGGCAGAGCATTCTTTGACATTCCGGTAGGAATCGTGGATGTTAGATCTGAATAACTCTAGCTCTTTAACGCATAAGTCTGATTTTTGTTTGGGCATATTCTTAACCCCAAATAGTTTGGGATTTTTTTTTCTTTCTCCCTTCTACAGAAGCTTGTTGGGGTACTTGGCATCTCCCCGGGCTCCCCATCTTTTTCCTCTCTTTTGTACATGGAAAAAATGTATTTTTGTATCATATCTCATACCTGGAAGAGAAATCCTTCTTTTTATGTCTCCCAGGCTGTAGAATATACTAGTGCAACACTTCATTCAATGTGATGTAAAAAAAATCCTGACAAGGACTACTGTGAATGGGTTATAATTACCACTCCATTCTCTAGATATCTTAAAGTTGGTCAGTGTTTATTTCCCGGTGCCTCTGTGTCACAACGAACACCAAAAACAGAAAAGAGAAAGGACCAACTATCTCTAACTCCTGGATTTGTGTGGATCCTCTGGAGTCTGTTGAGAATGACCTCTTCTCTGATATGCTAGCAGAGGTGCTCCAGTGGCACATCAGCCTTCCATAAATACACTTCCCATACCAATCAGGATCGGCATCATCTGCCTTCTGGGGGTTTTGGGCATCATTGGTATCAGTGATACTCCATTTCACTTCTGGTAACAAAATGTGGCAATAGAATTTCCCGAAAGCTGGTCTGGTGAATTGTGCCAGGGTCCTTATGAAGGTAACTGGGTGATGGCCCAGGAAGGGTAATAGCATTGAAAGAAGGTTTTTAACACAGTTCCCTAAAGCCGATGGGCATAGCATGCCACACAGGGTCCCCCAAAGCCTGTCACATGCAGGGTCAGGAAGCGGAGATGGGGTCTGTGCTTAATAACTTTGGGATGGTGGGAGGTGACCAGGTTCAAACATTCCTCACTGGGTGCCAAGTGCAAACATGCAGGTCGGAGTCGGTGGTTGGGAGGATTATAATATGACATTGCACACCCCTGAGGGCTGGCTCATGGGGAAGCTGTGAACCACTTTGGTTGCTAAGCTGTCTCTGATTCAGCAGCCATATGGAGAGGTTAGGAATGACAGGTCACATAGCCAGTGCAGAATCGAAAAAATAGTTAACACACCCTGTCTCTAGTAGCAATCCTGAACTGCTTCATTTCTATGCTTCCTGCTACTTCTTAAGAAGCTCTAGATGATTGATGCCTGGTAACTCCTCCCTGATGGGGTTTGAATTGTCTGACTTAACCTAAAAGCCAGCTCTGGCCATCCAGCTGGCTCAGGTAAGAAGGAATTCCTAAGGTCCTATGATGTCATCCCCCTCTCCCCAACTTAAAAAAAAAAAAAATATATATATATATATATATCTCCATTCTGCAAAATTTTGCTTATGGTCATTTAAGTAATTGAACTTTTACTCCTCACTTGTGAATAGTGAATAATAGAATTATATATTTTTTGCAGGTTCTAACATAGCACCCTTAAAATTAGCATTGGACAACCACTAATATGATGTACAGTATCTGGGTTAAACAAACTTTGTTCAGCGTACTGATTCTGTGCTTTGCTCCTCAATGATTCCCTGATTTGCAGGAGATACACCAGGACCAGTTTTTCCATTGTGGTATTAAAAGCTGATTGTCATTTGCATTGTCTACTGAAAACCTTTGGGTGGCAGCTAATGGTGTTATTAACCATATGTTCTAATGTCTTTTTGCAGATTTTAAGGTTTTGTTATAGTGTCAGCTTTAATATTCGCATGTGTGTTAAATCTCTGGATACTGTGTAATTAAATTGATCTCTTGTGATGGTGACGGTGATTAGCGCTCACTTAAAATCCAGCGAAGCAATTATTTCCCCTCTTAACTGGAAATCATATTTGTGAGGTATGGTGTCCCTTATCAACAGTGTATTCATGATTCAGTTCATATTTTGTGTATCTGTTTATAAATTTTCTATAGCATTTGATTTCACACTTAATATAAATCCATTTGATTTGAATATGGTGGTGTGCGTGTGTGTGTGTGTGTCTGTGTGGTGTGTGCACACTTTAGTTCCATAAGCCTTGGGAAGCTGATTCTACGAATATCAAATATAAACATAAATGTATAAGGCTTATTTTATTTGCAAAATGATACATACATTCCTCCTATTTATTAAATCACTGGCTTTAGTGTTCTGTAGAGATATTTGTAGACCGATTTCAGAACAGAATGAAAATATTGTGAAAATTACAGCTTAATAAATGTTTATTGTAATTTTGTTGTATGGACTTCCTAAATATATTTCATTACTTCTGACCAAGCATTTGTGGGGTTTGCCCCAATTTTGACAGGTAATGGTGATTTTTATGATTCTATTCCTCAATCTGAGAAGACTCAAATAACCTTAATGTGTTCAGTTGGAGGGAGGGTTGCCAGATAAAATACAGGACACCCAGTTAAATTTGAATTTCAGAAAAGCAGCAAATACCTTTTTAAGTATATCCCAAACATTGCATGAGATATACTTAAAAAGTATTTGTTGTGGGGCAGCCCCGGTGGCTCAGCGGTTTAGCGCCACCTGCAGCCCAGGGTTTGATCCTGGGGACCCTGGATCAAGTCCCGCATCGGGCTCCTGCATGGAGCCTGCTTCTCCCTCTGCCTGTGCCTCTGCCCCTCTCTCTCTCCCTGTGTGTCTCTATGAATAAATAAGTAAAATCTTTTAAAAAAGAAGTATTTATTGTTTATCTGAAACTCAAATTTAACCAGGAATCCTGTATTTTTATTTGCTAATTCGGGCAACCCTAACAGGGTTTTGCAACAGGTGTTCCCCTCTCCATCCCATCCCAAACAGGTTTTCCTGCATGCTAAAAATGATTCCCTTAGCAAATAATCAAGAGCAAATGGAACAGAATAGTCCAGTGAAGTACACTTGTGACCCAAAAGCACTGCTCCTCAAAGTGTGTGCCATTTGGAGGCCACCTGGGCGGCCCCCCTCTGAGAGAGAAAGCAGGTTATTATTATTTTTTAAGATTTTATTTATTCATGAGAGACGCAGAGACACAGGCAGAGGGAGAAGCAGGCTCCATGCAGGGAGCCTGATGCGGGACTTGATCCCAGGTCTACAAGATCAGGCCCTGGGCTGAAGGCGGCGCCAAACCCCTGAGCCACCTGGGCTGCCCGAGAAAGCAGGTTAAATGTAGGGACCCCACACCATGGAGGAGAGTGCAGCAGTTAGTAGCCACAGCAGCAGTGCTGGGTGACACAGTAGGAACCAGAGTGAGATATGAAAACAGTATCCATTTGAGCGAATTAAATACATGTGATTAATCATTTTGCAAGAGCACATTAAAAAAAAAAAAAAAGATCCAGGTAGATGGAAAAGGAGGGTGGGAGAAGATCCTGGGACCAAGAAAAAAAGAAAGGAGGTGATGCTGAGTGAAGCTGTACTGGGCTGAGGAGTGTGATTCGACAGCAACGGCGGGCACAGATGCATGTCCCTGCCCCGAACCCAGCCTCGATTTACCATCTCCTCTTCCATGATCCCTTCTGCCAAAAGCCGCTATCAGCTTCTAGCCAGCAGAGGGTTTACTTAATAGCTGGGGTGGTGAGGTTTTACATCAGTACCGTGGCACTTGTCCCCAGTCTGGGCTCCTGTGCTGTTTGTTTCATTTTTTTTAAAAGCAGCTTTACTGAAGTATAATTGACATACGATGAGCCAGGCATGTTTCAAGTATAAGGTTTGATAACCTTGGATATATTTCTATACCCGTGGGCACCATCAAGAGAGGAAAGCACGACCGACCACCACCTCCGAAGTCCCCAGCGTCCACACCTCTTAACCTCCCTGCTCTCCCATTTGCAAGCAACCTCTGATCTGTTCCTCTGTCCCTATACATTCGCTTACATTTTCTAGCATTTTACATAAAGGGAACCAAACAGCATGTGCTTGCTTTTCTACAGTGTTTTTTTGGAGTCAGCCTAATTATTTTGAAATTCATCCAGGTTATGTGTGTTGGTAGCTCACTCCCTTTTATTGCTGGGTAGTATTCCACGGTGTGAATAAGCTTCCATCTGTGTATCCATTCACCTGCTGATGGGCTTGGGTTGTTTCCAGTTTGGGGCTATTACAAATAGAAGTACTACAGACATGTATGTACAGATCTTTGTATGAAGATTTTCTTTCCTTTGTCTTACATAAATACTTAGTGGTGGAATGGCTGGATTGTAGAATAGGCATATGTTTAATCTAAATGTTAAACATTTTCTGAGGTGTTTGTACCCACATTTTTTACTAGCTGTGGATGAGAATTCCAGTTCCTCTACATCCCCGCTGGTACTTGGTATAGTCAGCTTTTTCTTAAAAAAAAAAAAAAAATTATTTACTGAAAGGTATCGTCTCAGTTGAAAGCTGGCCGTTTTTAATTAAGCCGTGCTAAACCAGTAATAGTAAATAAAGTATTTCCCTGAGTTCTGTGAGCCATTCTAGCAAATCACTGAACCCGAGGAAAGTGGAACCTCTAATTTGGCACCATGGCAGACAGAAGTGAGGGTAACCCTCAGGGGCCGTAAACTTGAGATTGACGTCTGAAGGCAGGGGATGTTTTTGGGGGACCCAGCTCTTCACCCGTGGGGTCTACACTAATTCTGGGTAGCTAGCATCAGAATGGCTTAATGCGAGGGAAACCTCCATATGTTTGGTGCCAGAGAGTCGTGAGCAGAGAGAGTTTTCCCTTAGATGAGTTTTCAGGACCAAGAGCATCACAGGTTGCCATAGGAGGGGATGAGAGAAGGGTGGTCACTGTGTTCCTCCACAAATGATGCCAGTCTCTATCAACTACGAACCTTCTGTGTGTCAGCCCTGCCCTACCTGCCCCAGCTTGTTGGAGTTACACAACCATGCTGCTAAGAAGGGATTATCTTAGTAATGAAAAGGAGAATACTCAGGCTGAGAGAGGTTGAGGAACATTGCCCAAGGTCAAATGGCTAGTCCTGGGGAACCTGGGTGAGAGCCCAGTCTTGCGAGCTACTTCCCTACAGGTACTCCAGGATTTCCCTCCTGGAGAAGCTGTAGCTCACTTTTATTTATTTATTTATTTATTTATTTATTTATTATTTATGCCTGGAGAAGCTGTAGCTCACATACATTTATTTATTTATTTATTTATTTATTTATTCATTCATTCATAAAACTATTTTATTTATCTGACAGAGAGAGAGAGCCTGAGACGGGGGAGCAGCAGGCAGAAAGAGAGGGAGAAGCAGGCTTCCTACTGAGCAGGGAGCCTGACCCAGGACTTGATCCTAGGACCACCCTGCATGACCTGAGCTGAAGGCAGACACTTCAACTGAACCACCCAGGCGCCCCAAAGCTGTAGCTTTCATGTTTTGTTTTGTTTTTTGAACTTGTATTAACAGATATTAATTGGTGACACTGATGAAAGAATAAATCCTGACAAAAAACTCAAGGGGTGCCTGGCTGGCGCATGCGACTCTTGAGCTCTATGCTGAGGGTAGAGATTCCCTAAAAAAAAGAAAATGAAATCTTAAAAACAAAACAAAACCTGGGATCCCTGGGTGGCGCAGCGGTTTGGCGCCTGCCTTTGGCCCAGGGCACGATCATGGAGACCCAGGATCGAATCCCACGTGGGGCTCCCGGTGCATGGAGCCTGCTTCTCCCTCTGCCTGTGTCTCTGCCTCTCTCTCTATCTCTCTGTGACTATCATAAATAAATAAAAAATTAAAAAAAAAATAAAAAAAATAACTGAAGTGGAATGGCCTGGAGAATTGAAATCTCATCAGATAGGACACCCACGAGAGTTTTAAAAACAAAACAAAACCTAAATAACCACCATCTTTTCTATTCCAAATGGTGACAGCTGGGAACAAGGATAAATAGTATTTGTTTATGGCTTTTTGATTTTTTAAAAAATTAAGCCTTAGAATGCAGGGCCCAGAGATGTAAAGTGACTTGCACAAAGTGGCACAGCTAATAAGGGAGTGTAGGGAGCCAGGACTGAAACCCCGGCAGCTGTGATTCCACATCCAGTTTCCCACCACAGGCTAAGGCATAGAGAGCGCCGTCTTGCTACCAGATAGAGCAATCTTTCCTCCGACAGTTTGAGGACTAATAAATGCAAGCCTTTGGTGACTCTCCTGCCTCCAGTTGTGCTGGGAAAGTAGGCAATTAATGCACATTCACAGCTCATTAGAAGTTCAGGAGAACCCCAGCTTGGATTGATACCTTCTGGTTACTGTTTGATTTTCAGGGATCTCAGGATGCTCTACTTTTTTTTTTTTTTTTCTTAATAAATGGATGCTCTATTCAACAAGGCCATTGTTTTACTAGTATTTAAGATCTTGTCTCAGGTAAAGTGAAATGGTTCTTGCCTCAGGAATCAGACAACAGGGGATCCCTGGGTGGCGCAGTGGTTTAGCGCCTGCCTTTGGCCCAGGGCGCGATCCTGGAGTCCTGGGATCGAATCCCACATCGAGCTCCCGGTGCATGGAGCCTGCTTCTCCCTCTGCCTCTCTCTCTCTCTCTCTCTCTCTCTCTCTGTGTGTGTGTGTGACTCTCATAAAATAATAAAAAAAAAAGGAATCAGACAACACCCGGCACCAAGTGTGCTCTTATCAACTCAGACTTCAAAAGACTGTTACATTGCCTCCCTTTGCTTTCAGATCCTTTTCTCGTGTTGCTTAGAACACCCTGTGTGAATCATGTAAAATCATTTGACTGTTACCCCCACATATACCATTGGGGGTATGTATACTATATATATATATATATATAATTTTTTTTCATGGAGGAGCCCTTGGAGGCTTAGAAGTAGTTCATTCTTTCATTTGGATAGGCCTGCAGTTCTCAAAGTATGCAGGGTCTGAGTTCCTCTAGTTACATAAAATACTATTAATAATTAGTCATTTGCATTTTCCACTCTCATTCTGTCACAAATGTACAATGGGGTTTTCCAGAGGCTACCAGAAATGATATCTCAAATGATGAATGGCTACACGGGGATAGGGAGCCAACAGCCTTTGATTAAGTTATACAAGAGAGAACAGACAAGGAGATTAGCAGACAAAGAGAACAGTGATACTCTTCTCACTGATTTTTTCCCCCCAAAGTATAGGTATTTTTCATACAAATACATCATTTATGGTAGTGTGCTATGGGTTTATCATCGTTATTTTAATTTTTAGTGTGGGGGAGGGGCAGGGGCAGAGGGAGGGAGAGAATTTCAAGCTGACCCCACGCCCAGCACAGAGACATGGGGCTCGATCTCAGGACCCTAACATCATGACCTGAGCTGACACCAAGAACCTGATGCTCAACTAAACCACCCAGGCGTGCCTACCGTTGTTATTTTTAAATGAATATATTTACTTTGTGGCTTCTCATTTTTTATTTTATTTATTTATTTATTTTTAAATTTTTATTTATTTATGATAGTCACACAGAGAGAGAGATAGGCAGAGACATAGGCAGAGGGAGAAGCAGGCTCCATGCACCGGGAGCCTGACATGGATTCGATCCCGGGTCTCCAGGATCGCGCCCTGGGCCAAAGGCAGGCGCTAAACCGCTGCGTCACCCAGGGAATCCCTCACTTTTTATTTTTAATTTGGTAAAATTACTTCTAATTACTATTAATTCTAATTGAAAGACATAACCCACAGAAATAAAAGCTTTTGGGATCCTCAGTAAGTTAGAGTGTAAAAAGGTCCTTTACCTGACTCTCTTTGGGCTTCTATAACAAAAGTATCACAAACTGGGTGACTTCAACAACAGATACCCATTTCTGGCTGGGAAGTCCTCAGTCAAGGGGCCTGAGAGTCAGTGCCTGCCGAGGCCTGTTTCCTGGTTCATAGATGACTGTCCCCTCCCTGTGTCCTCACGTGGTAGAAGAGGTGAGGGAGCTCTTTGGGCTCTCCTTTATGAGGACACTAATCCCACTCATGAGGCTCCATCCTCATGATTTTATCACCTTTCAAAGACCCCATCTCTTCATACTATCACACTGGGGGTTAGGGGCTAGGGGTTAGGGTTCTACATATGATGAGGTGGGGAAACACAACACTCAGTATATTGCAGTCCTGAACCATAGTCTGAGGCTCACTGGTGGAGGCAAGCAATCACATAGTACACATTTCAGAGGTACAAAGGAATGTCTAGGGAGTCTTGCTCCTGCCTAGTCTCCTCACCACCTTTCTGCCCCTAAGGGGACCTCTATCACCAGTTTCTTAGGACTCCAGCTAGGAGTCATATCCAGGGACTACAAGCATATATGTATATACCATCTATACCATCTTTAGCACAAATTATAGCATATTATCTACATTTTTCTGGAACATTATATTTATGTACATATATCTCAGCCAGCTGTCCCATTATTTGGCTAGTACCCCATTTTGTGGATATGCCGTAAGTTATTTAACCATTTGCTTATTGATCAACAGCTGCACTTCTTCTTCTTTTTTTTTTTTTTTTAGATTTTATTTATTTATTCATGAGAGGGACAGAGACAGCGAGGCAGAGACACAGGCAGAGGGAAAAGCAGGTTCCCTGCAGGGAGCCCGAAGTGGGACTCGATCCCGGGTCTCCAGGATCACACCTTGGGCTGAAGGCAGCACTAAACCGCTGAGCCACCGGGCTGCTCATACGGCTGCACTTCCTAAATTGACTTATTTATGCTAAGCCCACATGTGTTGCTATGACTTTCATGCAAATTGTTGTACTTGGTGCAAATATGATGCTATATAACATGATTATATAACACAACAGGACATATAATGTAACATTATACAGTATAACACAATATAACATTATCTAATGATACAACATAACATTATTAAATAACATTATTATATAATAAGACACATAACATTATATAACACAATATGACATGATTATACATGTGACACAGCATAACTTATAACACGATATAACATTTTTTTAAAAGATTTTATTTCTTTATTTGACAGAGAGAGAGAGAGAGAGAGAGCACAAGAGAGAGAGGGAGAAGCAGGCTCCCTACCAAGCAGGGAGCCTAATGCTGGGCTCCATCCCAGGACGCAGGGGTCATGACCCGAGCTGAAGGCAGACACCTAACCAACTGAGCCACCCAGGTGCCCCACAATATAACATTATTGTACAACATAATACAATAAACACAATACGACATTAAGGGTTCAGTTTTGTCTGTAGTTTTCTAGGAACTAGGCTGTTAATTTCATGCCATCTTTCCATTAGTGTAGAAAACTTGAAACCAATCTATCAGCGATTGAATAAAAATTGCATTTACACCATTATTCTAATGGTAAGCTTGTTTTCATTTGTGTTCTAAACAACTTTTTTTGTTCTGTCTACTTTAGTTGTGACACAGTGAGGGTAAGCATTATTAATCAGAGTGAAATAAGAATGTCTGATAGTATTTAATCCCATGACTCTTTAAGGAGGGCCAATTTCCTTCAGGCCTGGGATTTGAGCTATCTTTCAGTAAGATTCTGTGTGTTCTGTGGCAAAGTGTGTCATCCCTTCACCCTAAGCCAGTGATGAAATCCATCCTTACAGGCACTAAAATCATAATGCCAACTACTTTCAATCACTGCTGAATTACAATTTTTCATTCTTAAATCCACACTTGACTTCAATATTAGAAGGCTGCTGTGAACTGGAAGTTGATTAAATCATAAAATATACTTATTGGGAGGGGGGCACCTGGGTGGCTCAGTGGTTGAACATCTCCCTTTGGCTCAGGGCATGATCCCAGAGTCCCATGATCAAGTCCCACATTGGACTCCCCACAGGAAGCCTTCTTCTTCTGCCTGTGTCTCTGCTTCTCTCTGTGTCTCTCATGAATAAATAAATAAAATCTTAAAAAAAAAAATACCATTGGGAAAATGTAAATGATAGGCCATTAAATTGAATACTAATAGAATTAGCAAAAAAAAAAAACAAAAACAAAAACAAAAAAACAAAACAAAAAACAGTTACAAAGAGGTTATCTCATAAAAGAATGTATGATCCACAACCAAATGTCAGCTCAAGTGAGAGGGAGGGCCTAAAGAAAGGATGACACAATCACACCAGTCTCAAGCCTGGATAAAAGTCAGAAAAGCTCTCCCATCAATGCTGACAGGATATTTTCATTACCAGTGCTAAGATAATGCCTGCATTATGACAATAAATTCTGGCCTCTCTTACATATTTTTTTCTATGTCAAAGTTTTTCTCAGAGTGCTTTATTTTATTTTATTTCTTAAAGATTTTATTTATTCATGAGAGACAGCTATACAGGCAGAGGGAGAAGTAGGATCCCTGCGAGGAACCTGATGTGAGACTCGGTCCCAGGACCTCAGGATCACGCCCGGAGCCAAAGGTAGACACACTCAACTACTGAGCCACCAGGTGTCCTCTCAGAGTGCCTAAGATCAATTATTGCAGGTTCCTGTTGATAGGCTTGGTGAGAAAATAATACCATCATTAGAAAGAGTTGGTTTTTGGAGCCCCTGGCTGACTCAGTCTGTAGATCATGTTACTTGATTTCAGGGTTGTTAAATTCAAGCCCTACACTGGGTGTAAGGATTATTTAAAAATAAAACCTGGGCAGCACCGGTGGCCCAGCGGTTTAGCACCGCCTTCAACCCAAGGTGTGATCCTGGAGACCAGGATTGAGTCCCACATTGGGCTCCCCTGCATGGAGCCCGCTTCTCCCGCTGCCTGTGTCTCTGCCTCTCTCTCTCTGTGTGTGTCTGTCATGAATAAATAAATAAAATCTTAAATAAAAATAAAATCTTACAAAAACTAAAAAATAAGTAAAAGAGCTGATTTTTGAGCAGAGAATTCAGATATGAACTGTGCCTGTTACTCTATCCAGAGCTCTATGTTCAGAAAACATCTAAAACAATAGAATGGTGACCATAACCATGAAGGGAAGGTAGCAGTATGAAGTCCTACTGGAGTCCGAAGCTATATGCTTGGGTTAAATTATCTTTTCATTTCTAGAGGTTTCTGATTGGAGCGTCTCATTCCTTCCCCATCCTATTTTAGTGTTTTTTGTTTGTTTGTTTTTTCAGATTTTTATTTATTAATGAGAGACACACAGAGAGAGGCAGAGACACAGGCAGAGGGAGAAGCAGGCTCCATGCAGGGAGCCTGATGTGGGACTCGATCCTAGGACTCTGGATCACACCCGGAGCCAAAGGCAGATGCTCAACTGCTGAGCCACCCAGTTGTCCCTATTTTAGTGTTTTCAGTCACAGATATTTTTAATATTTATTTCACTTGGCTCTGGCTCCCACCTTCACAAAGGTTTCAAGTTTGACTTCCAGAACTTAGAGATCCTAAGAGTGATGATCTCCCCAGATTTCACTGGAGTTTTGATAAGTATATCATGCCCATCACCCGACTTGAAAACTTTATTATTTTTGGGACACCCAGGTGGCTCAGCAGTTGAGCGTCTGCCTTTGGCTCAGGGTGTGATCTCAGGATTGAGTCCCACATGGGGCTCCCTGCATAGGGCCTGCTTCTCCCTCTGCCTGTGTCTCTGCCTCTGTGTCTCTCATGAATAAGTAAATAAAAATCTTTAAAAAAAGGGAAAACTTTATTAATTTTCAAATTTTTATTTATTTATTTGAGAGCGAGAGATAGCACAAGCAGGAGGAGCAAGAGAAGCAAACTCCCTGCTGAATAGGGAGCCCTACAGGGTTACAGAATTACTTAAAAATACAGTTTTTTTTTTTTTAATGTCTATGTCTTCATAGAGACACACACAGAGAGAGAGAGAGAGAGAGAGGCAGAGACACAGGCAGAGAGAGAAGCAGGCTCCATGCAGAGAGCCTGATGTGGGACTCAATCCAGGGTCTCCCGGATTACGCCCTGGGCCGCAGGCGGCGCTAAACCGCTGCGCCACTGGGGCTGCCCTGTTTTGTTTTTTCTTTAAGATTTTTAAAATTTGTCAGAGTGCACAAGCAGGGGGAGCAGTAGGCAGAGGGGGAGGCAGGCTCCCCTCTGAGCAGGGAGTCCGTTGTGGACCTGAGCCCAAGGCAGGCAGATGCTTCACCAACTGAGTATCCAGGCGCCCCAGCAATCTGAAAACTTTAAATACATCCTCTGACGTTAAGTGTGCAATGAATTAAAACCTCTAAAAGTCCTGGAGTTTTTCTCTGAAATGCACAAAACATTGCACTGAGTAAAATTCATTCTAACACTGCACCTATCAGAGTAACCGGCGTTAATTAAAACGAAGCACCGCCTTGTTGAATGCAAACATCTAAATCGGGCAAGCCGGTCTCGGGAACGTGAGTTGTGGGAGGACTTGGTCGCGTCCCCTCGTGCACCGAGCCCGGCAGACCCGCTCGCCAACGCGCACCCAACAACGCGGCCAGGAAAGCATGAACACGTCCCGGACGCTTCGCTCCGGAGCGGATCTCCAGGGCGTGAGTCAGTGAGGCCAAGGGTGACTACTGGAGGGCGGGCAGAGGAGCAGCTGGTGCGACCGGACCGACTCGCCCCAGCAGGCTGGGTTGTCAAGGTGACAGCAGTCGGCCTTCACGGTCGAAGGGTGACTCCGCCCCTGCCCGGCTCCGATTGGTCACGCCTTTTGCCAGCTCCCCCTTGGGATTGGCTGAGAGGCGCGGCCCACGCGCCGGAGCGGCTTGCGATTGGTTGGTGCTCAGGGCGCCTCGGGGGCGCGCGGCCTCCTGGGCTGATGTGAGGCCAGCTGTCGGGCAGCCAATCAGAGTGCGCGCTTGTGTGGTGCGCCGCGTGGCTGGATCCTTCCGCGGGGCTGGTGGCCTAGGGCGCGGGGCGGCCCGGGCGGGGAGGCCCGGGCGGGGCGGGGCTGCGGGCGCGCCCCGTCGGGGAGGCCCGGCGGCTCCCGGCAGCCTGGTGCACGGGGGTTTTCTTGCTTCGCAGGACCAGGCCTACGGATGCACACGCTGGCGTGTGGGCGCCTGGGTGGCTCAATCTTTAAAAAAAAAAAAAAAATCTTTAATTTTAAAATAAAATAAGTTGTTGACTTTAAAATTAAAAATCATCAAAAAAACAAAAAAAAAAACAAAAAAAATTTAAATTAAATTAAAAATCAAAAATTAAAAAAAATATTTAAAGAAAAGTGCACTAGAAAAACAAAACAAAACAAAACACCACCACCAAGAGGAATCGTGAATACAAATAAATCAAAGGCTTACATTGCCCAAACTGTCTGAAAGAAGTGCACCGTATAGGCTTCATGACACTGAGGAGAGGCTCTAAATCCTCGGGTTCTTTGGTGTTTTCATGATATGCACGGAGCTACTGGTGCAGCCTGGAAGCAGATGACAGCAACCAGGTGCTGTCTGGGAGCTTGCAGAAGCCCAGAGGACTTCATTTCTTTCTTTCTTTCTTTTCTTTTTAATTTATTTATTTATGATAGTCACATCAGAGAGAGAGAGGGAGGCAGAGACACAAGCAGAGGGAGAAGCAGGCTCCATGCACCAGGAGCCCGACGTGGGATTCAATCCCTGGTCTCCAGGATCAGGCCCTGGGTCAAAGGCAGGCGCCAAACCGCTGCACCACCCAGGGAGCCCGAGGACTTCATTTCTATGGTGATTAGTGCTCTGGCTGAAAACAGGCTCAGAGAAGACCAAGACCTGGCGCTACTTTGCATTGTACCTCATGCAACGAGACAGGCCGGGCTAAAGTTTCCAAACAAGGAGCAGCCTTTGGGAGGCCTTGTACTATGTGCACAGGCGATGGTATATAAAGAGGGAAAGGGAACTATGTGTGTGTGAGAAAATAATACTTATTTGAATCTTAAAGTTTATGTATTTAAGTAATCTCTACGCCCAATGTGGGGCTCAAACTCATGAACCCAAGATCAAGAATCACAGGCTCCCCAGCCCCAGCCAGCCAGGCTCCCCAAGACTACTTTGAAAAAATTTTTTTTTAAAGATTTGCTTATTTGAGAGGAAGAGGGAACATGTGAACAGGGGGAGGGGCAGAGGGAGAGAGAATCTCAAGCAGATTCCCTGCTGAGTAAGGAGGCCCAAGTGGGGTTTGATCCCAAGACCCTGAGATCACAACCTGAGCCAAAACCTAGAGTCTCACACTGAACCCAAGGAGCCACCTAGGTGCCTCGTAGACTTCTTTGCATCTTATTACACCATCTAGTCCCTTCCTTCACCATGTGTGCCAGCTGAATACACTAGAGACTTGGTATTTTTCACCATCCTTTTCTCTGGAAGCCTGGCTTCAATACTGAGGATTTGACATTTGCGTAAGAGTAGAAAGAAGCCAAATCAAGCCAGAGGGTGGGCAGTCACCTCATCTGGCCACATTTCCTTGTCCTGTTAAAAACAAGCAAGAGGTGGCTCAGCGGTTAAGCACCTGCCTTTGGCTCAGGTCGTGATCCTGGAGTCGGTGGATCAAGTCCCACATTGGGCTCCCTGCAGGGGCCTGCTTCTCCCTTTGCCTGTGTCTCTGCTTCTCCCTCTCTGTGTCTCTCATGAATAAATAAATAAAATCTTAAAAAAAAAAAAAACAAACAAGCAAGAGAGAGGAAACCGTGGCAAGCTTTCGATGGCTTGTATGGCTGATCTCTTGAGGATTAAATGAGGCCTCTGCTGGTGAGAATATCTGTTTCACTGTATAATAAGGCCCTGTTCATACTATATCCCTGGGTTGTGGGTGATGTTCAGTGGCTGAGTGTAACACAAAAAATGGTAAGAATGTAGCCTTGTCCTCTGACTGTTTGCCAGGAGCCACAGTGGTAGATATCAGTGAGCTGTGGGGGACAATGCATTTATATGACAAATATTTATTGTGTGCTTTCATGTACCAACACATGAAGAAAGGTCCCAGGATTCGTGGAACTTTATTGTAAATGGAAAGACAGAAGATTAAAAAGTGGGACTCCTGGGTAGCTCAGTCGGTGAAGCATCTGCCTATGGCTCAGGTCATGATCTTAGGGTCCTGAGATTGAGCCCCATATCCTTCTCCCTGCTCAGCAGGGAGTCTGTTTCTTTTTCTCCCTCTGCCTCTCCCCTCCAGCTCATGCTCTCTCTCTCCTGCTCCCTCTCTCTCAAATAAATAAATAAAATCTTTTTTTTTAAGATTTTATTTATTTATGCATGAGAGACACACAGAGAGAGGCAGAAACACAGAGAGGGAGAAGCAGACTCCATGCAGGAAGCCCGACACGGGACTCGATCCTGGGACTGTGGGATCACGCCCTGAGTCAAAGACAGACACCCAACCACTGAGTCACCCAGGCATCCCAAATAAATAAAATCTTAAAAAAAAGATTAAACGGTAAACAAATTAATAATAAGGATGATTTAGACTTGTACTGCGAAGAAAGCAAAATGAAATAATGTGCCGGGTTCCTGGAGAGGGTGGGCAGATTGCTTAAATAGTGACTGGCTAGGGAGGGCTTGTTTGAGGTGGTGGCATTAGAACTAGTGACAGATGTCTCTCCCAGGTGATCCCAGCAGAAGTAGTCCAATGCTTCAGAAATCAATTTGCCAAAAGCCAATTTGCCAAATAATCAATTCAGTGGATTTGCAGAATTGGCCAGATTTCCTAATTTACCAGAAAATGATGTTTCGTGGCATGATAGTCTTGAATGAGATTCAAAGGATAATAACTTATTTTTTTTTAAGATTTATTTATTCATGAGAGGCAGAGAGAGAGAGAGAGAGAGAGAGAGACAGAAAGGGAGGCAGAGACACAGGCAGAGGGAGAAGCAGGCTCCATGCCGGGAGCCTGACACGGAACTCGATCCCGGGACCCTGGGATCCTGCCCTGAGCCAAAGGCAGATGCTCAACCTCTGAGCCCCCGAGTCGTCCCTAAGAATAATAATTTAATCTGATTTTTTTTTGTCTTGAATATTGAATAGAAAATGTGCTTCAAGAATATATTCTTAGTCTATTCAGGAACATCCTGCTGGAGGACCTTGAGTGTTAATTTAGTGTTCTCATCTCATTGTGCTGCCTCTGGCTCATGAGCTCAGGTGTGTGGGGGTTGGGGGTACACCATGGTTGCCTTGTTCATTCATTGCAGCTCCTCACCTATACTAGGTCGAAAACAATTGGTGAATGATTGAGATCCCTGTCCAGCAGCTGCCAATGGAAATCTTCCTCTCTGGTCTTAAGGACAGGGAAGGGTTAAAGTGGGAGGCTCTGAGCATGGGCCAATATTTAGAAGTACTTGTATAAACCATGAGCCTTCATTGATTGATTCTGCAGACCTTTCCAGAGCATCCCCTGGGTGCCAGGCTCATAGATTCTAAGGGCAAGCCAGATCATGCACAGGTAAGCAAAGGTAGAATTTTTATACTGAACCCTACCCCCGATGTAGGGCTCAAACTCACGACCCCAAGATCAAGACTATATGCTGTGCTGACTGAGCCAGCCAGGCTCTCCTGCCAAAGATATTAAGTTTTAACTCTGCAAAAAATAATAGAGTAGTTCTTCTTATAAAAAAATGGGGACATGGCAGACAGGACTACAGCTTCTCGTCCTCCCTCCCCAGAGATAACCACTGTTTGCAGTTTAATGAATATTTGTATTAGTTTCCTTGAGGCTGCCATAACAAATGGCTACAAACTTGGTAGCCGACAACAACAGAAATTTATTCTTTTCCAGCTCTAGAAGGTGTGGACAGGGTTGTCCTCCCTCTGAAGTCTCTAGAGGAGATTCCTTCCTTGGTGTGTCCAGCTTCTGGTGGCTGTTGGCTTCTGGTGGCCACTCCTTGGCTTTTGGCTGCATCCCTCCAACCTCTTGCCTCCATTATCACAAGACCTCTTCACTTGTGTCTCTTATAAGGACACTTGTCATTAGATTTAGGGACTGTGTGAGTATAATCTAGAATGATTTTATCTCAAG
Source organism: Vulpes lagopus (assembly GCF_018345385.1). NCBI lineage: Eukaryota > Metazoa > Chordata > Mammalia > Carnivora > Canidae > Vulpes > Vulpes lagopus. Next base: position 31,772,578 of record NC_054837.1, read on the forward strand.
ATACTTGCCTTGGGCAGCCCTGGTGGCTCAGCAGTTTAGTGCCACCTTTGGCCCAAGGTGTGATCCTGGAGACCTGGGATCAAGTCCCACATCAGGCTCCCTGCATGGAGCCTGCTTCTCCCTCTGCCTCTCTCTCTGTGTGTGTCTCTCATGAATAAATAAATAAATAAAATCTTAAAAAAATATTAAAAATAAAAGATCCTTGTCTTAATTATATCTGCAAAGATGCTTTTTCCAAATAAGGTCATATTCACCAGTTCCAGGTGGACATATCTTTCCACCACTCAATCCCTTATGTTTCCTACACATATATGAGTGTGTGGGGAATATATATTATATGTACCAAAGAAGAAATACATATTTTTTATTTTATTTTTTTTAATATTTTATTTATTTAATCATGAGAGACCAGAGAGAGAGAGGGGCAGAGACACAGGCAGAGGGAGAAGCAGGCTCCATGCAGGGAGCCTGACGTGGGACTTGATCCTGGCTCTCCAGGATCACACCCTGGGATGAAGGCGGTGCTAAACCACTGCGCCACTGGGGCTGCCCTACAAATGGTATTTTACATGTATTTTTCTATAGCTGTAGATGTCATTCTGCTATCGTTCTACTATCTAACTTGCTTTTCCTCCTGAACAATCTCTTTGAGAACTATGCTGTTTGTAGGTCGCTTTCACTGTTTTTATCTGATGCACACAGTATTGCAAGGTCTGGAATGTATTGCATTTCATTAGCCATTCTCCTATTGACAGACTTGAAATTTGTTTACAAATTTTCAGTCTAGGCTTAGTGAAATAACACATTCATTGATGTCATTAGGGTTTTAATTATTTAATTTTCTTTCTTTTTTAAAAATATTTTATTTATTTATTCATGAGAGAGACAGAGAGAGAGGCAGAGACATAGGCAGAGGGAGAAGCAGACTCCCTGAGCAGTCTCCCTGAGCTGGATGTGGGTCTAGATCCCAGGACCCTAGGATCATGACCTGAGTCGAAGGCAGATGCTCAACCACTCAGGTGCCCTTTTTTTTTTTTTTTTTTCATAGGTTACATGCCCAGTGTGGAGCTTGACATGGGGGCTTAAACTCATGATCCTAAGATCAAGACCTAAACTGAGATGAAGAATCAGACACTCAACCAACTGAACTACCCAGGAGCCCCTTATTTATTTACTTTTAATTGTGAAAAGTATGAAGTGTACAAAAAAGACTGGATACAGTATGTGTGTACAGTTTAAAGAATAATAAATTTGGGGTACCTGGGTAGCTCAGTGGTTGAGTGTCTGCCTTCGGCTCAGGTCCTGATCCCAGGGTCCTGGGGTTGAGTCCCACATCAGATTCCCTGCAGGGAGCCTGCTTCTCCCTCTGCCTGTGTCTCTGCCAGTCTCTCTGTGTTCCTCATGAAAAAAAAAAAAAAAAGAATAAATGTGTATGTTGTTCCTATTATCCCGTTTAATAGGGTATTTTGGAAGTCTTTCCAGTAACTTGGAAGTCCTTCCTTAAATTCATTCCTTTCTCTTAGAAGAACCCTGTGTCCTGAATGTTGATAAGCATTTCTCGGCCTTCTTTATGTTTCTCTAACAGGTATGTATTCCTAAACCACATATTTTTGGGTTTTGCCTACTTAACCCCTTTCTATAAAAGTCCGTACACCTCTGATGCTTGCTTTTTTGCTTAACATTATGTTTTTGAGGTTCATCGTGCTGGCACATCTGTAGAGCATCCACTTTGGCTGCCTCACAGGATCACTATCCCACCACCTCCGTGTCCCTCTTCTTGGTTTGTGACCACATCTACCCCTCTGCTTTCTCCTGTGGTGGGAGAGGAGGTGGGGTGGTTGAACTTTGGGACATCACTTTAGGCACATCTGGCCCTTGGTTGCTGGCATCCACTGGATTTCCACAGCCCTGTGGGTAGACAGGGAGGGTTGAGGCAACCACACCACGGAAGCCAGAAAAAGAAATCCTCCAATAGCCCTTTTGCCTGATGAACCCATGAATTTGGCTGAGTCTCTGTTTGGACTCACTCTTCACCATTCTCCTGGATCAGCCTGAGAAAGCCTCCTGTGTCAACAGCCACAGGAAATGGACATATGTCAGCTTCTTGTCCCTTTTGGTCTTTTCTCCATCAAGTCATATGCATTACTACTTTGGTTATGACTTGGGGAAAATTAGTTCTATGCTAGAAGTTGTTCTGATCTTGTGTGGACCCCAAGCATTGCTATCTACTATCTAACCCCACACCATATTCTCTTGGTCTCCAAATATCTCTATGTGTAGATAGATATTTAAAGATATATCTCTTTCTAAGCTTATATTGGTATACAGGTACATAGCTCTCTCTCCCTCTCTCTCTCTCCTTCTCAATATCTCCCACCTTTCCACCCTAGTCAAGCCACCATGATACCCCATGTGAACCTTAGCAATACTTCCCTCTCCAAACTCAGCCTCACTACTCTATTACCACACAGCAGCTAGAATAGTGCTTTCAAAATATGACACATCACTCCCCTACTCAAAACTTTCCAAATGGGGGCACATGAGTGGCTCATTGGTTGAGTGTCTGCCTTTGGCTCAGGTCATGATCCCGGGGTCCTGGGATTGAATTCTGCATCGGGCTTCCTGTGGGGAGCCTGCTTCTCCCCTCTATCTACGTCTCTGCCTCTCTCTCTGTGTGTCTCTCATCAATCAATCAATAAAATCTTAAAAAAAAGAACACCCACACACAAAACTTTCCAAATGGCTTCTAATCACACTTTAAATAAATAAAATCCACAGTCCTTACCCTGTGGTCTCCCAAGGTCCTGGATAGCCACTTCCATTTGACTGGGTCTTTGCTTTTACTATGTCCTCTCTCTGAAAGGTTCCTCCTCCTAAGGCTTAGCACTGGGTGGGATGCTTTCCCCGCCCCCCCTTTTTAGGTAGAGAATCTTCAGACTGTGATAGAGGGGCATACTAGTTTGGGGATTGAACACACCTTGGTTCTTACTGATGCCTGCCTATCTTGGGATCAGGTGTTCTAGGGTATGTCATGTGGGTGATGGATGTACTAAAGTGAACACAAGCCCCTTCAGGGGAGAGCGCAAGTGGAATGACCTTTGGTGATTGTCTCGGTTAGCATGCTTTTGGCAGCAAGTTATGGCAATCTGACTCCCTGCGGCTTAATCCATGATGACAGTTACTATTTATTCAGCCTGAAGCCCCTGGGCTAGTCACAGGATTGCTCTGCAGCTCAGCAAGAGGATCCAGCTTTTCGACCTCTGCTCTGCCACCCTCTGCTCAGGGGCTTTCTTGTGCCATGCTTCTGCGGATCGCTACTTGCCCAGGGCAGCTTCCTGCAAAACGTCCTCCCAGGGGAAAATGGGTGCAAGTCCCCCCCACCCCCATTCGCGCCCTTTCGAGCTCATTGGCCGAGATTTATTTTTTTTTGCCCACCCACAAGCCAATCCGGCAAAGGAGAAGAAGGAGGGCTGTGATTGGCTTAAACTAGAGAGGACGTCGACCCCTGGGGACCAATTTCCAAGGGCCATGTGATGCTCAGCGGCTTTTACACAATTAATTGACAGATAATCCACCCCATTCTACAGTCCTTCAGACTGCCGGAGACAGCATCTATGTTCTCAATCCTCCTTGACCCACTTAACAGACACAGGGGCTTACTATGAGCTCATCTCGATTCCTACTTTCTTGCCCTCGGGTATTAACAGGATCTCTGCTCCAAGACCTCCTCTGATGAGTAGATGCCATTCTTTCAGCGCTCTCTGGCTGAGACGCGTCTCCTAAGGGTGAAGTTCGGCTTGGGTTGGAATGTACTGATTTTGGAATAACCAGAGAAGTGAAATTTACAGACACCGATTCACTTTCTACTTTTCAATATTTTCTCAATTCTTCAAAATGTCTCGATACATTGAAGAACATCCACGGACACATTTTATTTTATTTTTAAAAGATTTATTTATTCATGAGAGACATAGAGAGAGAGAGCAAGGCAGAGACACAGGCAGAGGGAGAAGCAGGCTCCATGCAGGGAGCCCGATGTGGGACTCGATCTGGGGACTCCAGGATCACGCCCTGGGCCGAAGGCAGATGCTAAGCCGCTGAGCCACCTGGGCTGCCCCACGGATACATTTTATTTTATTTATTTTATTTTATTTTATTTTTATTTTTAAAATTTTTTCCACGGATACATTTTAAAGGCCATTTCTTTCAGATTTGGTCTCTCTTAATGGATCCGACAGATGAATGTGTATGGTATTCAATTATGTCAGGTGTATTCATTCCAACGAGAGCGAATCATCATTTTATTTTGTTTTAAAACTCTCAGTTTATTTTTTTATTTTTAAAAAAGATTTTATTTATTTGGGAGAGAGAGAGAGAGAAGGAGCTCAGGGAGGAGCAGAGGGAGGAGCAGAGGGAGAGGGGCAAGCGGACTCCCTGCTGAGCAAGGAGCCAGATGGGGTAAGGGGGAGGGGTGTCCATTTTGGGACTCTGGGTCATGACCTGAGCCAAGGGTAGATGCTTACTGACTGAGCCACCCAGGCACCCCTAAAACCCTAAGTTATAAAAAGGATGTCCATTTAAGGCTATGATCAAACTTTCCAATGTCAGCTTAAGTCAAGATCCAATCCCTTGAGTTGGCCTGATCCTTCCAGGAGAGCCTCCAGAGTTGGATTTGGTGGTGTTCCTAGTAGGTGGGTAGCTGTCAGTGGTCCATGTTATTTCCTAGCTGTCTCTCCAAGAATAGATTTTTTGCATTCTTTTCCAGTTGCATCTTAGCATGATGGTATTTGTTTCTATGTGTACAAAGAAATATCATTCTTTGGGGGGATCCCTGGGTGGCTCAGTGGTTTAGCACCTGCCTTTGGCCCAGGGCATGATCCTGGAGTCCCTGGATCGCGTCCCACGTTGGGCTCCCTGCATGGAGCCTGCTTCTCCCTCTGCCTGTGTCTCTGCCTCTCTCTCTGTGTCTCTCATGAATAAATAAATAAAATCTTTTTTTTTAAAAAAAAAAAGGAATATCATGCTTTGGGAAGAGAGGAGAAAAATGAGATTCATATTGCTAAAAGCACTTGGACTTTCAGATAGCCCTGACGTGTACTCCAACTATGGGTGCCACTCCTTTTCCGGACCATCAGTTTGGGCCTTTTTGGAAAGCTCTTCACTACTTCCAAATACTCTTGCTTTTCTCTTGAAGCTGCTTTCAACATATTCCAGAGGACCCAATATGTTTTCACAATTTCCTGTCTCTGAAGAAGTGTAGGTGCATCTGGTCTGGCCAGGAAAATTTTTCTTTCTTTCTTTCTTTCTTTCTTTCTTTCTTTCTTTCTTTCTTTCTTTCTTTCTTTCTTTCTTTCTTCCCTTTCTTTCATTTTCCTTTTTAAAAAAATATTTTATTTATTTGTGAGAGAGAGACAATGCAAGAGAGCAAGCATGAGTAGGGGAAGGGGCAAAGGGAGAAGGAAACAGACTCCCCGCTCAGCAGGGAGCCCAATGCAGGGCTTGATCCCAGGACCAAGACCTGAGCAGAAGGCAGATGCTTGACTGAGTCACCCAGGTGCCCCTGACCTGGTAAATTTCTGTGTTCTTTTAAAAATCTTTGAAGTACCTAGAATAGGATGGAGTTTAGAATTTTGGGAGTGTGGTGTATAAAGAGTACCAAACTAGGGGCAGCTGGGTGGCTCAGTCAGTTTAGCTTCCAAGTCTTGATTTCAGCTCAGATCATGGTCTCAGGGTCATAAGATTGAGCCCTGCTGGGCATGGAGCCTGGTTAAGATTCTCCCTCTTCCTCTGTATTTTCTCTCTCATCAAAAATAAGCAACAGGTACAAGGAGAAGAGGGTAAGTGCAGAGATGCAAGAAAGGTTGCACATAGACAATAAATAGTTTAAGGTTCTTGGTCAAGAAGGGCCCTCCCAGCAATGTTCCCATTTTAAATGGGAGGAACTTTCTTGAATCTCCTCCTCTTCTCCCTGTCTAATCTTGTTAAGAAGGATATGAGACAGCAAGGTGAGGCCTAAAAAGGTATTTCCAAGGGTTTGTGTGTGTCTGGATGTGTCAAAGGGATGATGACAAAGTACCCAGTTATTTTGGCTATATAAACTTGCCTCTCCCTTGGGTCCTCTACAGATGCTTTGCCTGATTGGGTGGGCCAGGATTAAAGGATTAAGAATGAATCAAGTGGCTGTCAGTTTGTAAACCTAGCCCTCTGCCCTTCGTGAGAATTGGCCAGTCCCCTAGTCAAACTGCAATTTGCATACTCTATGAAGGCCAGGTCTATGCCTTACATAGCAGAACCTCCTTGCCTAGTTAAGGACGGGCACCCAATAGGCATTTTTGAATGAATGACTGTTTCTTTTTTTATGACTTTATTAATTTATTCATGAAAGACACACACACACACACAGAGGCAGAGACATAGGCAGAGGGAGAAGCAGGCTCCCTAGCCTGATGCAGGACTTGATCCCAGGACCCTGAGATTATGACTTGAGCCAAAAGCAGATGCTGAACCACTGAGCCACCCAGGTGCCCCTGAATGGCTGTTTCTTTCTTTCTTTTCTTTTTTTTTTTTTTTTAGATTTTATTTATTTATGAGAGACACAGCACAAGAGAGAGAGGCAGAGACACAGGGAGAAGCAGGCTCCATGCAGGGAGCCAGACATGGGACTCAATCCTGGGTCTCCAGGATCACAACCTGGGCTGAAGGTGGTGCAAACTGCCGAGCCACCTGGGCTGCCCTGAATGATAGTTGAGCTCCTATTATGGATCAGGCTCTGGGAATCCTGGAGAACCTATTGAAACAAGGATTTTGCTCCTGTGGAATTTGCATTACGGTGTCAGAGGAAATAAACATTAATCCCTCAAAGATGACTCTCCTTCCCAGTCAAGACGAACTCATGCCTTGGCAAAGGTGATAACTCAAACAAAGAGCCAGAGCTGGCTCTAGAACTTTGAGGTGGGAGGGGGGCAGCTTTTCTGGAAATCATGTTTACATAGCAAAATCCTGTTTTAAATGAGAACCTATGTTTATTTGTGGTTATTGAGAGATGGAAGCTGTTTGTGATTTTAGTGGTGAGGTTGCTTCATAAAACTCCCAACACTGAAAAAAAATGTGCCTGGGAGAAGCTTATTGGGTTGCTGTCAAAACAAGTTACAAGGAATGTGCGAAGGTCCTTAGCACAGAGCCAACCCATGTACAGTAGGAGTGAAATAAATAAACCTTCAACATAAACCCAAGTCCCATTTTTCTCTGCCACCTGGTCCAGCCACCATCATCTATTTCAACATTATTCTAACTGGTCTCCCTGCTGATACACCTGCTCCCTGAAGCCTATTCTCAGCTGAGCAAGCAGAGGGATTCCTATTACAGTCAGAACATGTCCCTCTCTTGCTCAAAACCTTCAGTGGTCTCATCTTGCCCATGGTAAAAGCTGGTCCTCATGGTCTTCAGGAGCCACTTGGGCTGCCTGTGACGTTTCCCTTCATTGATTTTATCCTCCTCCTCTTAAAAAAAAATATTTATTTGAGAGAGAGAGAGAGAGAGAGAGAGAGAGAATACGTGCAGGAGCAAGAGGGAGAAGCAGGCTCCCTGCTGGGCTGGGAGCCCAAGCTGGGGCTCCATCCCAGGACCCTGGGATCATGACTTGAGCTGAAGGCAGATGCTTCAGCACCTGGAGCTGCCCAGGTGCCCCCATTGACTTTATCTTCTACCTCAGGTCTTTCAAGTCAAAGAAAAAATGCTGGACACTACTATTTCTCAAACTACACCCAACACTCCTCAGGACTTTAGCACCTGCTGTCATCTCCGCCTGGAAACTTTCTCCCCAGATACGGAAGAGCTCATGACACCTGTCACCTGCTTCAAGTCAATGGTAGATGTCACCTTTTCTTTTCTCTCTCTCCCTTCCTTCCTTCCTTCCTTCCTTCCTCCTTCTTCTTCCTTCCTCCTTCTTCCTTCCTTCCTTTTTCTTTCTTTCTTTCTTTCTTTCTTTCTTTCTTTCTTTCTTTCTTTCTTTCCTCTCTCTCTCTCTTTCTCTCTCTCTCTCTCTCTCCTCTCTTCTCTTTTCTCTCTTTCTCTCTCTCTCTCTCTCTTTCTCTCTTTCTCTCTTTTTCTTTCTTTTCTTCCCAGGGCATGATACTGGAGTCCCTGGATCGAGTCCCACATCAGGCTCCCTGCATGGAGCCTGCTTCTTCCTCTGCCTATGTCTTTACCTCTCTCTCTGTGTCTTTCATGAATAAATAAATAAAATCTTAAAAAAATTTTTGAGAGAGAAAGAACGAGCGGCGGGGAGGGCAGAGAGAGAAGCAAGCGGACTCCCCACTGAGCAGGGAGCCCGACTCGGGGCTCAATCCCAGCACCTCGGGATCATAACTTGAGCCGAAGGCAGATGCCCAACCGACTGAGCCACCCAGGTGCCCCTGACGTCACCTTTTCAATGGAACCTTCCCTGACAGCTCTATTTAAATAGAAACACTCGTCCTTCTTTCTTTTCTATCCTTCCCTGATTTCTTTCCATGGAACTGAACACTTTCTATTCTACATGAATAACAGGATTCGTATTATCTACACGACACTCATTGTACACTATATATTTTCACTATTTGCATTGTACTATGACCTACATGTGTCCTCCGCCCCTTACCTCCTGTTGACACAGGGCAGGAACTTTGCTTCGTTCACTGCTGCACCTGCGGAGCCCCGAACGGTGCCTGGTACCCAGCGGCGCTAGGGTATCTGCAGGGAGAACAGATCAATAGCGAATGAATGAGCCCGGGCACCAGCCCGCGGCCTCCCGCCCCCGGCTGCCCGCGCTGCTCTAATCCCTCCGCGCGGCAGGTGAGCGGGGAGCCCGCGCGCAGTGCGCCTGCGCAGCCCCACCCCCCGCACGCGCGCGTGGGTCGAGGGCCCTAAGGCCGCGGGCACTCCTTTGCGAGCTCGGCGCCCGCGGAGGGTTACACGCGGGGGGCGTGGCCTCGGAGGGGGCGTGGCCTCGTCCGGGGGCGGGGCCGGGGGCGGGGCCGCGCTGGGATCCCGCAGGCGGCGGCCGCGCCGCGCTCAGTAGCGCTGCCCGCCGCCCGCCCGCCGCCCGCCCGCCGCCCGGGAGCGCGCCCGCCCCGGGACCCCGCCGTCCCTCCGCGCCGCCGCCCCCGGCCTGGCCCCCGCCGGGCCCCCGTCACCGCGCAGCCCCGCCGCAGCCATGTCCAAGCAGCCGCGGGCCAGCCGGGAGGAGATCCTGGAGAGCCAGGTGATGTGGGAGCCCGACGGCAAGAGCACGCACATGCACCGCTTCCGGGCGGCCGCGGCTGCTGCCTGCGGCCTGGCGCTGGGTGAGTGCGCCCCCCCCCCCCCCGCCGGCGCCCCCGGGTCTCCCCCCCTGCAGCGCCCTGCAGCGCCCGGGAGGGGCGCCCCTTCCCCGGGGTGGGGCACCTCCTGACCGTGCGTTTTGCCCCCTTGTCTGCAGGGCGTCAGCTCTCGTGCTTGCAGGGTGCATGACCCCTCCCCGCTGCAGCATCTGTGCCCCAGGAGGGGTCCCCCACTCGCCCTCTTAGCATCTTGGTCCCTGGGAGGCCCCCCCACCGCCTTGGAACCTCTGGGGACTGAGGTCCCTCGCTAGGCTTCCTACTTGTGAGATGAGGTGTCCCCTGGCGCCTTGCGCCTTGGGCCTGGCTTGGGGGAAGGGGGGGCTTCCCCCCAGACATGGAGTCTTTCTAACTTGTGGCTCTTCCCCTATGTTTGTGGGGGTCACTTGCCAGCCAGTAACACCTTGTGTTGTCCCCTTCCCCTCCTAGGCCCCCCCCGCACTTGACATTACTAAAGGGCTCGCATGGAATCCAGCACCCACAGGAGAAAGACACTCTTTTCTGAAAGAAAATACAGCCTTTGGGATTGAGGCAGGACTCGTTTTCCTCCTGTTTACTTTGCCCTCCCAGCCCCCAGCAGAACCGAGGCACGGCCCCTCCCTGCAGCCACCACCCTGGCTCTCAGAAACTGCCTGGCCTGGCTGCCTGTGGGCCGGCCCACCGGGGCCCGTTTTCTGGGTGAGAAGCACCTGCACGTGTCTCCTGCCAGCTCTAGCTGGCTCGTCCGACTTCCTGCAGGACCTTCCCCACCTTCAGGGGTTTCAGCTCCTCTCTGGCCACTTCCCTTCCCTCGTGGCCCTCAGCTGGCTTCTGGGACTTCTGTGGTTCTGTGGTGGCATCGCTGTTCTCAGCCGCCCTGACATGGGGCCATCTGTCCTGTGTAGGGGAGTCCTCGGTGACACTACCTTGCTGCTTACATCCCCCGCTTTCCTGGGGCCCTCGTTCCCTCTACTCTGAACACTGGCTGGTTTCCCTGCTTCCTGCTTTTCCTTCCTCTTCTCTTCGGGACACCCTGCTTGCTTCACTGGAGCACAGGTCTGACTTTGTCACTCCTTAGCTCAGAGGCTCACAATGGTCCCTTGTTGACCGTGGAATTGCATGGTGCCACCTGGCAGCTTCCAAGCCTTCCACTGTATGATGGGTGTCATAGCTTCCAGTGAGCCTCTTCCCTTGGTGAACCCAGCTCCCTCCCTCCTGTTCACTACACAGAAAGCATCTTGGAGACAGATGTGGCTTATCACTCTGGGCCTTTCAGGTATTAGCTGGTAAATTAACGTGTGTAGGACTGGGGGAGAACAGACCTGATTCCCAGAAAGAGCCAGGAGTAAGATACTCATCTGTGTCACCTCACCTCGATTCCATCTTTCTTTCTTCTGCTAGCAGAGGTATAGTGTTCTCCTGTGTTTTTTTTTTTTTTAATTTTTTTTTTTTAATTTATTTATGATAGTCACAGAGAGAGAGAGAGAGGCAGAGACACAGGCAGAGGGAGAAGCAGGCTCCATGCACCGGGAGCCTGATGTGGGATTCGATCCTGGGTCTCCAGGATCGCGCCCTGGGCCAAAGGCAGGCGCCAAACCGCTGCGCCACCCAGGGATCCCTGTTCTCCTGTGTTTAACTAGCCTTGGTGCTTTAGGAAATGATTGCACATGACTTGTGAGGTGGGCGAGATGCATCTGACCTGACTACCTGGATTTTGAACTGGCTCCACCACTTCCTAGCCGTGTGACCTAGCTGTGAGACCAAGTCTTACTTTCCCCGTCTGTAAAATGGGCATGGTGAGAGAGGAGCCGTGTCAGTGGGTGGTGTGAGGGAGGCAGGAGGCCCTCACACCCAGCGGTCACCTGCACCTGGCCTGTGGGTTGCTGCATAAACCCGACCACACACTGGCAGCTCCTAGTTGGCCTGCTCAGGGCTGGTAGCTGGGGGAATGAGCCCAGACTGGACTTGAAGACTTGGCTCAAGCGGCTCACAAACTGGGAGACTGCATAGGAAAAGCTAGATTTCTGACTTCTTTTGAAAACCCAAAGGCCTGTGATGCTAGATCTGTGTCCCCACATGGTGGCAATGAGCTGGGCTGAGTTGGGTTCTCCTCTTGGTTGGAGGATGATTTAGAGCTTGGTGTTTGTCTTTTCTCCTCTTCCACTCCTGGTGGTTGAACCAGTCTGCTGCTTCTCTCTCTTCCAGAAGCCCAGCCCTGGAGGTTTTGGGCTTTAAGGTCTAACTCAGATGCTGCCTTGTCTTGATCATTGTCTTTGAATGTTTTCTCCTTTCTCCTGTTCTCCAAATGCATGTAATTTGGACTTTCATTCTGCCTCGCTTTTTCATGAATTTTTAAGTATTCAAATTGCTTAAGGACTGCACCCTTGAACTTGTATCCTCTGCACACCTCTTCCCCCCTGGGGCGTGCGTGTAGTTGGCATGCAGTATTGAGCAATGTTGTACCCCCACGTACAGAGAGAGCAAGGTACACATCTTCCCGGGGCGCTTCAGTTGTGCTCCAGCTTCAAGGATGGGTGGATGTAGGGGTGGGGGCGCATTCTCCAGCTTGGTCTGTCACCCTAGACCAAGGTTGGCATGAGGTTTCTCCCCCAGCCTTGGCAGGGTTACCTATTCTCTTTTCCACTACGAGGGCCACAGGTTGGTTTGTTCTTCTCACTGCTTCTAGCAGAGCTCACCTGAGGACTCCCAAAAACCTACATAGACCTGGGGGCCCTCCGGATGCAGACCTCCTATGGAGCAGCCCTCTATGGCAGCCTAGCATATGTGCATGAGAGGCCTCTTTCACAAAGACCCCAGGGGTCATGCTGCATGTACCAGCCCTCTGTAATTAGGGGAGTGACACCTGCTTTAAAGGACATGTTCTTTTGGTGGACTGTGCCACGTGTCTTTCTGTATGCCACGAGCTACAGATCATTTCAGCGTTCAAGCAGCTGGGATAGCGTTTGCCCACAAATAGAAGGCTGGGTCCCTGTTCTCAAATAGCTCAAGCGTAGCTGGGGGAGAAAGCTCGTGCAGGACAGCAGCACTGCAGTGAATCAGTGACCAGCCTGGGCCCAGGGGCAGCCAGCTGTGGTCTCCCAAGCACTTTACTGTGGACTCAGTCTGTCACTGCAGTGGAAAGAGGCCGCTGGGTCTTGAGCTGAGGTTGGGAGGTGTAGACTGGTCTGAATTCTCGTGGGTGGAGAGGAAGAAGGGGGTGAATTGCAAATTCAGATGCCTGTGGGGGGCCAGCAGGTGAGGTGGATAATGGTACCAGTTAGCTTTTATTATTAAAAAAAAATTTCTTTTAAAGATTTTATTTATTTGACACAGAAGGTAGAGAGAGCACAATGGGGAGTTGGAGGGAGAGGGAGAAGCAGATGCCCTGCTGAGCAGGGAGCTTGACATGGGACTTGATCCCAGGATCATGACCCAAGCCAAAGGCAGAAGCTTCACTGACTGAGCCCCCCAGGTGCCCCACCAGTCAGCCTTCTTGGGTGCTTTACATGCATCCACTGATACTGTCCTCAGTAAGCTGGCCAGGTACATGCTGCTTTGACCCCATTCCCCAGCTGGGAAAACAGAAGCTTAGTCTGGGTGGGGATGTTGCAGCTGTGAGTGGCAGACCTGTAGTCTGTTTCCAGAATCATTAGTCTCTCCTGCATTATGTTGCCTTTCGAATGTGGGGGAAGGCTCAGGGGAGGCTGGTAGGCAGCTATCACCCAGCTCGATAGCCGCTTGTCACTATGTGGTGTGACAGTGCCTTAGCCATCCAGGAGAGCAAGGCCACGGCTGAGGTGTCCCTGACCTGGCCTGGCCTCAGAAGTAGCCCTTGGTCATTTCCATAACATCCTGCTGGTGACACTGAGGAGCCCTGCTGAGTGTGGCGAGGGGGGCAGCACACAGATGGAAGTGTGGGAGGCCAGAAGCATAGGCGTCTAACCCCAGGAGAAGGCGGGAACACTGAATTTCACAGTACGTTGGCAGCTAGATCAGGTTCTTCGTGAGCACAGTGCAGATTGAACCACACGTGCCCATGGTGGGTCAACTGGGCTTCAGGAGTGCAGGCTGTGAGTAGGGGCCGGGAGGGGGTGAGTGGGGGCTGGGAGGGGCCCCTGATGGTCTCGGAGTCATTCTTGATGACGGGGCTGGGCGGGGCTGGGTCTTGGAGGGTGGAGGAGTTTCTGCGCCAGGTCCATCCTTTTCTCTGTGGTCCTCCTAGTGTTAGGGGGCTGTCGGGACTGCTCAGTTCCCAGATTGGCAGGCAGGTGGCATCTTCCTCCCTGTGGACCTTGTTGGTGACTCACTGTTGATGGGCTCTTGCAGTCTTCAGTGGGCGCGTGGGTGGCAAGCCTTTGGTCCATCTCCGTGTAAGCTGGGAGGGGAGAGAGTTTTTTGTCTTGGAACTCTGCTTTTTGTGAGGATCAAGATGACCAAAAACAAAGACCAGGAAAGAATGGAGCTGTGGGTCTGTCTGGGGGCAGGGCAGCTTCCCCAGTGGGGGCTGGGCAGGGGCTCTCTCTCCCAGGGCTGCCCTGGGTCTGCATTTGCCCCACCTTCTGGACCAGAAGCTGGAGCGCCCCTGCTCATGAACGCTTTCAAGTACCTGCCCAGCCCTGTCCCAAGGTCGCAGCCCATCCCATCACGTCAGCTAGCCTGGCTAGCCCGGTATGTGTCGTGCCTCTGCGAGATGACCTTCACTGATGTTAGTGGCTAACGTGCCAGGTGCTTTCTCTCTGCCAAGCCCCGTTTTTAGTGCTTTGTGTGTTTTGATTCTTTCAGTTCTTGACAGTGACCCTGTGACAAGTTCTATTATCTTCCTTTCATGGAGGAGAGACTGAGGCCCAGGGATGATTGATTACTCATCTGAGCTCACATAGCAGGTTCTGAACCCAGATTGTTGCACTCTGGACCCTGTGTCTTTAAGGACACGCTCTACTACTCCCCGGGGTCACCGTTGTTATTCCCCTTTTGCAGACAACAATCCTGAGACTCAGGGGGCGGAGCAGCTTGCCCATCACCATTGGTTGTAAGTGTCTAGCTCAGCCCTGGAGCACAGGGTTACCTCTCCTCTGTCATGGGAGCATCCATATCCTTCTCCAGTCAATCTCCAGGTGACACATAGGGAAACTGAGTCCCAGAGAGGCAGACTGGCCTACCTGAGGTCTCTGAGCATGGTCTCTAGAGTCAGGGTTGGCCCTGGTGTTCCAGATGCCTGGTCCCTGGTGTTTTTCCCTGCATGATTGAGCAGGTAGGTGGGGCTGGAGGGCAGTTCTCCAGGGGCTTGGAGGAGGTACAGGCATCATTGCCAGGATTCGCCCTGAAGCCCTGCTCCTCCATCACTGTGTGACACGTGTGCCACCTCTCCGTGTTTCATCCCCAGTTTATCCTTCTCCATCCCTGTGGCAGCCCCTTCATCTGGACTCTTGGCTTCCTCCCAGTGTCCTGATCCTGCCCTTGCTGCCAGGGCCAGTCCCCTCCTTCTGCAGCAAGTGTCTGCTGTCAGAGCTGTCTCCCTCTACGTCCTCCCTCCCTGTCCACCAGGACTGGGGACAGGATGGGCCATTGAGTCTTCAGCTGACTGATGGGAGGGAGAGACTTCAGCCTCACCTAAGTGTTGGGCCCTTTTTTTTTCTCTTCCTGACACCCTGCTGGTCATCTTCCTGCAGTTACCTGGTCCCTGCAGCACCAGCATATGAATGGAGAGCCTCTCACAGTATGTGGAGATTAGAAAGGCCCAATGAGGGGCGGGGACCATCCCAGGTCTCAGGATTGGAAGCTGGTGTGGAGAGGGGCCTTCCCTTTGTGTAAGAGGGAGTGAGAGGAGTGTATTAACTTGCCCATAAAATCTGGAAAGACACACAAAACTCTTTAACTGGTTACTTCTGGACAAGGAAAGTTAAATGATTGTAGGGCACGAGGGAGAGGAACTTTTTCCTGTATGATGTATATTTTGTTATTTTGAATCATGCAAATGTATTGCTTATTCAAAAATCAAAATAAATCACCATTCCTTCCTTTCCCCTAACACTGTTACTGGCACAAGAGGTCATCAGTGAGCTTCTAGTTTTGCACTTCTGGGTTTTGAAGTCTGTTGGATGTGGCTTTCCTAAGTTTGTATGATGTAGTAATAGCAAGCTTCATGTAGTTCTCTGATTCTGTCCAATTCTGTGTAAGGCCCTGTTCTAGCATCTTATGTGTGTGTTTATGCTCATTTAAATCCTCCCAAAGCTCTGTCAAGGGGGGGTGCTATTAACTATGTCCATTTTACAGATGGAGAAACAGAGACACTGTGCTCAAGTAACTTCCACAAGGTCACACAGCTAATAAATGGCCAAGCCAGGATTTGGCTCCAGGGCCCATGTTCTTAGGCATGTTGATTAGGATATGAAATCACTGCTTCTTTGCTTCATTTGTTTTAGGGACTAGCAGTGGTAGATTTGCTCCCATTGGTAAGAATTAGGATACTCCACCTCCCTCCGACCATTTCTTTTTTTTTTTTTTTGAAAGATTTTATTTATTCATTAGAGATAGAGAAAAATGAGCAGGGGCTGGGGGTTAGGCAGAGGGAGAGGGAGAAGCAGGCTCCCCACTGAGCAGGAAGCTTGACAACATGCGGCTACAACATGGGATCCATGTGGGCTCCATCCCAGGACCCCAGGATCATGACCTGAGCTGAAGGCAGGTGCTTAAGGGCTGAGACACCTAGGCCCCGCCCCCAGATATTTCTTATCAGATGCCTTTGAACCACTCAGACATACCTGTAATTTGTTAGGTGTGTCCCATCTTATTATTGAACTGCCAAGGGCAGCCTGGGTGGCTCAGCAGTTTAGCGCCACCTTCAGCCCAGGGTGTGATCCTGGAGACCCTGGATCGAGTCCCAGGTCGGGCTCCCTACTGGGAGCCTGCTTCTCCCTCTGCCTGTGTCTCTGCCTCTCTCTCTCTCTGTCTCTCATGAATAAATAAATAAAAATCTTAAAGAGAGAGAACTGCCAAGACTTTCTTTTTTTAAAAAATTTTTTTAATAAGATCTTATTTATTTGAGAGAGAGAGAGACAGATAATCAAGAGAGCATGAGGGAGAGGGAGAAGCACGCTCCTGCTGAGCAGGGAGCCCAACATGGGGCTTGATCCCAGGACCCTAAGATCATGACCTGAGCCAAAGGCAGACACTTAACCAACAGCCACTCTGGCATCCACCTGTCTTAAAAATGTTTTTCGAGATAAGACTTTCTAAGATTTGTTTGAGCTATGTGCCATTATATTTTATTTTTAGAAAATTATGATGACTTATACCACTGGTCAGTTGAATCATATTCAGACTTCTGGGCAGAGTTCTGGAAATTCAGTGGACTTGTCTTCTCACGCATGTATGATGAGGTAAGTAGGGATTTTGCTTATGTGTTATCTTTTTATGGTTTTGTTCCAAAATAAAGTGTTCATTTTTGGGAACACTGAATCATATTTTCTTTTGAAGCCTCACATCAGTGGGGAAAAGTCATTGTTCTAGGGAGTTGGCAGAAAATTGTGTTGAGGTCACAGAATCCATGGAGACTATGCAACCTCTGGACTCTGATGTGTGGACCCCAGGCCCTGACCTGGGACCTTGAGCGATCCTACGTAGCAGGGCATCATCATATTATTTTTATTTTATCTAAAAAAAAAAAAAATTAATTGTGGTAAAATACACATAACACGATTTATCATCGTAACCATCTTAAAGTGTCCAGTTCAGTGGTGTTATTAAATACATTCACATGGCTGTTGTTTTTTATTTTTATTTTTTTAAAGGTATTATTTATTTACTCATGAGAGACACAGAGAGAGAGGCAGAGACATAGGCAGAGGTCTCGCTGCGGGGAGCTCAATGAGGGATTTGATCTCAGGACCTGGGATCATGACTTGAGCCTAAGGCAGCCACTCAACTGCTGAGCCACCCAGGCGTCCCTGCTGTGGTTTTTTAAACTATCAATAGTTTTATTATTATTTTAAAGATTTATTTATTTATTCATGAGAGATACAGAGAGAGGCAGAGACACAGGCAGAGGGAGAAGCAGGATCCTCACAGAGAGCCTGATGTGGGACTCAAACCCGGGACTCTGGGATCATGCCTTGGGCCAAAGCTGAGCCATGCAGGCGTCTCAGTTTTATTATTTTTTAAAATCCGAGTTCAGGGAACATTTCTACTCCTTATGTTGTCAATCAGTGACCATCTGGGGAAAGCAGGTCCTGTTACTTAAAGTATAAGTTAATTGTGTTTTGGTTTGACTGTGGGGCAAACTGTTCTGAAAGGCTTGTCTGTAGGTACTTGGGGAGGGAGTCCCGGGGCCCGGCTCTGGGGAGTTGCAGTGAGAGGGGCAGGTGGATGCCGTAGCTCCATATCCTGGATTTTGGGGTATCTGGTCAGATCCTGGGGCACATCTGCCTTATTTATTGTCCCCTGCACCTCTCATAGAGTAGGTGCTTCATAAAGATCTGTTGAAAGAGTTCATTAGTGGGGATGGTGTATTTTCCCTTGGCATTAATTTCCCTTTTTTTTTTTTTTTTAAACTACGTTGAGGAATAATGAACCATGAAACCGTATATATTTAAAGCATCTAATGTGATGATTTGATATATGGATGCACTATGGAATTAACACACCCATCACCTTACTTTCTGTGTGGCGGGGACGCTCAGATCTCCTCCCAGAGGCTTTGGCATGTGAGACCCTGTCTGATGAGGGATGATGAGCTCCAGGGCCCTAATCTTTCAGTTCTAAGCCTTTAGGCCAGTTTGGTGGTCAGTCTCTGAAATGATTTAATGACGCTTTGGGCCAGTGAGTTAGCAGGCTTCCCGGGAAGTGGAGTCACTTTTATTTACTCCTGGTGTAGATCTCACCTGTGTGTGTGTCTTGCTTTGCTGTCATTCTCCATAGGTTGTGGACACGACAAAAGGGATTGCAGACATCCCCGAGTGGTTCAAAGGCAGTCGTCTAAACTATGCGGAAAACCTCCTGCAGCACAAAGAGAATGACAGAGTTGCCCTGTACGCTGCGAGTGAGTCCTCCTGGCTCCCTGGGTTTCCCTCTCTGTTTTCCAGGTGCCCCTCATGTGAAGGGCCAGATGGCTGGAGAGGCTCTGACATAGTCAGATTGCCATGTGTGTTTTCAAACAACATCTTGGCGCCTCCTTTTTTTTTTTTTTCCTTCCTTCTTTATTTGTGGAAAAAGCATGTGTCATTAAACATCCCATCTTAACCATTTTTAAGCATACAGTTCAGTAGTGTTTGAGGCCTTCCCATTGCTGTGCACTGGCTCTCCAGAACATTCACCTCCTGTGACACTGACACTGTATCCACAAACCACTGGTTTCCCCTCCCTGCCCCAGCTCCAGGTGACCACCTCCCTACTTTCTGCTCCTGTGATCTGATTACTGTGCACACTTCCTAAGTGAGCCATAGTGTTTGTCCTTTTGTCACTGGCCTGTTTCAGCATGGTGTCCATGTAGTCGTGTGTGACAGCATTTCCTTCTTTTTTGAGGCTGCGTAGTATCCCCTTGTTTGGATATCCCACATCTTGCTTGTCTGTTGATCCGTCACAGGGCATGTGGGCCACTTTCACCTCTTGGCTGTTGTGAATCAGGCTATGATGAACGTGGGTGTGCACATAGCTCCTTGACACCTGGCTTTGCATCCTTTTGGATATTTACCCAGAGTTGGATCATATGATGATTCTATGTTTAATTTTCTGAGGAACTTCCTCCATACTGTTTTCTGTAATGATTGCTCTTGGCACCTTTCCAATGTCATTAAAACCTGTTGACTTTTTCTTAGTGCTGGAGAGGGGAGAGAACAGTGGTGTGATCCTGTTTTATGAGAGAAATTGAGACACCTGATATTAAGTAACCAGCTCAGAGTCACCTGGACAGTTAGTGAGGGAACTACAGCTAGAATATCTGCCCACTATTGTGGAGAATCTTTTGCCACTGAGGCAAGCCGGGCATCAGGAGTGAGCTACGTAAGACGGGTTGGGAGTGCTCATGTTATCTTTTCTCCCAGGAAAAAAAAAAAAGAAAAAAAAAAAAGAATATCTACCCACTGACTTTTCCTTTTAAGATAAAGTTTATTTATTTTTATTTATTCATGATAGAGAGAGAGAGAGAGAGAGAGGCAGAGACACAGGAGGAGGGAGAAGCAGGCTGCACACCAGGAGCCTGACATGGGACTCGATCCCGGGACTCCAGGATCGCGCCCTGAGCCAAAGGCAGGCGCTAAACCGCTCAGCCATCCAGGGATCCTTAAGATAAAGTTTAAAGCATATTCTAGTTTATGTACTAAGCGTGTTCTGGAACAGTTGGCATAAAGTATTTGAAATAAATGAGGACTTTCTTAGTAAGAAGACCCTGTGGTTTCTCAATTTTTGTGGTAAGCTTAAAGTTTTTGTGTTTTAAAGATTTTATTTATTTATTCATGAGAGTCAGAGAGGGAGAGAGAGGCATAGACACAGGCAGAGGGTGAAGCAGGCTCCATGCAGGGAGCCCGACATGGGACTCGATCCTGGGACTCCAGGATCACGCCCTGGGTCGAAGGCAGGCGCTAAACCGCTGAGCCACCCAGGGATCCCAAGCTTAAAGTTTTGTAAAAAAGAACATTGGATTTGTGTCGTGTTGGTAGGGTTGGAGGTATTTCACAGTGGATTTTCCAGGTGTCTGTGTTTTTCTCTTTTGAGTTATAAAGGTTTACTAACTCATTAAATTAATTAGTTAAATTAAAATAAAATATTTTATTTATTTATTTATTTATTTGAGAGAGACAGGGCATGAGTGGAGAGAGACCCCCACTGAGTAAGGAGCCTGATGTGGGGCTTGACCCCAGTACCCTGAGATCATGACCTGAGCCAAAGGTAGACGCTTAATGGACTGAGCCACCCAGGTGCCCTCAACTTACTCATTTTAGACATAGCATGTGCCACTATGTTGAGAGGAAATAGTGCCTCAGTAGAGGAGACCGAACTTCATTGGACCTTTGCTGTTCATGACTCACAGCTTCCAGTTTTGGGACAATGACAGGATCTAATGCTGCTGAGCTGTCCACGTGAGTGGGACGGTCTGCCCCATCCTTGGCTCTTGCTGCCTGCTCTCAGTTCTTGCAGATGCCAGGGTCCTTGCTTCTAGCAGCCCTGGTCTATGCCACAAGTTACTATTTGTCGTCAGAGGTGATGTCAGAACTCAACTGATTATGCTTGTCTGAGTGGGACCTGGAATAGGGGTAGCTGAGGATTAGTGGCTGTGTGACCTTGGGCGAACCCCTTAACCTCTCTGGGTTTGTTTTTGCCTCTGTCAGTTGGAGAGGAGGAGAGTATCTACTTCAGGAATATTGTAGAGCTTAGATGAGCGACCATGTATACGCGTGTGTGTGACAGTCCTCGCCACAGAGGAAACGTGTGGTAGCTTTGAAATCCCTGCGTGGCTTTGAAATCCTGGCTGTCCGCTTCCTCCTGTGGCCTCCTAGAGCACATCTTCCGGGGATGGGGCCCAGGCCCGTGTGTATTTTGAAAGCCCATGGGTGGTTAAGAACCACAGAGTTTCGTCTTTTTGTGGTCTTTGGGCTGTTGGGTATTGTTCTGCTCCCTTCCTCGGTTCTTAGCTGGGATGCAGTTTGGGCTGAGTGCAGAAGCAGCCTTGGGGTGATATTACACCTGAGTCTCTCCCTTGCTCTTTTTTTTTTTTTTTTTTTAATTAACTTTTATTGGTGTTCAATTTACCAACATACAGAAAAACACCCAGTGCTCATCCCGTCAAGTGTCCACCTCAGTGCCCGTCACCCATTCCCCTCCAACACCCATCCTCCTCCCCTTCCACCACCCCTAGTTCGTTTCCCCGAGTTAGGAGTCTTTATGTTCTGTCTCCCTTCCTGATATTTCCCAACATTTCTTTTCCCTTCCTTTATATTCCCTTTCACTATTATTCATATTCCCCAAATGAATGAGAACATACACTGTTTGTCCTTCTCCGATTGACTTACTTCACTCAGCATAATACCCTCCAGTTCCATCCACGTTGAAGCAAATGGTGGGTATTTGTCGTTTCTAATTGCTGAGTAATATTCCATTGTATACATAAACCACATCTTCTTTATCCATCATCTTTCGATGGACACTGAGGCTTCTTCCACAGTTTGGCTATTGTGGCCATTGCTGATAGAAACATCGGGGTGCAGGTGTCCCGACGTTTCATTGCATTTGGATCTTTGTCTCCCTTGCTCTTTAAGGAGGTATTTGCAGGGCCACCCATCCAGTCTCACTTGTTCTCGGATCTGTCTTAAACGTCTCCTCAGCGCAAGGTGCTGGGGATGTGGTGTTGAACAGGACAGATGAGGTCCCCGTGCTCGTGGGGCTGATATTCTAGTGATATTTTTATTTACTGATTATTCAGTAAATAAAAAACATACAGAAGGTCCCCGATTTAGGATGGTTCTACTTACGACTGTTCAACTTGATGGTGATGTGAAGGTGATACACATTTAGTGGGAAGCATTCTTGGAATTTTGAATTTGTCTTGTCCCAGACTCGCGATCTGTGGTCCCTTTCTCTCCTATGATGCTGGGCAGTGAACGTAGTGCCCTGTCAGTCGTGCGATCACCAGGGTCACTGACTGCCACCTGCACCCACACAGCCATTCTGTTTGTCACTGTCCATGCGGTCCTCAGTAAATGACACGGGAGTCAACACTTATAAAATAGGCTTCGTGGTAGATGATTTTGCCGAACAGGAGCTCACGTCGGTGATCTGAGCATGAATTAGGTGGGCCAGGCTAAGCTGTGGTGTCCCATAGGTCAGGTGTGGTAAATGCAGGCATGCTTTGAGAGAAAACCAGTAGGCTAAGCCTTAGCTTTGTAAAATGAATGAAGGACATTTGCCTGGGGTTCCTTAAACTCTTCAGGTTATAATAGGAGTTGGTTTACACCAGGGTTTCTTTTCTTTCTTTCTTTCTTTTTTTTTTTTTTTTAGAGATTTTTATTTATTTATTTATTTGAGAGAGAGAGTGTGAGAGAGAATGGGCTGGGGGGGAGGCAGAGAGGGAGAGGCAGACTCCCTGCTGAGCAGGGAGCCCGATGTGGGACTTGATCCCAGGACCCTGCAATCAAGACCTGAGCCAAAGGCAGGTGCTTAACTGACTGAGCCACCCAGGTGCCCCTCACCACCAGGGTTTTGGTGGTGAGCGGTGTGGGCATGCCGACTACATGACCCTGGTCACAGCAGAATGGGGCAGGGAACTGGCTAGAGGTGCTTGGTGGCCGCGGCCCCTGGGAGGAAGAGAGTGGTGGAGGCTGGGAGAGCAGTCATCCTTCAAGTGGGACTTCATCCACAAGAATCATCCACACCTTTACATCGCATAGGCCAGTGGTTCTTAGCATATTCACAGGGTTATTGACAACCCCTCTGTCTTGTTCCTGTTGACTCTGTTATCCCAAAAGGAAACTCCTCCACAGCCCCTGGCACCCATCAGTCTCTTCCGTCTCCACGGATTTGCCTGTTCAGGACATTTCTAGATATGGAATCACACACCGTGTGGCCTTTTGTGTGTAGCTTCCCACTTGGCCTTGTGCTTTCAAGCTCCATCCACACTGTGGCAGCTGGCAATGCGTCCCAGTGATGCTTCCTTCCTCCTCATGTCCCATGAAGATGTTTTATTGTATGGATCCAGCATGTTCCGTCTGCCCGCTAGAGACCCTTCATGGCCTGTCCCGTCCCAGGCACTAGGCTCCCTTGGTGAACCCCGCTTGGTGCATTTTATGACCTGAGGAGTGGGAATGCCAGGCCTCTCCTTTATCTTTCTTCCTGCTCCCTCAGAGGTATCCACGCTTTCACCTCAGGCCTCGCCTGAGGTCCTGGTTTCTCCCTCTGGAAAGTGGGAAAGGTCAGATGTAAATCTTCTGGCAAAACCTGAAGACCGGTAATGCTAGTGGTAAAACAAATCAGTGTCCTGGGTGGCTGCGTGTAGGCTGACATGGTTGTGCACGTTCATGCTCTTACTCTCTCTCCCTCATGTGCACATTGGCTGCACCCAGACCCTGGTCTCCCCCCCTTTTTTTTCTTTTAAGATTTTATTTATTTTTTCATGAGAGACACACAAAGAGAGAGTCAGAGACATAGGCAGAGAGAGTAGCAGGCTTCCTGAGGGGAGCCTGATGTGGGACTGGATCCCAGGACCCCAAGATCACGACCTGAGCCAAAGGCAGATGCTCAACCACTGAGCCACCCAGGTTGCCCTTAGACCCTGTAACCTTAAACCTGGCTGTGTCTTGAATGCGGGTGAGGGAGGTGTGGTGGTAATTCTGGGTGTGCTGTGTCTTTTCCACACTTCTTCCTCCCTCCTTCTCCCACCATTCCCTCTCTTTAGATATGTGAGCTCCTTCTTTTAGTGAGCCCCCCCTTGTATTTGCCATGGAAATAAGTGCCCTCAAGCTGGGGATCAAACATACTTTACAGATAGGGTACCTTCTTAAGCAGAGTCCTAGATCGGTTGGTTATCGGCTTGGGGACTCTAAGGTCACTGTGTTTTGTTTCCTCCATTCCTGCTGTCCCCTGCATGTCCCCTGAGGCACCCTCAGCAGACTCCATCCCTCCTACATATGATCTCAGGCGAGGCCACGAGGTGCCGCCAAAGGAAAGCGTTCACTGGTGCCTTCGTGCTCCAGCGAGCAGAGCAAAGCAATATGCATCAGCCCCATAGTGATGCAGTTCCAAGAACAGCTGCCTGCATGGCACATTTTGTCTTTGAACAGTGGGTTTCAGGTTGCTGAGTGTTTTTATAAGATAGGAAATCATATGAGAGAATGAGAATGTGGGAGAGGTAATTGTGAGGCTGCCCAGTGAGGAGAGAAAGGAACCAGAGGTAGGCATGTGTAACTTTAAGGAAATGGGAAAAGCCAGATTTACACCAAAGAGAAATCAGGATGTTTATTCACTTTGGAGAAGTGATGCTTTGTGTTGTAGAATCGAACAGCAATTAGCAGTCAGGAATAAAATATTCGCATCAAAGGTAATGGTCAGGGGCACCTGGGTGGCTTGGTGGTTGAGCATCTGCCTTCGGCTCAGGGCGTGATCCGGGAGTTTCGGGATCGACTCCAACATCAGGCTCCCTGTATGGAGCACAGAGAACCTGCTTCTCCCTCTGCCTATGTCTCTGCCTCTCTCTGTGTCTTTCATGGATAAATAAATAAATAAAATCTTTTTAAAAAGGAAAAGAAAAGAAAAAGATAATGGTCAGAGGAATAATGTCTTTCACTTATAAAGTATATTCATTTTTCTTTTTTTTTAAGATTTTTATTTATTTATTCACGAGAGAGAGACACACACACACACACAGGCAGAGAGAGAAGCAGGCTCCATGCAGGGAGCCTGATGTGGGACTTGATCCCGGGTCTCTAGGATCAGGCCCTGGGCTGAAGGCGGTGCTAAACTGCTGAGCCACCCAGACTGCCCTAGAAAGTATATTCAAATAGTTTTCTCACACCCATGCAACATCGAGTCTTGGTCATAGTCATTTTCTTTAAAAAAAAAAAAAAAAAAAAAACACATTTATTTGAAAGAGAGAGAGAGAGGGAGAGCACAAGCAGGGGGAGAGGGAGAGGGAAATTCCTGAGCTGACTCTGTGCTGATCATGGAGCCTGACATGGGGCTCAGTCCCAGGACCCTGAGATCATGACCTGAGCCAAAATCAAGAGTTGGAGGATCAACCAACTGAGCCATCCAGGTGCCCTGGTCATACTCATTTTCTGTTGCTATGTAGCAAATTACCCATAAACCCTGGCTTAAAATCCTAAACCCTTAGTGTCTCACAGTTTCTGTGGGTTGTACATTCAGAATGGGCTTAGCTAGATTGTTCTGCCTTGGGAGCCTCTCATAAAGTTGCAGTGAGGATGTTGGCAGGGGCTGCATCATCTGAAGGATCGACCAAGTTGGGCCAATCCACCTCCAAGATGGTGTACTCTCATGGCTGTCGGCAGGAGGCCTCCGTTTCTCACTGTGTGGCAGCAGGATCTTCTCGAGTGAGCTAAGTGGAAGCTGCTGTGTCTTCTGTGATCAAGCTCTGAAGTCACTGTCATCTCCCATGTCATATTGGTTACCTGGCTCAGGCTGCTTCAGCGTGGGCAGACCCACACAAGATCAGGAGTGCCATGGGCATGGTTCACTGGGGCTGTTGTGGAGGCCACTGGCTCACCATCCTTTCCCACTGTTGCCACCTGTTAGGTGGAAATTCGTATCTCACTGTTGTCATGCATGCACGTTTCTTCGATAGTGAGGTTGATCGTTCTGTTGTCTTAGGCTAACTTCCACACACACACATATACCTTCTTTTCCAAGAAGTTGAGTCAACCCATGTCTGTATGACATTTCTGGGCACGCGTTTCTATACTGCGTTTATAAACTGTGCAAGTTTTCCTCCTTGTCTGTGATTCAGAACCTTTCTTTAGGGTTGTCTCTACCGTCTGTCTCTTTTCTCCCCAGGGGAAGGCAGAGAGGAAATTGTGAAGGTGACGTTTGAAGAACTGCGGCAACAAGTGGCTTTGTTTGCAGCAGCAATGCGGAAAATGGGTGTGAAACAAGGAGACCGGGTGGTTGGTAAGTGTTTTTGGTTCTGGTTGTGGTTGGGTGGGGAGGCTGAGGCAGAGTGACTGGCTTGGAGGCAACTTCTGGACAAGATGGCAGATGACGTGCAGCCTTGTGGGACTTTAGTGGTCCACACTCCATGGAGGCTAGATGAAGAAGGAAGGTTGTGGTGCAGGGAGAGGGCAGGACAGTCGGGGAGCAGGGACGGTCTGTGCAAAGGCCCTGAGGCTTGTGGGTACAGGGTACCTACAGGGGTGACAGGTACAGTGGGCTGGGTGTGCAGAGCGGGTGACGTGGCTGGCAAGGACTGTCTGTGAGGAACCAGGGTTGGAGTCCTGAGATGTGAAGGGGAGGCCTGGCTCTTTCTCCCTCCCCAGTCCCTGCCTTCCTTTGTTCTCTCCTAATCTAGGTGGTGAGTCACCATTTCCCACCTAGAACGATTCAGGTTTTCTTTTCTTCTTTTCTTTTCTTTTCTTTTCTTTTCTTTTCTTTTCTTTTCTTTTCTTTTCTTTTCTTTTCTTTTCTTTTCTTTTCTTTTCTTTTCTTTTCTTTTCTTTTCTTTTTTCTTTTCTTTTCTTTTCTTTTCTTCTTTTCTTTTCTTTTCTTCTTTCTTTTCTTTTCTTTTCTTTTCTCTTCTTTCTTTTCTTTTTTTAAGATTGTATTTATTTATTTATGAGAGACACAGGGGCAGAGACATAGGTAGAGGGAGAAGCGGGCTCCCTATAGGGAGCCCGATGTGGGACCTGATCCCAGGACCCCAGGACCACCATCTGAGCCAAAGGCAGACGTTGAACCGCTGAGCCATCCAGGTGTCCCTACAGTTTTCTTTTCACTTAGACTTCTGGAGAAAGTTTAAAGGCTTAAATGTAGGCCTGTTCTCCATTGTAGGGAACTGCAATTAACTTTGATGTGGGTAGGTGTGTCCCCGGGGGCAAGCAGGGGGGCGATAAGAAGACTTATCTTCCACACAGGCCTGTGATCAGGGTGCTAGGCTGCCTCCCCCACCCTGTGGTGGTGGGACCGGGGCCACAGGGCAAGGGTGGCAGGAGGAGGAGCCGCTGCTGTGCCTCTCCTGGGGGAGCTCACCGCAAGCTGGCATTCAGTGTGTGTTTGCGAAGAGGGTGGCCTTATCGTGTGTAAACTGAGTAAAGGCCTGTACCTGGTCTCCTCTGATGACGGCTGGGCACGGAGTCCCTGCTCATGTGTTAGTTGACTAGAAGGAACCAGATAGTGAGGGACACACCTAGCTGCCTCCTGTCTTAGCCCTCCCTGGGGTCTTTCTGTGGTTGCTCGTCTCAGCCGGGTCCCTGCTGTCCCATGGCAAACCAGCACCACTCTATCCCCACACCATGCTTTGTGTTCTTTTGTTGTCTTTACTGACTGCCTGAAATCTTGGGATTATTTGTGTGCATACATGCACATCTGTCTGTCCTATCCTGGAGGACAGGTGCTTGTCTTCTGTTTGCAGCTGCATCTTGGAGGGAGGCTGGAGGATCGATATGGAGTGAGCAAATGTTGGTGCAGGGCCCGTGGTCATGGCAGGCATGGTGTGGGCTAAGCCTCGATATTTGGGGTTCTTTCAATTTAATCTACCCTTTCCTAGAAAAGGAATTCAGGAGATCCTTCTTCCAATTTTCATTTTTTATAAAAAATCTCTTTTGAAGCAAATGTTTTCTGAGAGAGGGAGAAGTGGAGAACCGGGTATGTCAGGGCAGATGGCCGAGACTCCCTCTGGGCCGTGTTTTCTTGGGGGATGCCCCGACTCTGCGAAGTCAGGCTAGTGCCCGGTGATCTGCCCTTGTGAGTGTTACAGTGTGGACACTAATGTGACCTGACCATAGTTCCAGGATGGGGGCTGTGTTTCCTTGAAGAGGGTGAGAGGGAATGACTCCCCAGGTGGGGAGGACATGGGGAGATGCTCGAGGGGCTTCAGAGACTGCACTGGGGTTGTGGAAGGGGGGGGTTCTCTTTTCTGTGATGTGCTCATCTCCTGGTCCTCTGTCCATGTCCACCAAGTCTGGGTGTTCAGCCTCCTGGACGGGGTCCTGTCCTGCCTCGGGGACACTGCAATTTACATAGTAAGCTCAGCTGACATCCATGGGCCTGTTGGTGCCAGGCACTGGGTGCAGCCCTGGGCTGAGCCCTGCCCTCGTGGACACTCCTGACTCAGCAGGGAGATATGGCCAACCTGAAGGAACGGAAGTCCTGAGTGCTGTGGTCAAGAGGCACCTGAGAGCAGCAGGGAGGGAAGCAAGGGTGAGAGCTGCGCTCAGGGCCCTGAGGCTGTGGAGCTTCTGTGGCCACTGGGGGAGCTCTGTGGGGGAGCACTGGGCCATGGCCCCCTGTGCCCCGATGCCTCGTGCCTGCTCCTTTCCTCTGAAACATTTAGGATGATCTGTGTAATTGACTGCAGTCCCTCTGGCCACAAAGACTCCCTGCGTCTCTTGTCAGAAAAGCCCAGCCTCTTGCCAGATGGAGGGTCTTTGGTGCTTCTCTGCCCCTTACAGGCTTTTTTAGGTCTTGTGACTGGATTGCCCTGCTCATAGTCTTCATTCCCCTACTGCCTCTCCTTTGCCCCTGCATCTGTTCACCTGTCTTTCCATCTGTCCACCTGTCTTTCTTTCCATCCATCCATCCATCCATCTTCCAGCCAGCCAGCTCACCAACATCTCAGGGCCTTGATATGCAGGGCATAGTAAAAGGCATTTGGTAAAGCAAATAACAAAACAGGCAAAGGCCCTGCCCTCACGTGAGAACCAGATATGAAATTGCCAATTATGATTAGTAGATGTAGGTGGTTATTAAGGTAAATTTGGTCAGGAGAAATAGAGTATGCATTGTGGGGACTGGCCAGCGAACCTGAGTTTATCAGGTGGCCTTGGAGAAGGTGTCTCTGGGAAAGTTTCATTTGTATTAAGAGTTGAATGATGAGTTTGCAGTCAGGTAGGCAAGTGTGTGGAAGCATGTTCAGGCACAGTAGACAGCCTGTGCAAAGGCCCTGGGGCAGGGGATGCTTAGAACAACTGGAGAACTGAAAGAAGGCTGTTGTTACTGAGCTCAGAGTGGGAGGTGGAACAGAGAGAGAGAGGAGGCTGGGGCCAGATCCTATAAGGGCTGCAGGGGTCACTCTGGTTGGAGTGGGTCAGAGGGGGTGACAGTAGGACGTGGATAGGCTGACAGTAGGTGGAGGGACCTTCTGAGTGGGAGATGTCAAGGCATCGGGGTGAGGTGGGGCTGGTCATGCTCCTTGGACCGGCCAGAGCCAGCCCCTCTCCCCACTCCTGCCCTGGCTGTCAGTAGAACCTTTTAGAAGTCCATCACATCCAACATACCCCAAATCCAAGCCTTTCTCCCTGGACTGATTACAGGTTATTTACCCAACGGTGTGCATGCCGTGGAGGCCATGCTGGCTGCAGCGAGCATCGGTGCCGTCTGGAGTTCCACATCCCCAGACTTTGGTGTGAACGTAAGTAGGGGTCCCCACTGAGGGGCCAACGTGGGTGGGTGGCCACTGCAGTGGAAACATTCCCATGTGATTTCCGCCAGGGCAGGCTCTGCCACCTGACGTCTTGGGTAGGGGTGTGGACAGCTGTGGTGCAGGATTGGCAGGGCTGGAGGGAGACATTGTCATGATGGCCTCCCACCTCACCAGCCAGTGACATGAGAATGATGGGAGAGAAGGAGCCAGAGGAGCTGAGTCTTGTTTTTATTTATTTATTTTATTTTATTATTTTTTTAAATTTTTATTTATTTGTGATAGTCACAGAGAGAGAGAGAGAGAGGCAGAGACACAGGCAGAGGGAGAAGCAGACTCCATGAACCGGGAGCCCGACGTGGGACCCGATCCCGGGTCTCCAGGATCGCGCCCTGGGCCAAAGGCAGGCGCCAAACCGCTGCGCCACCCAGGGATCCCTGAGTCTTGTTTTTAAATCGAAAGACAAATGAATCCTTTTTCTTTCTACTGTTACTAATGTTTTGTCCATGTGTAGGGACTGCGTGAGCGTGTGTTCAAGTGACAGATGGCACATAGAGATCTAGCTGGAGGTGCTTGGTCATCTCTCCTTGGATCTGTGACCACAGGAGATTTTCTCATGTTTGTATTCTTTAGGTGGTCATCTGGCCTTGTTCACAGAAGTTCCCCTGAGGCCTCTGTGCGCTTGGGTCCATCCCTGCCATTTCTGATCTCTTACTTTGGATCTGTGCTGTGTGTGGGAGGAGAGCAGGTCCAAGGGGACCTAGGACCTGGGGTGCAGCCAGCTGCTGAGTGACCCAGGTGGGGGCAGGAAGCATGTGCTCAACCCCAGTGTACAGGACAAAGAAGCAGCTGAACAGGAGTTCCGTGGGGCCAGGGACCTTTTATGGTTGCGGAGCCTTGGGGAGGCAGGGCCCTTGGGAGCCGCAAGGACAGACCCCTTAAAGGGCACAGTGGGCATCCATGACCCTGTCCACTCTTCCTGGCACGGCCCCTGCTCCGGGCACTGGACAGCGCAGCCCAGCGGCTGAAGGTTGGCCAGGCCTTGCTGATGGTGCACCCCTGGGTGAACTGTTTCTCTTCACGTATGAAACAGGGGTGATGGGAAGAGAGAGGGCCACGAGATGAGCCTGTGGTTGGCACCCCTCGGCTGCAGGCTCGGCCACTAGCGATGTTGGGGCTCAGTGATTTGTGGTTAGCGTGTCTCGGCTGCAGGGTAGGTTTCTGTGTATGAGCTTGAAGCTCACATTTACCTTGAGGCTTGCTGTTCTGGTGAAGGTGGTCTAGGTATGTCTCATTTCCCCCACACCATGCAAAGGAGGGACAGACATGCTTCTCTGGCACAGGGGCCTAGAGAAGTGATGTGATTGGCTGAGTCTGGGGTGAGGGCTCTGCTAAGTTCAGGGAGGAGTGGCTGCCCTAGACCTCTCTGCTTGGCCATGGTTTTTCTTCTGGGGCTTTCCCCTGGCTATGCCTGGTTGTCCCATTGAGGACCTCTCTGGATCAGCAAGGACTGCTCCGAGATAGGAACGCTCCATGTGGCCTGCCCAGGACCCCAGGCTCTCAGCAAGAGAGAGGCCCAGGCTCTCAGCAAGAGAGAGGCCCAGGCTCTGAGCAAGGGCCCCGGGTGAGCTGTTGGGGCCAGCGGCATCCTCACAGGAGGGTCCCAGGAGGCTGGGGCTGGGATCCTGGGCACTGTTAACCTCAGATCCTCATCAGCCTTTTGGCTGTGTTGCTCAGAAGCAGGGCTGGGAGCACAGTGTGGTGTGGTGGTTCCTGCCTGGGTTCAGGTCTGGCTTTATTGCTTCCTGGCTGTGTCCTCAATACATGCTATGGGGAGCCAGTAAGGACCACAGGATTAATGCTTGTGTTCAGTTGGTGGCAGCACTGGACACACCCATCAAGGTCAGTATGTGTTAGCCTGTTATCAAAGGGTGGGTGCTGGGGCGCCTTAGTCGGTTAAGCATCTGCCTTCGGCTCAGGTCATGATCCCTGGGTCCTGGGATGGAGCCCCATATTGGGGGGGCGGGGGGGTCCCTGCTCAGCGGGGGGTCTACTTCTCCCTCTGCCTACCACTCCCCCTTCCTGTGTGTGTGTGTGTGTGTGTGTGCACTCTCTCTCTCTGGCAAATAAATAAATAAAATGTAAAATAAATAAAAGCCCAAGGGGCACCTGGGTGGCTCAGTGGTTGAGCATCTGCCTTGGGCTCAGGTCATGATCCTGGGGTCCTGGGATCGAGTCCCACATGGGGCTCCCCACACGGAGCCTGCTTCTCCCTCTGCCTGTGTCTCTACCTCTCTCTGTGTTCCTCATGAATAAATAAATAAGTCTTAAAAAAAAAAAACCCAATACCCCAAAGAGGGAGTGTTTTTGAGTGACATCAGAGCTTTAGAGCTAGTCACAAAAATGTTGGGAGAGCTATATGTGGACCAGGGGGTGGTCATAACCTTCTAGGGCTGGAATGTGGGCACTTCACAGAGAACAGAGCTCCTGATTGCCCTGATGGTGTGTTGTGTCTCTGGGTATGGGGTGGAAAGGGGTACGATGAAGGCAGGTGTCCAGCCACCTCCCACTTGGCTGCTGTCATGGGTCATTGCCCCGTGCAGAGTGTCACCACCAGATGCCTCTCCAGGCTGCTCTGCAGATGCTGGTGTGCACTAGATGGCAGCGTGGCTCCACTCTCTCCACAGCCTTAAGAATGCTGGGTCCTGGGGAATCCTTCTTGCCTGATGGCCTGAGCCTCAGGAGAGCGCTTCTCGTGGTCAGGAAATGACAGGGCCAGACGCCTTTCCACTAAGATGCTTCACTCTGGGAAACTTCTTTGTTTACCTTTGAGTTGGTGGCTTTTTAAAAAACATTCAGGGAGTCCAGCCTCTGACATTCACACATCTGAGAGCCGCGCCTGCACCCTCAGAACGTTTTCAGATCGTGGTATGCATGCACATAAATAGGGCAGCTGTCCCTGCCCTGGCTGGCTGTCCACATGGTTCTACACAGGCTGCTGGTGTCAACGCCCGATCGGTGGCCCAGCACTCTGTTCAGGTCAGATGTACCATCACAGGTGCGCCTGTCTCACTGCAGCGTGAAGGCGGTGGTGGCCGAGCGGCTCTCCTGGACTGGCCAACAGCTGGTTTTAGATGCTCAGAGATCTTTTTTTTTTTTTTTTTTTAAAGATTTATTTATTTATTCATTCAGGGAGAGCGAAGAGAGAGGCAGAGACACAGGCAGAGGGAGAAGCAGGCTCCGTGCAGGAAGCCCGATGTGGGACTCGATCCCGGGTCTCCAGGATCACACCCCGGGCTGCAGGCGGCGCCAAACCGCTGTGCCACCGGGGCTGCCCTTGATGCTCAGAGATCTTGACTTGTGCTTCATCAGCCAGGACAGCCTCCACCTGGGGCCTCTGAGTTTGTGCGTGGCCAGAGCCCAGACCTCTGGTTCTGAAGCACTGTGGTATTTGCTGTGGGTTGGCTGTCACCATGGCTGAGAGCTCTGTGATGTCTGAGCCCCAGCCCCTCGTGGGCTGTGTCCTTTCATCCTGGGTTTGTTGTCACCTTGCATAGGGGAGAACAGGACAGGTGCTAGATGTTCTGTAGATGTTTCTGCTGCCTTCCAGGCTCTCCCAGTCCAGCTCTGGGCAACCCCTCCCAATCCAGGGCTGTCCTGCTGGCCTTTCCCTTCCCTGAGCATTGCCAGTGGTGCCCTCTGCCTGGGAACAGCCTCTCCCCTCCTGCCCAGCGCTGTCCAGGAGAGGTGCCCCCCTGGCGCTCTCTGGGTTGCTCTGGCTGGTGCTTCCCTCTTCCTCCTGCTCCTTTGGTCAGCAGAGGATCCAGCCCTGTTTTCTTCTGCTGCCCTCTGGTTTCCTGTCCCGTGGGCTGGTCTTCCCAAGTGGTCACAGCACCACCAGTTAAGTGTACCAGCCTGTAGCCCCAGCTCCACCCCTGGCTGCTTGTGGATGCTGGGCATGTTACTCACCCTGGCAGTACTGCCTCGAGGATGTGGAGTATATATTACTGCCCTGCCCCAGGGGTTGTGCAGGCCAAATGTGGGGGGGCGGGCTTATAGCAAGCCTGAGTGGGGCCTAGCACACAGCACTCAATACCTGTTCCAGGATTTTTACTGGCAAAAATTTCTTTCCCAGATAAACCAGCAGCTCTCAGCCCATCTTGGAATCCTGAGCTTTAAGAGTACAATTTATTTTGCTGTACTGAGTTTGTACATCACCGCTGTGACTTTTTTCAGCCTCATGGTTGTCCTGGTGATTCTCACGAATCTTCAGTGTAGCTCTTCCCATCACATGCATGGACGAGCTGCCCAGTCTTTATGTCTCTCCCTTTTGCTTCCCACCTCCCTGTGGTGTCGAAGACTGGGATTTTCTTAGGAAATCCTGGCTTCACAGCTTGTGTTCTTAGAGTAATCTGGGTGTTGATTATAAACCGCTGGCCTTGGATCGATGTACAAGGGAATGGAAGGGCCATTCTGGGTGGTGCCTTCTCAGGTGTTGTGTTTGCTTTTTAAAAGATTTTATTTATTTATTTGAGAGAGAGTGTGAGAGATCATAATAAGCCAGGTGGTGGGAAGCAGAGGGAGAGGAAGAAGCAGATGACTCCCTACCGAGCAGGGAGCCAGATGTGGGCTCGATCCCAGGACCCTGAGATCATGACCTGAGCCCAAGGCAGATGCTTAACTGGCTGAGGCCCCCAGGTATCCCCAGGTGCCATGTTTGTGGATGAAGAGGGCTCCACCCAGGTCTGAACTTCAGGGAGACCTGACTGGGAGTGCTTTTACCTGTCACCCCTGGGAGAACACTCAGGTTGTATTGAGCATGTCAGTGGGAGGCTACCCCTGTCAGTTCGCATCAGTTCATGTCAGTTCCAGAAGCAAACTGTTACCTGCATGGGAGGCGTGGCTTCTTTCAGAGAGAGAGATGTGCTTGGCAGGATGGCAAATTCCACGTGTGGTATAAACAGACAGTGTGGTGAGCCTGCCTTTTATTTTTATTTATTTTTTAAAAGATTTATCTTTATCTCATGTGCTAGAGAGATATGTTCAGGGCTCTTTCTACAGAGTGGGGGTTCTTTCTGGTAGTGTCAAGACTCACTTCACAATTTCCCCATCTTACTAACTTGCATTTTGCTATTTCAGTGGCTGTAAGTCCTTTGGTATTTCCTTATGTTGATGTTTTCCTCGAAGTGATGTTCACTTCTCAGGTGCAAGTCGTGGTTTGCTTGGCTTTCTTTAGTGGCCTCAGGTGACAGGGACACAGGAATGAAGCTAGTGTGTCAGTAATGAGTCTCCTTTCCCTCGAAGCAGACCCTTTGGCTGCTGCGGGGTTTTGCCTCTTGCATGACTGATGCGACAACCCTTTCCTTCCACTCACAGGGTGTTCTGGACCGCTTCTCTCAGATTCAGCCGAAGCTCATCTTTTCCGTGGAGGCCGTCGTGTACAACGGCAAAGAGTACAGCCACATGGATAAGCTGCAGCAGGTGGTGAAAGGTGTGTGGCTCTCCTGGGTCTGAGCTGGTACAGCAGGGGGCAGGATGTTTGGGTGAGGGGTGCCCAGGAGCCCCAGGGTCACAAGGGCCCCTGAACCGCAAGCAACAGAGCCCTGTAAAACCCCTCCTTCGGTTGTGTTAGATTTGTAAAAAATACAACCACTAAGTATGTTGTGTCCTATAAGCCTGTGTTCCTCCTCCCCTCTCTTCAGGACTTCCTGACTTGAAAAAAGTGGTGCTGATTCCTTACATTTCCTCGAAAGAGAAGATAGACATTTCCAAAATTCCGAATAGGTAAGCCAGCCACATGCTGACTGTTGGTTCCATGCAGAACCCACCAGAAGTCCCGCTTGGTAGTTGATTCTTCTTGAGAATCCTTTCACTGGAGCCGTAGCGTTTTAGAGGCGCAGGAGGTTTTGGTTAAAAACCACACTTTGTAATTGGCCATCTGAGGCCCCAGAGGGAATCCCCCGAGGCCACCCAGAGACTTAGTGGACGGAACAGAGAGAGAGTGCCCCAGGAATACTCTGTCAGTCTCTCTGCTGTCCCTTTCAAATGTCAGGTCAAGCCTAGCTCCCTGATGGAATAGAATTAACATTTGCTGCTGTGTGTGTACGCAGGTGCACACAGGTGCACGCATGTGTGGTGCATGTATATGCGTGTATATGTGTATGCATGAATATGCACATGTAAATACGCTCACATGTGTATATGTATTTTTCTCTTAGGACTTTTTTTTTGTCCTCACTGCTAATAGTAGCTTTCTCTGTTTTTCTGACATTTGTAAGTTGGTACATCACATGCCTTAAGTACCAAAGAGAATTATGAATGATTTATTTTGGAATAGGAATCAAGGATGTGGGTTATGGTTTGGTCAAAGCTGAATCTGTCCCCAAATTCTTGGAGTTACAACCCTCTCTTTTTTCTTGAAACAGTCATTGAAGGAGAGTTCTGAGGTCAGTTGTGTTTACCTGTGCAGGGTTGTCCGTTAGACCGTGGGAACCCTGCCAACCTTGATAAATTACAGCCAGATGACAAGCCCTGGTCCCAGTTCACACCATGAACATGGCTCCCCTGCTTTTCTGTTGGGGGCCATAGCACACACAGGCCAGGGGCCCCACAGTGGCCCAGCTTTCATCCTTCTGAATGTGTTCATTAGCAATTGATGTGAAATTAGAGCATCCTATAGAATCACGTTAGCCACTTCATTTAGCTTGATACAATGCAAAAATCTCCCTCTAGCTCGGTCTAGGAATTAGGCCTCTGCTGCTCTTCGTCCTTTGATTACTGGATGCTATGGATAAACTATGGCTTGGAGACCTGGGGTGGGCATGGGGCTGCCCTTTGGGATTTTCAATTTTAGAAGAGCAACAAGAGTAATTGCTATTTACTGTGATTTATAGGCCGTTTGGAAGAAAAGGTTTTTCTCTGTGTGAAGCATCCGATTAGATTGGGCACTTTGTGTAAATGAGATTCGAATGGGAGGTGGAGGTGGAACAGGGCTTTTGTTTGCCAGAAGCTTCCACAGGGAATAATTTTCCTGACACTCTGGAGCAGAAGGCTTTGTTTGTTTACTTCTTGGAGTCAGATTATTCTGGACGCTCTTTATAAACCTCTGTGCCTCCTTCACAGGACCTCTTATCCTTAAGAGGCCTTCCCACGCACAACAGCACAGTTTTTCCCTTTTGTACTTGTGCGTGTGTTCCAGAGTAATTATCCTCAGCAGATTGATGCAGAGTTTAACTCATTCTTCCCCTTCCACAGAAGAGAGAAAGTTCTTTACAATTTGTCAAAACAGCAGATTATCACCCCCCCCCCCCCCCCCCCCCACTTTTAAGCCAGTGGAGAGAGAGGGCCAGGATCCAGGTTCCTGCTCATCTCTACATAGGAAAAGAACCTCTCCCAGGATGGTTTGTGGCTTCAGCTGCCCTGTTTGTGCTCAGAAAACAAACGTGTTCCTCATTGGCTGGTTTTTGGCCACATGGATTCGCACTTTATGTCCGGTTTGGGGGCAGATTTCTTAGATAGTAAGTCAACAGCCAGGCTTGGGGATTCCTGGGTGGCTCAGCAGTTTAGCACCTGCCTTCGGCCCAGGGCATGATCCTGGAGTGCCAGGATCGAGTTCCACATCGGACTCCCTGCATGGGGCCTGCTTCTCCCTCTGCCTGTGTCTCTGCCTCTCTCTCTGTGTGTCTCTCATGAATAAATAAATAAAATCTTAAAAAACAAAAAAACAAACAAAAAACCCCAGCCAGGCTTAATTTTGTGTCTGGACAGAGATCTGTACCTGGCTGTTGTCCTCAGGAGTAGTATTCAATGACACGTGATACATACATTTGCCTGGAAGCATCTCTGTTGTAGAAGCTGCAGTCTTTGGATCTTGGCCCCACCTACTTGTTCCGACCTTCTGTGGTTCAGAAGCTCAGGAATCTGGTCCCTCCCTTCCCTCCCTGCTCCTCACGGAGGCAGCACAGATGTGTGTTAGATTCACAACCTCCTTAACCCAAGTTTGCGTACAAACTGGGGATGTGTTAATTCTAAGTGATCCTCTGCACGGTGCTTGTGAAAGCGCTCGAAAGATTCTCAGAAGAGACAGTCCTTGGCCCTGCCAGCATGCTAATAAAGCAACTCGATATTTTCACTCGTTCAGTTAGTTTCCCTTCAGCATGAATTTGAATTTGTAAGATTTAACTTCTCTCCTTCCTCCTGGAAAGTTTCCAAACCAGGTTTGTTTCCCCTTGAAATCCTACAAGGTAGCCTTAGAGGGCAGTGAGTGGCCACATCTAGCCTGGGAAGACTCAGCGGATGCACCTGAGCATTCTGTTACGTTCACTGTTTGTTTCTGTATGTTTTGCCCCCAGTGTGTTTCTGGATGATTTCCTTGCAACCAGGAAAGGCGAGCAGGCCCCACAGCTGGAGTTCGAGCAGCTGCCCTTCAGCCACCCACTCTTCATCATGTTTTCGTCGGGCACCACCGGAGCGCCTAAGTGCATGGTGCATTCCGCTGGGGTACGTTCCCCACTGTTTGCTCCCCTGGGGTCTCCGAGCTGCTGAAAGTAGCCACCGAGTCTGCACCCCAGACCACCGTCCCAGCCAGACTGCACCCATCCCCCAGAGACTCTTATCTCGCAGCTCCTCTTTAGGTGGGGGCAGTGTGGGGATGTGAGTCTGAGCCCAGGTCCTGGGAGCTGCTGTGGGTGTCTGTTGCTGCTGTGACGGGTACAGAGGCTGCGTGGTGCCTCCAAGGCGGGGTGTGCATTGGGTAAGCCCGTGACTTTCTCACTGTGGCTGTGACGCCGTAGGTGCTTGTAAATGTGGTGGGTGGGCCCTGCCAGCACCTATGAGCACATCGAGGGTTATGAGAGGTGCTGGTGGTGGTGCATGAGGCTGTCGTGTTAGCAGCATGTGTGTGGATGTGTGTGTGTGCTCCATGGCATGGTCAGACAGAGCTGCCTGTGGACTGTGGTCAGACGCTGTGACAGCTGCTGGGTCATGTTGGAAAATGCAGGTAGCTGAGAGAAGCTCACCATGCTGCAGTATTCGGCTGGGGCCGTCGTCACCGAGCACCATGGGCTGGCAACTTCAGCAAGAGAGATGTGCCTCTTATGGAGCCAGGGGTGGAAGTCTGAGACCAGGGGGTCCAGGGTTGGGTGCTTCTGAGGCCTCTCTCCCAGGCCTGTAGACGGCTGCCTTCTCCCTGTGCCCTCACTTGATCTTCCCTCTGTGTACATTCCTGGGGGCTCACATTTTGCCCCAATTTCCTCTTGTAAGCTCATCAGTCAGATTGCATTAGGACCCGCCCTTGTGGTCTCTCTGACTTTATCACCTCTTTAAATGGAGTCACATTCTACGGTCCTGGGCCTCAGGGCTTCAGCATATATGTTTGGGGACCCCCAGTTTGGCCCACGACGTACTCATTTTCCTGTGAATTTCATTAGAAGTCCAGCTTTATTGAAGCACCTGAAATGAAGCATGAGATTTTATCTGTACCAATTAGTGACTTTAACCTTTTATTCTTGGAACAATAGCAAACCTTTAGGAAAGCTGCAGGAGCAGCATGATGGGCTCCACAGGCAGGCACATCAGCTAGACTCCGCCACCCTCAACATTATCAGCATCCCTTCCTAACGTTTTCTGCAAAGACTCTGCTTGGCTTCTGTCTCCATGTGGTACACATGTTGTTCTGCTTTTCGCTGAAAACCCCTTAAGAGTGAGTTGAGAGTCGGCCCTTCACCCTGGATACTTCAGCACACGTCTCCTGGAACGAGAATGCTCCCCCATACGCCCTTTGTGTGGTCGTCATGTTCAGGAAGGTCAGCATTGATGTGATACTGTTACCTGATGTGTGGCCCCGTTCACACGCTTCTGCCTTCCCCACAATACCCCACACAGCAGCCTGCTTCCACGCCTCCCTGTGTCCTCACTCTGGAGCTGCTCCTTACTCCCCCTTCGCCTTTTGCGACGTTGGCATCTTGGGACTTCAGTTGCTAGTCTTGCAGAATGGCTCTCTGGATTCGTTGGGTGCTTCCTCCTGGTTGGATCTGGGTGACACCGTCTGGAAGTGATGCTGTGTTTTTCTCAGCACATCACATCAGGAGGCACCTGATACTCATTTATTTTATACTTGTCATCTAAGCAGGTCGCTTCTCAGAGATACAGTTCCTGGGGCATTTGGTGCTTTTCTCGGACCACAGTCCCTCCTGGCCTCATGCCATCCTATCCTGCTCCTGGCCTTGATGGGAAAGCTTCCTTCTGACTCCCGTGCAGTGTCCTGGGCGGGTTTCGGGAGCCAGCATCCTCCTGCTGCTCTGTGCCCACGGTGCTCCTTCCAGATGCCCTGCCCAGGCTCTGCCACTCTCTATACCCGCTTTCCGGCTTTCTCCCTCACTTGGCTGAGCCTAGAGGGAGGAGAAGAACCCCGTAGTCTCGGGGTCAGACGTTGTCCTAGCCTTCTCTTCTCCCCCGGCTCTGAAGAAGGGGGATTATCCCAGAGGAGAAAGCTCCTGTTCACAAACAGCTTTCTAGCTATCACTTGATGAGATGGCGGCATTTGAAAATCAAATATAGAATTTCTCTTATTCTAGTTCATTTAGCTTTTACAGATGTTCCCTATGCCTGGAAGCACTCTGAATCCCTTCCACAAAAGGGGGACATTTCCATTTGAATCATTTTAGAGCCTTATAGAGCTTTTCACAGAGTGTTTCCATCCGAATGGGGAAAGGAGCTAGCTAGCGAGGCTCCATTATTACCTGGATTTGGATTCGCTGAAGGCCTGATCTCAGATGGTGACACGGAGCTGCCAGATACACCAGGAACCTCAGGGCCAGGTGGAAGGGAGGGGGACTTCAGGGTGCCTATAAGTAACACTGGCCAAACCCAGTTGAGTTGCCTTTTTTATAGGAGTGAGTTGACCTTGTTCAAACCATCCTGTTTTATTAAATCAAGCCGGGTGTGTTCAGAGTCTAAGATGTCATTTACTGTGGTTACTGGAATAACATTCTCCTTGGAGAGGGGAGCTCTGGTCTGCTTGGTCGCATCGAGCTCAAGAGAGGAGCATTTTTAGAAACCTTGTAGACAAGGGTGGGGTATGTGTGGCAAAACAACAGACATTTTAGGAAAAACTGAAATGTCTAACTGCACTTTTATTTTTAGTGCTTTTTGCATAGTGAATGTCACTTTTAGGAGAGGAGCATAAAAATGTATTAGATATAATGTGGCTTGCTCATAAAATCATCATGCCTTGGTATATTTAGAGTATGGAAAAGTCAGGAAAAATCAGACTTATTCTGTCTTCACTAGGCTCTTGCATCTCCAGAGAAGTGACTAAGCATCTTGCCTCTTTTCAAGAGTTACCTCAACAGGAAGCTTAGAGACAGTGGGAAGGGGGAGGCGCGCACAGTCAGGGGACACTGGCCGTCCCCCTGCTTTGCTGGTGGTGGTGTTCCTGGTTTGCGGGCTTGTGTTTTCTGAGTCAACATTAGGTCTCAGAAAGCAGCTTGCCTCTTCTTTCTATGAAATTAAGTTCCTCTTCTTGTTTGAGATGTATGATGTCATGTTGCTCAGACTTCCTTCCTCAGACTCAGCCATAAATACTTAAAAATTAAGGGCAAAACTACTGCTGTGAATTAAGGTTCATTCAGAGAGAGATTCTTGAGAGAGAAGCAAAGCCTGGCTTGTTTTGTGCCGCCTGAGAGGAGGAGGATGAGGCACAGGAGAACAGATGTAGGGTTATAAATAGGCCAGGCTCGAAGCAGACCTCATTGATGAAGATACAGATCTAAACTAAATACCGGATTTTAAGTCTAAAAAAAAAAAAAAAAAAAAAAAGGGAGGGGAATTTGCTGCAGGCTCTTGGCGTTTGGGAGCCCCCAGCCCTTTCAGTGGATTTGGTGTGTGAATGTTTCACGCTTACTGGAAGAGTTCAAGTGGTTGTTATCTCCAAGCCAGTGCCCACCGGCTCCAAGGGAGAGCGCTGTGGTGTGCAACTCTGCATGAAAGCTGGTGACCCCCAGGTTGGTGGCTGTCTCTTACCCCTATGATGTCCACTTCATAAAACCACCAGCAACCGGCTCCTGGAGTCTGCAGGTGGCCTCGGGGATCCTTAGAAAGGTCCTGGTC
Source organism: Vulpes lagopus (assembly GCF_018345385.1). Lineage (NCBI taxonomy): Eukaryota > Metazoa > Chordata > Mammalia > Carnivora > Canidae > Vulpes > Vulpes lagopus. The sequence continues at coordinate 31,814,089 of NC_054837.1, forward strand.
CCCCCAGAAGCCTTTGTGCTGTGGTCTGCCTTGCCCTTGAGTGGCTGTGATCATTGATGCACATTGCAGGCCTGGCGATGGCCTTGGTTCTGGATGGCCTCTGGAATAGGAGCCCTGGCTCTTGAGTTGGAGAATTTGTTGGGCACGGTTCTTTCCATTGAGCTTTGAAAAGGATCCTCTCCCCCTGCTCGGTTGTTTTTATTTCTCTTGGGTATGAAGAGAAGAGGATGGGTCATAAAGGCTGCTTGTGATACATGGGTCCTTGCTTTAGCCCCGACCATCCCTAACAACGGGGGTCCGTTGCCAACAGCCAGGTGCTCCCATCTGTGGAACAGACTGAAGGATGGTGGCTGGTGCCCTTCAGGGACCCCTGAGGGACAACACCCTGTGGCCTCAGGATCGCATATGAGCTCCACCTAGAGATGGGACGAGAGGCATGTAGTGGCTGATTCAGGGCCCCTTGCTCTGCCTTCCCTGTGGTGCTTGGAGGTGGGTTGCTCCCTCTCATCCCCATAAGCTGCAGACAGGACAAGTTTGGCACAAGGGGAGTAGGTGCTGGAGTATTACAGCTGAAACTAAAACCCCAGGAAGCTCTCCGTGCGCTGATACAGAGCTCCAAGGTATGTTACTTGGGAAAAGCAGAGTGCAGGGCAATGTGTCCAGTAAGAAAAGCAGCATAAACGAATAGATGCTGCTGGGCCAGGAGGATACGTGGATATAGACCTGGGAATAGATGCAGGGCTGCAGGAGAACCGGGGGCAGGGGTGGGGCCAGCACTGTAGGCTGCGGAGCACCGGGCTGGGCATGTGCACCTCCTGTGAAATGTTGAAATAGAGAAATAGTGGACTGTGTGAGGGGGCTGGGGGTCTGACTGGGCGTGTGGGCTGAAGGCAGGGTCTTGCGCTCTGTGGCCGGAGGCTGGCAGGGCCCCTCTGCCAGTGCTGCCCTGCCATCCGCCTTCCAGGTCCCCGCGCTGGAGGCACACACTGTCGTGCGCACTCCTGTCCTTTTGCCCCTGGCTTTGACTTTGCGTCTCCAGCCTTCTGGGCCTGGGGTCAGGTCCCGTGGTGCTCCTGAGCTCGCAGGCTGGCTGGAGCTGGTCAGATGCTGCTTCCCCCGTCCCTGACTGTCAGGTCACTTCATGGGACTACTGCTCCTCTGAGGAGTGTGCTTGCAATTCTGCTGCCCCCAAGAAGGCAAAGGGAGGTTGGCTTCTCCTCTCCCCGGGCTCTGTCTGTGCCGTGTGCACTCACACCGCGTCTCCGTCTCTCCCCAGGGCACCCTCATCCAGCACCTGAAGGAGCACATTCTTCACGGCAACATGAGCAGCAGTGACATCATCCTGTATTACACCACGGTGAGCGGGCTCCTGAGGGCATTGGGGGGGGGGGGTCCTCCTGTCCTCTGTGTCCCGCCCATCACTTGCTTTGGTTCCTTTGGGACCAGTGTGATTGGGTCAAGAGTTTTGTGACAGGGAAATTCTCTTGCATTTAGCCAGGTGGGTCCAGTGGGAGCACACAGGTCCTGGTAAGAGGGGAGCAGGAGGGTCGACATCAGAGGGAGATGGGCAGAGGGAAGCAGAGGTCAGAGTCACACAGGGTCACAAGCCAAGGGATGTGAGTGGCTTTTTGAAGCTGGGAAGGTCAAGGAAAGAGATTGGTCCTAGAGCTTCCAGAAGGAGTGTGGTCCTGCCAACGACACCTTGATTTTAGACTTTGGACCTCCAGAACTCTCACATAATGAATTTGTGGTGTTTTAGGTCGCTAAGTTTGTGGCAGTTCATTGGAATGGTAATGGGAAACGTATCCAGGTGGCTCTTCCAATTACTGTGACAGCTGGGGGTCCAGGTGTGGAGGCCAGATTGGGCTGGAGAGAGTCTATCCTGGACCAGAGCTGCTCCCTACTGTAGGATCAGACTAGAGAAACCCTGTCTCTGCCCTGGGCATGGGTGTGTGTGCTGGGCTGGTGCTGCCCTCGCAGGAGGAGTTCTTTTTTTTTTTTTTTTAGACTTATTTTATTTTAGAGAGAGAGAGAGAGATCTCACAAGAGTGTGCAAACAGGGGGAAGGGCAGAAGGAGAGGGACAAGCAGACTCCCCACTGAGCACAGAGCCCCATGCAGAACTCAGTCCCACAACCCTGAGATCACAGCCTGAGCGACAATCAAGAGTCAGACAGTCAAGTCACTGAATCACCCAGTCACAAAAGGAGTTCTTTTCTGCCCCAAATCCTTGATGGTGTACCTTGAACTGAGCCTGGCCACCTCACTTCTCAGTGAGGTGTTTGTACTAGAATCCTGGAGAGGCTCTGGCATTCCCTGACCAAGGAAGGGGGCCCAGGTGCCCAGGGAAAGCAAACAGAGCATAACAGAAGCCAGCGTCCTCTGGGTCAGATGTCACTGGGACATGGGATGAATGGGGTCCTGCCTCCAGCACATTCCCGTGGTTTTGTGTGGGATGTGCATCATTAAATCAAAGGTTGGATTTGAGCAGTTGGAGATATTCCTGTGCTTGTTGAACTCTGTAAGATGAGCACTTAGGATGAGTTAAAGGACGGGAAGAAAACTCAAAGTTGGCTTTTTCCAACTGCAACTATTAAGAGGTTTCGGAGTGATTTAGCTCTGTTTCCTGGATGACAATTCTGTGCGGGTTTTTAAGGAAACAGAATATTGGAGGTGTGTTTGTAGCCTTTGAGGTTAATGGCCAGGGACCTAGCTGTGCCCTAAGGGATGGAGCCCAGGACTCCTCGCCATCACAGGATGGGGAGCCTGGGAGTACTCTGCATGTGTGACCGTGTGCAGGCTGCCTCATTGCTTGGTGTGTTCAGCTGAAAATCAAGGGCTTGGGCCCAGTCATTGGGGTTTCCTGGACCCTCCTGATCCCCTCCCCACATGGGCCAGTGGTGCTGGGCACTGCCGGGCTCTGGGCCCTTTTCACGTGGACAGCCTAGCAGTGTTGACAGAGTGTCGTTTTTTTTGAATTGCAGGGAGGCCCAGGCAGGTACAACGATGTCCAACTCAGCTGACTCCCTGGGACTTGTGGTTTAAAAAGACAGGCTTTTGCATTGAGGGGAAGTTCACAATGAGAAGAACTCAGATCTGAGGAGGTTTTCCCAGAGGCGTTTCACTTTTCCCAAAGCATCCTATCCAGGAGGGGTGGGCAGGTGGCCTCTGCTGTGGAGCATGCTGGCGCCCAGCCTTGGGTGACAGCGGCTGCAGCAACTCCGTGCGGCGCGAGCCAGGCCTGCACCGGGTCACTGACCAGCGCCTTTGAGTGCTTCCTAGGACAGTGAGTTGGCCCGGCCATCCTGCTGCTTGGGCTGCCTGGCACTGGTTTCTTTTGTTACTAATAATTCCTTAGGAGGGAAGCTCAAGTAGGGATGTTAAAGCCTCCTTAAAAGGAGGCTCAACTAACTTGAGATTTTTGTGCGGCCCCAGAGCTGGAGGTGCTGAGGGGAAGGACAGGTAGCCTTTTGGGGGCCCGCTGAGCTCTTGAGCACGTCACTCAGGCCAGAGGTGCTCTTGTATGGAGGTTCTTAGCTGGGCCACACAAGAGAGCCACTTGGGGTGCTTCCTCATGTAGCACCATGGCCCCTTCGTGGGATCTGCGCACAGGGTGCCGGGTGAGGCAGTCCTGCTGGTGGGGTGTCCTCCTGGCCATCCTCACCTCCCAAGCAGAGATTCCTGCTGGAGCTTTCATCTAGCTCCCTTGCTCCCTTGCTGTGCCGCTGTGTTGGGTCCACCCTGGAACTGCCCACAAATGCCCTGTGTGGATGGGCATGCTGCTGCCATTGGGTTCTTGAGCAACTTTCTGCCTTAAAGTTTTTCTTAAATAACGAAAAAAAAAAGCCTAACTTGCATTTGGGAAATATTTTACCTGGTACACACATCCTCCCAGTGGTTGGTGGTTCTCACGCACGCAGTATGCGTGTTCCCGTGGCACGTGGTGGTGCCTTCAAAAGTCTCCAGTGTATGCCCGGCCATGCCTTCGTTGGTGTGGAGAGGGTTATGCTGCACATTGTCTGCTGGGCTTGTTTTACACTGAAGCTCGTCCCAGACACCGGTCCCTGTCAGCACAGACCTCGTTCTTGCCAACGGCTGAGGTGTTGTGAAAGTGATGTGGGTTCACAGATTTGGTGTCTGGTGTGCACGGGGGGGGGGGGGGGGGGGGGCGGGCGTGTGTGTGTGTGTGTGTCTCGTTCCTTTCCATTTCCCATTGTGCCCAGCAAGGCTGCCGTGAACATCCTTTGGCCCATCTTAGTGCACATGTGTGCATGGATCTGTACAATAAAGTCTTGGTGTGGAATTGCTGGAGCAAAGCATCGTGCATCTGAGATGGGCAGTGCCTGCCAGCCGTTGGCTCAGTTTCAGGAGGTTTTCTAGGGACATGAGAAGTTGAATGACAGAAGCCAGGTCTCCTGGCCCAGTGCTCGGTTGACATTGCCCCTTCTGTCTGTTCCAGGTCGGCTGGATGATGTGGAACTGGATGGTGTCTGCTCTTGCCACAGGGGCGGCTGTGGTCTTGTACGATGGCTCCCCTCTGGTACCCACGCCCAATGTGCTCTGGGACCTGGTTGACAGGATAGGGTAGGTGCTGGAGATTGCCACTGCTGTTGATTGCTATAGCATTGGTGCCTATGGAGTGCTTGGTCCCCCTTGGAGGGTGAGGGAGGATGTTTGGGAGGGCGTGGGAGAGGGTGACGAGGGCAAGGGGGAGGGAGAGGGAGGGTAAGGGGGAGGGCATGAAGGAGGGCGTGGGAGGTTGAAGGAAGGGTGGAAAGGGGAAGGTAGTCCTGACAAGGACTCACTGGGCAGATGGGGGCCACCTCCAGGACTGGGAGTGAGTCTGAAACATCAGGGTATCAGGAGAGGAAATGTGATCTTGTGTCTATAACGGTGGAGCCTAAGAACTGCTGCAGAAGCCCAGGAGAAAGGGAAACAGGGCCAGCAGGGGTCTGTCTCTTGGGGCTTCTCCAGCTCCAGGGTGAAGGAGAGTGTGAAACAGGCTGTTTGGGGAACAGTGTGGATATGTTTACAAAAAGGAGGGCAGAGCCCAGCATTGAGGCATTGGCAGGGTCTGGGCTTCCCACCACTGACCTTCTGAGCCCGGTGGTAAGAGGAGAGTCCTTTTGTCAGCTGTCCCGTGGTGTGGCCGGCTGTCCCCTGGAGTCTCCTTAAACCTGTGACCAGATTGCTCCAGAAGGCTCCTGTAGATGCTGCATGAGGGTGTCTGAGCCTTCATGTGTTCCATGGTTGGCTGACAAGCAGGAATCCTGAGGAGCAGAGGCAGAATGTGGGGGAGGATCCAGAACCCCTCCCTCTCCCAGTTCCCTCTGGGGGCATCACCTTGGGAAACTGTCAGGGACTGTTTGATGAATGTTTTCTCTGCTAATGAATAAATCATAATTGGCGGAAGCGTCCTCAGTGTTGCGGCCCGTGGTCAGTGCTGGCCTAATGATGGTGGTTCCAGAAGTGAGACTCGAAGCAGCAGAGCTCTGGGGCCTGGGAGCAGCCGTGCTCTGAAATGCGCTCATTACTTTGAGTCTGTTCATGGTGGGGAAACAGAAGGAGCCACTAATGTTTTTAAATCCTTGGCCATTAATATTTCAAATATAACTTTGCCTGGCCTGGGTAATATTTAAATCTTGACATTTGGCTCACAATATTGACAAAGAAGGTTATTTCCTAATGAGACTGTTTCCAGCGAAAGGTTAATCAAATCCCTGAGAACTTGGATGACTTCAAGAGCTTTACCCTTAATACCTGTGAGCCAGGCTCCAGGTAGGGACACTTTTGTGAGTGTGTGTGTGTGTGTGTGTGTGTGTGTGTGTGTGTTACAGGAAGAGGGATAGAAGATGTGCATTATTGGGGCTCAGTGCTAATGAATGTGAAGGATGAAGGGCTCCAGGAAAACCCAGCTCTGTGTGTGTGTGCACACAAGTATGCAAAAGTGTGTGTGCATGCATAGGCAAGAGTATGTATGTCTGCATGTGTGGATGAATGTGTGTGCAAGTGTGAGCAAACGTGAATGTGTGAATATGTGTGAGCAAGAGTGAGTGCATATGTGGTTTACATGCACAAATATGCGTTTGTGTATGTGCACGCATGTGAGTGTGCATGCCTGTATGTGTAGGTGTATATGTGAATGTGTGAGAATGTACGTACACGTGTAAGTGGGTGCATGCAAGTGATTGTGTACGTCTACACATGGAGGTTTGTATATGCATGCATGTGAGTGTATGTGTATACATGTAGGTATGTATGCATGGGTATGTGCATGTGAGTACGTGTAGGTATGTTTGTGCTTGCATGTGAGTATACGTGTAGGTGCACCACATGCACATGCATGTGTGCTTGTGTACTGTGTATGCATGCGTGTGTGTACGTGTAGGTGTGTATGCACATGCTGTGTGTACGTGTAGGTGTGCATGCATGTGTGGATCTGTGCATGTGTAGGTGTGAGGAAGTGTGTATGTGTAGGTGTGTATGTGGGTGCGTATGAGTGTGTGTGTGCATGTGTAGGTATGTACGTTCACGTGGAGGTGAGTGCATGTATGTGTGTGAATGAGTGTGTGTGTGCATGCATGTCTGATCATTCACAGGTGTGTTTTCTGGGTTGTTGTGGTCGGCAGGTCCTGAGCCCCCAATTGGCTTGTGCCCCAGATGCTGGAGACCATCACAGGGCTCCTCTAGACCTGGCCGGCAGCTTACCTGCCTGGTTCATGGGGGCGGGGGTGGCTCTGCAGCCCAGACAGGAGCTGGGAGAACGGGTGCTTGGGAGGGAGGACTTCAGGCCTCAGACACCTGCTCCACTGCCAGCGGCCGCTGAAGGAGTGCAGGTCAGGTGTGGCAGGAGACCCTCATCTGAGCTGTGCTCCCCCTGCTGAAAATTGAAGCTGAGTTATGTACAGTCACATAAAATCCTATCTGTCTGTGGCGAGAGGAGTGGCTCTTCCAAGCTGGTGGACAGCAGAGTCCCTGCAGGGCCATTTCAGGGCCTTCGGGTCTTTAAATCATGTCAACTAACATAGGAATGAAATCTTTGCCGATTATTAATGTTGGTCCAAAGACTTACTGACACATTTGATAACTGAGCGTTTACTTTGTAGACACAAACAAGATTCTTTTAAAAGATCAGTTTTCTTTGTCATTTAAAGTATATCTCTGAGCTCTGGGATTCTGTCTTGGGGAATATTCGGGTGAGAGTTGGTGCCAGAACCCTGGGGTCTTCTGTCCAGCTTTGCCAGTACCTGGGCCAGCATCAGAGCCACCTGCAATACCCCGTGTTACCTGTCTCTGGGTGAGAGATTCCGGGTGGAGCATGGTGAGGGACTGGCAAACTCATCTCACACAGTGCACTTGCTGGACAACCATCTGCCAGGGTCATTTCCACACCCTGCAGGTATTCACATACCTGCTGGGTCCTGGGGTGTGCGCAGCAGTATTGGAGGTGAGCAGGACCCTATCCTTGGGCTAGCATCAGAATGGGGAAGAAGGAGAGAGAAACAAGTGATATTAGTGCCCGGAGGTCAGGGAGATCCCTGAAGGCAAGGGCACTGGGGCTGGGCTTGAACCTCCCGGCCTGGGGAGGGGACATGAGCATATTCCAGGCAGAGGGAATGGCGAGCACCTGGGCCCTAAGGTGCCTGGGATAGTGCGTGGGGAGAGACCCTTGTGCTGTGAATGTGAAGAGTGGACGTGGGGCCAATATGGAGGGTGGGTGCTTTTCTGCATGAGACACAACACTGTTGGAACATTTGAAGCAACATAACCCGGTTCATGTTTTTATTTTTTTATTTATTTTTTTAATTTTTATTTTTTTTAAATTTTTATTTGTTTATGATAGTCACAGAGAGAGAGAGAGAGGCAGAGACACAGGCAGAGGGAGAAGCAGGCTCCATGCACCGGGAGCCCGATGTGGGATTCGATCCTAGGTTTCCAGGGTCGTGCCCTGGGCCAAAGGCAGGCACCAAACCGCTGTGCCACCCAGGGATCCCTGGTTCATGTTTTTAAAGTCTAAATCTTGCTCCCATGTAGAGAATGAATTGGGGGGGGGGCAGGGACAGACATAGGGAGACTGGGGGTCTTAGGCTGATAGAAATCCCCAGGCATGGAATGGGTGGCCTGGGAGGCTGTTTGTGAGCTGTCCGTGGGGAACCAGGGCTGACGCTGGCCCAACTGGGAAGCTGCGTCATGCTTTGTACAGTGATCCCCAACTGTACTCCCTACAAATGTGCAGCACTGAGTGCCGACACAGAGTTCCCGTGCTTCTGTAAACATCTCATGCAAGCCCTGGAGACTGATGGGGAGACCTTTCCATTCTTCAGACAAGTAGGCCTGTGACCAGGCCTGGTACCTGCTCAGAGTCTCTGTACATTGCCAAGGTCACAGGGATATACCTGAGGCTTGAACACTCTTCAGTTGATTTTGGGGGCCTGGAGGGAGGGGATGAGCAGAATAATGAACATTGTTTTAGTGTGGTTGGTGACTGGAGATCTTGGTGCTGGTGGCTGGGGCGGAGACACTCCACCATCAGAAGGGGATAGCGTCCCTGGTCTTCTGTTAAAATGTAGCTACTCCTGAAGGGGTGGCACCTTAGTCCTTGGGGATGATCTTGAATTTGTGAAGCAGATTGCCTGAATTAATACAGTAAACACGGGGGATGTGGGAAGGTTGTATACACCTCCCCTAAAGCCTCCCCATCCCCAAACAGCCACCTCTAGGGCACAGTGACCTAGGAAGTGCCTGAGGTCTTGGGGGAGGTGCTTACTGGTGGCAGGGTGGTGGTGGAGAAGAGAGAGGTGCCAGTGGGGGATGGGAATGACAGCAGCCTTAAGGGGTATGCCCAACCCAAATCACCCCGTGCCCTGAGGCCCTGTGCCTCCTGGCATCAGATAGCATGTGGCTATCTCCCTAGAGGGAGATGCCACCCAAGAGCGAGGGGATGAGGTTTTTGCTGCCTAGAGGGACACAGAGGGACCTTGACTCTGCAACCTCCTTTGGGCCCGCAGAGAAGACATTAGTTAAGACATTTTATATGCTGGGGGCTGCCTCTCTGGGAGAACAGCTGAGGAGGGGTAGACTGCTGAATAGCACGTTCCCCTGGAGATGCAGTCCTGTATGCTCAGCACGTGTGCCGTTCTGTGTGTGCAGACATGAGAGAGAAGCACCGTGGACTCTAAACGTTTGAAACGAGAAAAGCTGCAGGTTTGCTAAGTGTCACAGAAATGTGGGGGAAGGGCATCCAGGAGGCTGACGACCCCTGCTCTGCCAGAAGCTCCCGTGGCCTGCTCCAGCCCCGCAGAAGGGAATGTTGAGGCTAGAGCTTGAGGGCTCTTGATTTTATGGCCTCCTTTGGTCCAGAAAGGGAATATATCCTGCATTTGGTAAGACTGTGGGGTACCGTAGAAGTCATCGTCTCCCACGGAGCCAGAGTTCTGGGTGTGTTGGGGTCGGTGTGCAGACCTGTCCCTGCTGTACCCCACAGTAAACACAGGTGTTTACTGAACAGAAAGTATTGATTCAGCCCAGAAGAATGGTGGGTCTTGGATTTTGCAGACTTGCCAGAAACGAGTCACTAATTTTAGAAAGCTCTGGAGCATGGAATATGCAGGAGCCTTGAGAGTTTGTTTTCCTTCCCTCCTGTGCTCCTAGCATCACCATCCTTGGAACGGGTGCCAAGTGGCTGGCTGTCCTTGAAGAGAAAAACATGAAGCCAGGTAAGTGTGCCTGTCAGAACGCCTGGCCTACTTCCTATCTTGCCAGCCAAGGAATCCATAGCTTCTGTCACCTATGTCCTGCACACAGGCCACACTAAAGGTGTCAGATTTAGTTTTAATCTTTCTGTGGTTCTTTGCCCTAGTGGAAACCCACAGTCTCCAGACGCTTCATACGATCCTGTCCACCGGCTCCCCCCTGAAAGCCCAAAGCTATGACTACGTCTACAAGTGCATCAAGAGCAGTGTCCTCCTCGGCTCCATCTCAGGTGCGGCCCGCGCCATGGACAGGAGTTTCTGGTGCAATGAGAGGAAGCGGGGCTTGACCAGGCTGGCCCCTGTAAGCGGGCCCAGCCTCTGACCCAGCAGGTCCACTGCCTTGAAATTGTCCCCAGTAAATATCTGGGTACACATCTATGCATGATTGGCTCTCCTCGTTCACAAGAGTTGAGTTCTAGAAAGTCGCTGAGTTAGTGACTCCTGAACCATTGCTCCTGGGAGAGATACACACGCACGCCTGCATGTATGCATCAATTATAATCTTCTCTTCTGAACACAGCTTATTCTGGTACATTCCGTTATCTTTATTTTATAGAAGAGAAGACGAGGTTCAGAATTGTTGACGGACTTGCCGGAGTGCTCCCCTCGCAGGGTACAGTGTAAGGATTGACACCAAGTGCAGCCGGGCCCAGGGCCAGAGCTGCTTGCACACCCTGCCCCTCCCCTCACTGTCCCTTGGTCTTCTCTGTGGTGAGAGCTGAAACCAGAGGCCAGGGACCTTGGCGGGGAACGTGCATGTGGGCCGCTCAAGATTTTCTCCACATGGCTCGTGTTCTCAGTGACCTTGAAAGCACTCCGAGAGTTGACTTTGAGGTTATAAATTTTAGTAAGTAGTAGAATTAGCAAATACAGAATCTGTAAATAATGAGTGGCCAAGTATGAGAACGATTGTTGCAACATTGTTCATGTTCATTAAAAGCTAGAAATTACCTATAGGCCAGTAGAAGGGAATTCATTGAATAATTTATGGTACATCCTTAATTTTTGCTGCTGTTAGAAGGGATATGATGAAAATTCTTATTTGGATAAAACATATTTATTGATATTGAAAGCCAGTTGTGATACCCTGAATGAGAGAAGCAGATTGCAGGGTGATAAAGTGTGGTCATTTTTGTAGACTGAGAAAAGGAATATGTGTGTAGGGGATGTAAACCTGTGGGGGTGGGGGTGAGGGTGGGGGGTGAGGGTGGGGGTGAGGGTGGGGGGTTGGGATTTCAAGTGACCTTTTTCTCCTCACTTTTTTCCTAACGTGAAGTTGTATGAGGACAATTGGTGCATGTGGCAAAATATTGAAAATCCAAAAATGAAATTGGGTGGTGCCTCCCCCCCACCCTGTCCTTACCTGAGGAAGCCTGTGCTTGTTTCCTGTCAGAGGTGTCTGTATGGAGGTGAGGGAGCCCGTGTTGATGGGTTGAGACCCATTTAACTTAGGGTTCACACTCCGTATTTCCCCCTTAGTAGTGTGACTTGAAGTTAATACTGTTGTAGCTCATCAAAATCTTTAGATGACTTTATTTTTCTGAAAAGACATCTTTAAAAGATGCCATGTAATTTGCTTGAAGCCTGAGGCTACCCTACCAGCTTTCTTGCTGGACCTTTAGCCCAAGGCTGGGGATCTTGAGCTGTTTTGGCAAGTGGGGTTCCTGCCAGCATCTATGAGTGGCCTTGGGACATCCCTTCTCCCTCTAGACCCTAGTCTGCCTGCTTTAAGAGGGATGGTTTGTCCTGTGTAGTTTCCAGGGGCCTTTCTGTGCCAGTGCTGCCTGCCAAGGGTGGAAGTGCCAGGGCTCTGGCCAATTATTTAACGGAGTCATTGCCTCATGATAGGTGACATCTGTAAATGTTTGCTGCCTGGGTATCACTCTCTGGAGTGCCATGAAGCCTTGAGACATATTAGCTCTGTGTGTCCTGACATGAAACACTCTTCAAGATGCTGGGGGTGGGGGGAAGCAGGTGCATGGGGGTGTGATAGGGTGATAAGGTGTATGAGGTGTCCTTGTGTGTATGTGATGGTTGTCTGTGGAGAGGGTCTCTGGCCACGGGGAGGGGAACCAGGCATCAGGAAGGCTCACATCCACTTCTTGCCCTCCTAGATTGCCAGGTCTTGTGCCACATGCATTGCCTGCCCAGAATGCCAGTTTACAGAAGCTTAGGGAAGTATGTTTGAATGGTATTGCTGGGTGATTCGGTGGTGTCATGGCAGCAGCACGTGTCAGCTCCTCAGTGCTGGGCTGGTGCTGTGTGTGTCACAGAATCACCCGGAGAGCATCCCCAAGCCTTGGGGGGCAGCACTTCCACCTCCCTGGGGCCTGGGGCACTGGTCACACCTTGCAGCCACTGGGATGAACATGAGTCTCATTTTCATGGGACTCGAGGCCCCAGGAAAAGGCAGGGAGGATGTCATATGGAGCCTCTGCCCGACTCAGCTTAGAGTCGAGGCCAGAACGAAAGCCTGCTGGTTGCTGGAAGCTTCTAGTGGTCTTATGTGGCTCTTGGGGGCCCTCTGCCCCGGGTCACAGGGCCAGGCACAGTGAAGAGGTGAGTGCCTCGTCAGTTATGGGGGTCTTTCCAGGCACACAGACACGTACGTGAAGAGTGGCTGGGTTCAGGAGGGAGCCTGTGCGGGGCCAGCTCTGTATGTACCTCCTGCTCACGTTTTGATGGTGCCTTCCTGCCCCAAGTCCCCCAGGGAGGGGACGGTGGTCAGCAGTGCTGGGTCTAGCTACAGGGGCTCCTGCCGCTTCTCTCTCGATGGCTCTCGGGACCTGACTCCCTTTGGAGCTCCTTCCTGGTGTTGGAGTGCTTCCTAGCTCACATGTTCTGTCTTATGTGCCCTCCGCTGCAGGGACCCCAGTGTTGCTGCTGTTCCAGCGGCTGAGTGAGCCGGAGCCGCCGCAGAGGGCCTCTGAGCGTGACCCATCTGCACAGCAGTGCCTGGGGGGTAGAATGGATGAGGCTTCCATTTTCTGTGAGCCTGAGTCTTGAATTTTATTGTGACCACGAGAGGTCATTTATTTTGTCTCATCCACCAGGGAGACTCAGTCAAAAAATAAGTCACTCTGACATGGGCGATTTGTGGCAATTTCTAAATCACCTCCCCCATTTCTCCCTGAAAAGAAGCTCTAACTAACCATCAGCAGATTTTTCAGTATTTACCAGCAGAAAGAGTAGTAATACCTGTCCTTTGGGGTCTTCCTCCTTTGGTGTTCACCAATAAAGAACATAAGCTATTTGTCTCCATCTTCTGAAGTTTGGATCTCCTTTTGCCTTTGTTTGCAGGTGGCACTGACATCATCTCCTGCTTCATGGGCCAGAATTTTTCTATTCCTGTGTATAAAGGAGAGATTCAGGCCCGGAACCTGGGCATGGCCGTGGAAGCCTGGAACGAGGAAGGTGACAGCTTCACTAACCATCTTTCTTTTCTGTGACTGAGTGTGACTCGTAGCTTGGAAGCACTCAGGTGTATAACTGCCCTGAGGGGGATGGCCCTGTCCACTTGCAGACTGTGTCCTTCTAGCCACCCACTGGGCTCCCTGCCTCCAGCCCCCTTTGGCTTGCCCGCCTGAGAAGTCCGTGTTGGGCTGGAGCACGTTGGAGAGCATGTGTTCAGGAGGACCGGGAGGGCAGTTGTCCCCCTGCATCCAAACCGGGGAGATGCTGCTCAGACAGCCGCAGTGTCTTGCTCGTGTGACACCCTGATCTTGTCAAAGACCCCATGAGGGAGCCGGCAGTTGGCTTCTCTGATGCTCTCAGGATGAGCCTTTGCTCTGTAACCTGTTAGTGGACATTATTTGTGTCTCTAGCACCAAACAGGGCCTGGCCTGACATGTGGTGTGTGCACTGTACAAATTTGCACTGCAGCCACCATTATTTTAACCTGGCAGAGTGATTGGGGAGGTTGTTTCAGGCCCTGTTTGTGTGAGGAAGAGGGAAAGACGGCAATACTGGCAGCCCCACCAGAGTCGGGGCTAGAAGCCTGGAGAGGGCAAGAAGATCTCCTCCATTTCATGGAAAATGTTGCCAGAGACCTTTCTGGAAATCAATTTTTATTTTCAGAAGAGGGATTTTCCCTGGTGCTCAGAAAAGTTCTCGCCCCCACATGCCTGTTTTCTTCCCCACCATCCGAACCATTTCTCTTGGTTCTGGTCCCTGCTGCATTCTGTGGCCTGGGAGGGAGGCAGATGCTCCCAGCAGAGAGAAACCAATAGCTGTCCCTGTAGCTTCCAGATGCACGAGTTCCCTGTCTGTCTTCTATCTTGGGGGTTCTGTGGGATGACATGAGCTAGGTGAGGTGGAGGAGGTGTGGAAACTCAGGAGCCTCTGTGGACACACGGTGGGATGGTGGCTTCTCCATGCGAGTCCTGTGGTGCTGCGCTGTGGAAGGTGCTGGATAACTGGGCCGGAGCTGAGTTCCAGGGCCCTCTCACTGGGAGGGGTGCCGTGCTGCCCTCTCTCTTTGGCCTTCATGACCTGTGCTGTGCCCAGGGCAAGAATCTGGGCTGCCCCTTTGAGAGCAAGTGGGACTTGGTGCGACTCACTCGGCATGCAATTTGGTAACAGTGAATGATAGCGAAGATACGGAGGGACTCTGTGATCCAGCAGTTCCACTCCTGGGAGAAGAACTTGCACATGTGAACAAGGAGAGATGTGCAGGCATGTTCATAGCAGCATGTTTGCAGTAGGGAACAGAGTTGGGAACATACAGAGGTACATCTTCAGGAAGAATAAACAGCCGTGACTGCATGTGGAGAATTAATGAACTGGAGCAGTGTGTAGTCGATGATGCAGTAGATGACCAGGCATCCTGATACCCTGCGGGAGACCAAAGCAAGGTCCTGGATGCTGCAGCATCCTGCCGTTTGTGCAGTTGGGAGATACGAGGAGTGATTCTGTTATTCAGAGATGCTGATGTTGATGGAGTGAAAATAGTAAAACACATGTGGGAGAAATTCCCTTTTGTTTTTCTAAAAATTAAAAACAAAGATTGTATTCATTTATTGACAGCACGAAAAGGGGCAGAGGGAGAAGGAGATGAAGGAGCAGACTCCCCGCTGAGCAGGAAGCTTGGTGCAGCACTTGATCCCAGGACCTTGGGTCATGACTGAGCCGAAGGCAGATGCTTAACCCACTGAGCCACCCAGATGCCCCAATAAATTCCCTTCAGAAAGGTTTGGGGGAGGGTGTTGGGAAGGAAGGTCACTAGGGAAGGGAGGAGCTCGGCTTCCAGTGGTGCTAACACAACGAGGCATGTGGTGTGAGTTAGCCCCTTGCCTTCATGTGGGGCCCAAGCACAGGTGTAAGCGATAGCTAGAGAGAGCAAGCAAGCGTGTGCCAGCATGTGTGGTTGTCATGTGTGCTCAGATTACTTTTTAATTCTTCCCAAACCAGGAAAGGCAGTCTGGGGCGAGAGTGGTGAGCTGGTGTGCACCAAGCCGATCCCCTGCCAGCCCACACACTTCTGGAACGATGAGAACGGGAACAAGTACAGGAAGGCGTATTTCTCCAGATTCCCAGGTAGGTGGGTCCGGGGGATGCAGACAGGGCTGCCCGGAGTCGCCTGGGCTGGGCTACTGGTGTCTGGTATGCACGCCCCTGCCCATGTGTGGTGAAGCTGCTCACGGCTCTTTCTGCCAGCGGGGCGGGAATGAATGTTGGATCAGTGGCTTGAGGCCATCATGTACAACCAGCATCTGGGTTAGTTTATTTTTTTAAAGATTTTATTTATTAGTGTGTACATGAGTGGGGGTGGGGAGGGGCAGAGGGGGAGAAGCTCAGTCAGACCCCCTGCTGGGTGCTGAGCCAGGTGCGGACAATGCCAGGACCCCGAGATCACGACCTGAGCCGAAACCCAGAGTCAGATCCTTCACCAACCGAGCCCTCCAGGCGCCCGTGGGTTTGGTTTGTGCTTACCCAGCCCCTGTGCGCAGACGCTGCGGCCCCACACGCGACTGCCAGGCCTGGCACAAGCTCTGGTTTGCCCGTGGGAAGGCTGCGGGCCACCTGCTCACTCAGGACTGTGCCTGTCTGTTCGGGGAGAAGTGTGTGTTTGGGAGGTACCTGGCTGGGACTCTTCCTTTCCTTCCCGCACACACCCTCACCCAGTCCCCGTGGGGCTGTCGGAAGAGGAGCGCTTTGGTGGTGGGATGACTTACAACCTGCTCGTCACTCTCACTGACACCCTCATGTTTCATCTTCCCAGTGGTGCCCTGCCCCAGAGAAGGGAAGTGTTTTATTTAAAGTTCTGTCTCCTCTCTCCCTTTTACCTGAATTCATTGTGTTATCCTAGCTGTGTAATTCTCAGTTTAGCAAGCCATTTCTCCCAGAGCGGTTTTTTTCCCCAAGCGCTTGCTTTCTATGGTCTCTAGAAAGGCAAATTGATTTTGCATTAACTGCATGTGGAGGATCAGAGAAGGGCAGATGGTTGTCAGGGGCGGAATTTGCCGTGGATCCCGCCCGTTTCTGCACCTGGCCTTACATGTTGATACGGCCCGTGTAAGAGCCACTGAATCTGGCATCGCGCCTCCCACGCAGGAGTCGGAGGAGCACCCCTAGATGTGGCGTGGCCTCCACTGGGTGCCTGCTGCGCTCTGGGCCACCTTGGATCCTGCCCGCACGCAGCTTTCAGACGGAGTGAGGCAGGACAGAGAGAGCACATATGTGGAGAGAAACATTCCCTGGGTGACCCTGAAGGACAGGACAGGGGCTTCTGTCTCAGGAAGAGAGGCCAAAAGTAGAACCTCAGCTGGAGGATTCATCTAAGAAATCCATCTCTTTGTCTTCTGCAGTACTGCTCACTGGTCTTTGGAAACTGTCTTTTCTGTAACTCTTTGTTGTGTATACAAGGGTTATTGTGACAGATGTCTCTCGGGATTGATTTCAGAGTAAGTCTTTTTCTTTCTTTCTTTCTTTTCTTTTTTGAACTTCTGGTATTCCCTCTGGAGAAAAGAAATAATTTTGTGGCCTGTTATATTTCCATTTTTGCCCAGGCTGCCGGGAAGCCCAGAGTTATAATCGTTGCTTCATTGTAGCAGTCCTCTTACCGCCAGGGCAGGGTTTCTGATTGTTTTTAAAGAATCTCATCACGTAGTTGGTTTTATAAGTAGTTTCCTCAAATGCTTTCTGGGAGTAGGTGCGATATATGAATCAGTATGGAAAGAGGAAGGCAGTTAAGATAATGGGACTCTGAAGCTGTTAGTGGTGGACGGGATGAACACAGGAGGAACCTGACTGTCCACACCCCAGCACTGGGAGACTGGGATACTGTATTGAAATCAGTGGTTAAAGGAAACAGCTGGAGGAAAGGTGGTTTCTGTAGCAGGAAGCAAACTCACAGACATCATTAGGCCAGATGAAAATGTAACCAGGCAGCGATATCCAAGAAATCAGTAAGTGAACAGCAGAAGTTCAGCCCAGAGGGCCTAGTATCTCTTTTATGTCCATTTTAAAAGGAAATATATGTGTGTAAATCTGTGAATAAATGGACAACAAAGGGTTATCTGAGTAGAGGAATTATGAGCTGTTTTGCTGTTCTTTACATCTTATTTTTAAAAACCTAGTAAACATTTAAAGAGAAAAGCAGATCGAAGAAAGATTTAAGACTGTTCTGATTCTATAAGGCAGCGAGTTCAGCTCTGAGCTTCCTGGCAGTCAAGGCAAAAAGGGAGACACAGTGGGTGCAGGCGAGTGCAGGGGACACATTCTGCTCGGGAGGGCAAGCCTACCCTACCCACTAATTGTCAAAATTTTGGGCTTGGTGACATGGAGACAGCCAAGGTTTCCCTCAGCCTGCATCAGCAGACAGGTTCAAAGCAGAAGAAGTCCTGAGTCATACCTTCTAGAGTCCCAGGCCCTTCTAGAAGAGGAGCGTGTGTGCGAGCAGTTGATTCATGACGGCGCATCTGCAGATGCAGAAAGCTGTGCCATCACTCTTTCACTTGCAAAAGCACAATGTGCACTGTAGAAGCTTCCCATTCCTGGCCCTCCAGGAGGAAAGCAAGAGAAAGGCTGGGTCTCCCCCTTCGTGCTGGCGCGCTGTGGCCGAAGCGAGGTGGAAGGAGCCTGGGTGCCGTGAACATAGCCTGAACCACAGGCCTGGGGCTTGGGAAGCTACAGGGAAGCCTGCATTTCTCTGCTGTGACACCCTGGCAGCAGGGCCACTGGCCCCGCATGGAGTCTCCCTCCCGACTGCGTCTTGTACGAGGTGGGAGTGCTTCATTTGTATTTTCACAAAATGATCATTCCTTCAGGGTGTATTTGCATCTTCTGTTTGGTCTCCATTTCCAGGGCCTTGCAGTGATTATCAAACTCCTGGGAGAATCGGCTTCATGCACGCTGGACTGTGTGTCGGTCGGGCGCCCAGTCCCCAGATGAGAAAGGATTAGGGGGCGTGCTGGCGCGCCAGGCCTGAGGCTGTGTCTGCAGCTGGCTCCTGGGACTGCGATCATCAGCCCGGTTTTCTGTGTAGCTGTCAGATGTGCCTCTGCAGAAATCTGGCATACCACTTGCGGCCCTAGGAATGATCTCTTTCCCTGTTTGTGCAGGGGAGTCTTTTGCAAGTCTAATCAGGAGAAAGGGGTTTCTTTCTTCATCTTGGGGAGGAAGGGGAAAGGACCCGCAGGCCTGCCATCCTCTTGCATCAGAAGAACTGAGCTCAGGAGTCCTTCTGTGCTCAAAATTGCCTCCCAAGGACCACATATTCCCTACAGACAGACAGATGTCCTGGCCTTCGTCTGACCTGGAGCCTTAGGGGTGGCGCCTCATGCCTCAGGAGCAGGTGCGAGCTGATGGGTTAGCACTGCCAGTTGGGAAGTGTCTCCAGAATTGGAGAGGAAGAGGCATTCGGGGTGAAGATCCTGTAGCTGGTTTTATTTGCTATTTTCCCATTCTGGGCTACAGGGACTCAGGACCCATTTCAGGAGGTCAGGCTGCTGCTGGGGTGAGTGACTTCCAGGTGGTTGCAGAGCTGCTGGGGTGTGCTCTTGATTATTCACACCCGTTTGGCCTCTGGTTGTGTGGGTGCGGAAGGGTCACTGCAGTTGGCAGCAGGAGGAGGCTTCTGGCTGGTTTAATTGCTCCCTTGGCAGTTCCCTTGAGGTGTGGCTTCTCCTTCCTGTTCCTCCGGGTGGAGAGTGGAGGATGTGGCCAAGGCTGGGGCTTTGATCCCTTGGGATACGAGCTTTGCTGCAGCCTGGGACGAGGGCCTTCCTGGGAATGTTGCCAGCCCAGGAACCAGCTGCACGCCAGGCCACAGGGGGATGGCGCAGGTGATTGGGTCACCTCTGATCCCCCCACCCTTTCTGTTGCCTTCCACATCCCCTGGATTTTACCAACTAGTTAGCTCTGTCCACGCGGCTCACGCCTTAGCTCGGGCCTCAGGCCTCCATTAATAGCTTCCCGCGGGTCATGCTGCTTCTGTTTATCCCATTCCAGGAGTGGCCCTAACCCCTCCGGACCAGCCCTGGAGCTGTCCCCAACCACCCTGTCTTCCTAAAGTGTGCTTGTACCTTCACTCTGAGGGCCTGCTCCCAAAGCTCCCGTTGATCTTCCCTGGTCCCTTTTGCGTCCTTGCTGCTGGGGTTGGTCTCCCCTGGGAACTCCTGAGGCCTTGTCGGTGGTGGAAGGAGTGAGATTTCCTGTATGCTGGTGCTTCATGTGAGAACTGGACAGACAGTGGCCTCCGCTAGATGCTGAGCTCCTGGGGGCAGGAATGGTCAGCTTGCCTCCACCCCTGGGCCCCCAGCCCCCTTCCGATCCTGTTTCTATGCCTCAGCTAAGTCTGTGGGTGAGCATCCCATTGCTGTCATGCCTGCTGTCCAGGCAACCAGCTAGGACCCCTTCTACTTGGGGTGACCACACACTTCTGCCTCCCTGCAGGTGTCTGGGCACATGGCGACTACTGCAGAATCAACCCCAAAACTGGAGGCATCATCATGCTGGGCCGGAGGTGAGGAGTCTTTAGAGGCTTCTCTTCCCTGGAGCCCCCTTTCCTGAGGCATCCGGGCAGGGATTGGAGGGATCCTGTGTCTCCCCTAGGGCTGGACCTGGGCCTGATCCACATTTCTGTGCTCCCCCGCCCCCCCCCCCCGGTGACTGGCAGGCACATGGCACAGGTGCAGCCAGTGTCCATCCATGGTAGCAACAGCCCTTCCAGAACGGGGGTGTGTGGGTACTGGGCGCATGCCACACATGTACAGGTGGAGAGGGGCCGGGAGGTGACGGGTATTTCCACACAAAGGGACTCCCTTGTTGTCTAGCCTGGAGTTTAGAGAGAAAAGGTGGCTGGTGGGGATAAAGAACAGGGGAGGGAGCCTTCGTGAGGGGCCCAGTATTGCCATGTGAAAAGGGGGTGACAGCCCCTGCCCCCACCTTTGTGTGACGTGCCTCACTCAGGAGCTGCTGTGTGTTCTTGACCTTGTCTCTCTTTCCAGTGACGGCACACTCAACCCCAATGGAGTGCGGTTTGGCAGTTCAGAAATCTATAACATTGGTATGTTATATTCCCTTTCTCCTTGAATTTTTCTCAAGTCATTCAGGAAGGAAGGAGGGTGTGTCCTAGCAGGGAGCTCCGGAGCCTGCTTTCCAAAGACTCCACCTTTGGCGTAACTCTGGTCTGTTTGCCTCAGCTGTGAGAATGGACATTTCTGAACACATCCTTCTTTCCAGAATGTAATTTGTCCACGTTGCTTGTAGCTGTAAAACCTCAGAGGAGTATTCTTAAGGTCACATGGCCCATCCCTGTTCTGTTACATTTTATCTTCACAGTGAGCAACTTTGGGTTGTTTAATTGTGTCTGGGTGAAGAAAGAGAAGCATAGAGAGGTTGTGTGAATGCTGGAGATTACACAGCACCTCAGAGGACACCATATAAAGATAGTGGGCCTCACAGCTGCACAGTGGAGTCATCCCTGGGCCTTTAAAATGGCCCACCAAGGCCACAAAATCAGCCTCCCTGGGCAGTAGCTTCCTACCAACGTTGCACCAAGGTGGTTTGTACGGCCGGGATGGAGAAGTCCTGATCCATCTGCATCCAGGCTTTGTTCCTCCCACCAGTGGAGTCCCTATCACAGTACTTGCTTCCTTTTTATATTTAAATTAATCTGTAATTAAGCAAGTAAGGCCTGTGTTTGGCTTCCTATGAATATGTCCACCATTCCAGCTGAAGCAAAGCTCTGACTCTTGCCAGTGATGAGCATACTGCTTGTCCCCCCTGAGGGGCTCCTCCTGGACAGCTGGGAGGAGAGACGGCAGTGCCCGTCAGGCTCGTGGCCAGCCTCCCCTCCCCTTACTGGTGCCCACGGTGGGCCGGCCGGTGCTAGAGTGTGGCCTCTCCCCCGTCTCTGCAGTGGAGGCCTTCGAGGAGGTGATGGACAGCCTCTGTGTGCCCCAGTACAACAAGGATGGGGAGGAGAGGGTGCTCCTCTTCCTGAAGATGGCTTCCGGCCACACCTTCGGGCCCGACCTGGTGAAGAGCATCCGCAACGCCATCCGCATCGGCCTGTCTGCACGGCACGTGCCCAGCCTCATCCTGGAGACCAAAGGCATCCCGGTAGGTCCGCCGTTGCTGGGCTCGGGCTCCTGTCCCTGGGTGGTGGCGACCAGAGTGCGGTCATCTCCCCGAGAGCCCCCACCCGGGAGCTCATCTCAAAGCTGGTTCTGCTTTATATATAGTTTGTCCGTGTTGCCTGGCAACCCCATCTTTTTTTTTTTTTTTCCTACTGTCTCTCTTTTTTAACCCTTCCCGAATTGCATGTAAAGTGACTTCTGCTAAATACTTGTATTTGGAGGCAAGGCAGGCCCAGCCTTGCATATCCAACTGGCTTTTCCCTGGTGCGGTTTGAGTGTGTTCTTGAAATTATTAATCAGAAAATTAATTTTAACTTTTTAAAGAGCCACTGGGGTACTGTTGCTCTTGCCTTTTAATTTTAAGTTTTGCCTGTGGAAAGAAGAGTCGAATCTATTTAGAGGCATGTCTCCCGAAAGCTGTTTCCCCTTCTACTTTGTTTAGGTTCTGACTGGGGGAGGAGGGGCCCCCAGATTGGGTCTCAGCTCTAACTTGGCCTGCTTATGATGAGGCAAGTATCAGCTGAGAAGACAAGCTGTGGTGTGTGTGCACACGTGTGTGCAGAGAACGAGCTGAATGCACAGACGAGGCAGGGCCTCTCAGAGGCCTGCAGGGTAGCTGGTCACTGATGGGGGGCGGGGCAGAGCCTGCCGGCCCTGGCAGGAGCTGAGCTCTGGTGCTACCCTGAGCAGGGCTGGGACTTCTTATCCCGTCCACATGCTGCTTTTAATTTTGGTTGTGCACTGGAAGGGTCCCACTGCTGGGATTCTTTGTCTCAGTTGGTGACTCCTGGTGACTCTGGGATCAGTGGCTCCCGCCAGGAGGGAAAGTACTTCTTGAGTTCATGACACTTACTGTCTTCTCCTGAGGAGGGCCAAAGGCTTTCCTTCAGCAACCCAGTTCTGTCTGCTTCTGGAATATTCTGGAGAACCAGAGTTTGACTTTCCCCTTGGCTTTCTTTTGATGAACCAGGACGTGTGTCCTTTGCTGCCAGAAGCGTTACCCCCCACTGTGTCTGCTCATGAGATTAGTGGCATGGTTTCTCTGAGAGATACAGGAAGTGGAGATCTGTCTTTCTGTCCTCAGCCTGGTGCTCCGGTCACTATCAGAACCCGCTTTCCCTAGGTGCTATCTCCTCTGTCTGGTTGGGCTGGGAAGTCCCTTCCAGGGTTCCCTGAGATTTTTCAAGGCCCTTGTATTTTCAGATCCTCCAGGCCTGAACTACTGGGTTGGCTTGGCCGTGCGTGTCACTGCACTGGGGAGGAGGAGGCCCAGCCAAGGAGACTTGGGGTGCGTGGGGCATTGCGAGGCTGGCAGGCCCCAGGCAGCTACGACTGCCCTGGCCCCAGCACGTCTTTGTCTCCTCTCACAGTTGAGACGCCTGGCCCATCCTGACGGGGCAGCACCTGACAGGGGGCAGCATGACGTTTATCTCCCGGGGAGGCCCCAGCAGCAGCCAGGGGTCGGGGTATCTCTGCTTCCCACCACACTTCTCACCAGAGGAAACAGTAGCAGGATTTTTTCTGTAACATGGTCTTTCTTTTGTCAGGTGATGGAAAATACAAATTATTAGCTCCCCTGAGCTGTTCTTGGAGCTTTTGTGTAAAGCTTACAAGCCCATAAAGCACGTGAGACTCTTGCATTTCAGGGCGAGGGGGGCTGACACCCAAGTGACAGGCAGTCCTTCAGAAGCCAGCACTTAGATCCTTAATTAGTTCACACGTTGCCCGAGTTTTTCAAATGAATGAATTTTAATTACATCTCAGGTTAAAAAAAAAAAAAAACAGTAGTGCCTGTGTTGGAGAGATTAGGGCACCAGCGGTTTTACTAAAGGGCTTTGTCTTGAAGTCCCCTGGCCCCTGGACACCCACACTGCTGTCAGAGGCCCAGGGGGTTTGAAGATGGAGCACACGGGCCTGGATTGTAGAGGGAGCTTTGAACGTTTGGATGGAGTCTGACTGCGAGGAAATAATGCCCCATACCGCCCTGATAAATGTTTCTGAGGAAAGGTTTTGGGCAAGCTTGGTGAGGCTGGTGGATGAGGCTCGCTGGCCAATTGATCTGTGACGAGGCTGTAGGAAGCGGCCCGTGGCTGACACGGTAGTGACGGGCCATTTTTATGATGCAGCGAAGGGTAATGCAGTGCACATAACTAACAGAATAGGCGCTTCTGAGAGTTGTGTGCCTGTGAGCCCCACGAACCCAACCTGCTGCACGTTCGAGGGGACCAACTCGGTTTAGGGGGTCAGCCCCCAGTCCCCGGGAGGCGGTGGCCCGAGCGCAACATGCTCACCGTGGCCCCCTGCTCTCTGGCTGCAGGTGGAGGTGTTCGGTATCTGGTCTGGACGTCCCTAGATGCCGGGGCTGAGGGCTCGTTCTTTACCCCTCGAGGCTCAGCTGCTGTTTTTGTTTGTTTTCTCTGCCCTTCCCTGGCAGTACACTCTCAATGGCAAGAAGGTGGAAGTGGCTGTGAAGCAGATCATTGCTGGAAAAGCTGTGGAGCACCGAGGGGCCTTCTCAAACCCTGAGACCTTGGATTTGTACCAGGACATCCCAGAGCTGCAGGACTTCTGAGTCGGACTGACTCACGTGGCACACTGCCACCTGCGTTTGTGCTGTGACTTCCGAGCATTCAGGACGTTACTTAGAAACCCGCAGCTCTTGGGAAGGCAAGTGTCCGTGCGCTTGGGGAAGGGTCAGTTCTATGTTCCGGAGTCACGTCCGGGGGGTTCCGCAAGCCTTGTCGGGCCACATCCTGACCTTCAGAGGCCAAAAGGGAGCATTTGGTGTGTGTGTGTGTGTGTGGCCAGGCGCTGAGAGTGCCTGTGTCTTTGCACAAGTGTTCTTGCACATGCTGCCAGGAGCCAGGGGTCGCCCAAGTGTGGATGGTTGTGGCCAATGGTCACGGTCAGTGTCACAGCCATGCTTCCTGCACTGGCTGGCGCTCTGGCGGCGGCACATCTCTCAGGGGTGGTCTTGCCTCCAACCTCGTGCCCGTAGTTCCCTTTTGCCCTCTTCACGGGTAAATCTGTGTCTCCCCTTCAGTTGCTCTCCAGCTCTGACCGTCGTTTCTCAGGGCCCATCTGTCCCCCATTGCACGTGGACTGTTCCCCAGTGACCGACTGCTCCTGCAGGTCCCCGTGGAGCCACATGTGGCCCCCACGAAATTGCACCTCCCGGCGGCAGAAGCTCCCTGTGGAGAGCACATGGGCTTCGTGCTTTAACAGGGTCTCCTTATTTCATCAACTTCAACTGGTTTAAAAATATGTTCATGTTAGTTCTCTGGAGTGTGTGGGTGCTCCAGAACAGGCTGTCCACCCCGGGTGGGGGGTGGCGGCGCTATCGGGGACTCGGTGGGCCACCTGGGCAGCAATCGCGGGGTCCTCCCTGTCGGAGCTGCCTGGCCTCAGGGGACACGGCCTCACTGCACTCCTCCCCCTGGAGCTCATGGAACCTGGACCTCACGTGGAAGCTGGATATTGAGTCATGGGTTTGATAGCCAGGCGGTTCATATGCACTCTCTGTTCCGTACATTAAGAGCTTCCTGTAATCCTGATGTTTGTTTTTGTATTTTTAAAAAACTGAGCACAGTGAAAACCTTTTTGGAATCTCTTTTCTTCTGGATTATAAAAATACAGGGGGGAGTGCTATGAGGAATTTATGTAATAAATATATATACATATATACACACATATATATACATCTACGTATATATATACACATGCATATGTGCACATACCTGTTCATGTCTGGCGTGCTGGTGTTTTCTCTGGAGGGGCTGACCTGGTCCGCTTCTGGAAGCTGCCTGTGCTGAGGAGCCGGTGGGCAGATACACCCTGGGGGAGATGTTTGTCCAGGGGGTTGGGGCATTCCTGGGCCCCTGGCAGTTAGCAGCGGTCCCGGGTGACCAAAGGAGTAGCGAGGACTTCTCAGCATGAAGCCAGCACCCTGGAAGAGAGGACCGTCCTCACCCTGGGCTCCTCGATGGTTCCAAGCAGCCAGGTATCTGGACTGTGACCCCTGTCATCGCAGGAGCTGCATGTCACTCAGATGGTGTCTGGCCACACGTCTCAGCCCCGCACGGTTTCTTTCCCTCCCGTCACGGGAAGTTGGAGCAGGCGAGTGCCCTGGCCGGGGCAGTGACCTCAGGCTGAGCGGTGCCCATCTGCGGCCCGCCGTCCTCTGTCCGCAGCCACCGTGCCTCTCGCCTCCCATCATGTTCCAGGCAGGAAGGAGGAGGAAGTGACAAGAGGGCTGGGTGAGGGGCAGAAGCCTCCCGCTCTCCAGTCTGTCCCCTTCTCATCAGCCAAACAGTGGCTTTAGTGGAAACAGTGGCTTTAGTGATACCTCCCCTAGTTGCAAGGGATTCTGGACACTGCATTTTAAAACAGGACCTGACACCTTTCTCGCATTAATTTCTCATTGCTGCTCTAACAAATGACCATAAACGTAGTGGCTTCAAACACAAATTTATTGCCATTCTGGAGGCCAGAAGCCTGACGCAGTTCTCCCTGAGCTGAAGTCGGGGTGTGGGCCGGCTGCGTTCCTCCTGGAGGCTCCAGGGGAGAGTCTCCTCCTTGCCCTTTCCAGTTTCCAGAGGCACCCTCATGCGTGGCTGGTGGCTCATCCCTCCAGCCCCAGAGCTGTGTCTCTTGCCTCTCTTGTGCATACATTGGCCTCTGTGATGACCTTGGCCGCACCCCAGTAACCCTGGGTGATCCCCCTGTGTGAACATCTATTGATGAGTGAGCTTCCTCCCACGTGCTGCCTGAAATTCCCCAGCTACAGAACCTAACCTCTCACAGGGCGTGTGTGGAGCCTTATTCTGTTACCTCGCGCTGCCAACACAGTCGGGCCCTGCCAGCGAGGAAGACGGGAGAGTGGTCATCAGAAGGTGTGAGCCCCATGCTGGAACAGCTGGGTGGTCGACCCCTGGTTGTCGACAGACCCCAGGCTGAGCTCATTCCCCCCACCCTGTGGGATTGGCCTGCCAGCCTCCCTCCCAGCACCCAGGCCCGACTCCGCCAGGGGCCCGGAGCCCACTTCAGACTGACTATGCCGGAGGAGTCATTCGGGCTTAACTGCCGTGCCCTTTTAGTGCTGGCGAGAAGCCCCAGGCTGGCTGAGCCCACACATCGTGCTCACGAGCTGCACCGGACAACTTCACCAGTGAGAGACAGATGGTCTGTCCGGTGCCGGCTCTCCCGTGATGTGCCTTGGCCTGAGCGTTGCCCTGAAAGCACTTGCCGGTCAGCTGCCTCTCCCTTTGTGATGCCCACAGGTTGTACCACGCCCTTCCCATCCCATTCCCAGTCCCCTAGCCTCGCTGGGAGCACGGGGGCCCACAGTGTGGCCTGGGTAGGGGGGCTGCCAGGATTCTGTGCTGCTGCTCGCCCCCCCTGGCCCACAGGCCTCCCCACAGCTGTTTCTCCTCCGGGGTTGTCTTCCTACCTCCAGGAACTTTCTCTGGGGGAATGGCTCCTTCCCATTCACGCCGAGCCCAGCCCCACCTCCTCGCCTGTGCAGACAATCCTCAGGACCCTGGAGCACTGTGTCTGGATCCCTTGATCCTTGACACACACCCCTGCACCCTTTTTTTTTGTGCTGTGCTTCTCTGCACTGCTTTCAGAACTACCTCTCCTGCTGCAGGCGCCTGCCTGCTGGTCACTCTGAGCCCCGGAAGACCCCAGATCTGCTCTCTCATCTAGATTCCTAGCCCTTAGCAAGCCCCTAGCAAATGGCCTGAACCCACCAAGGCTTGGGAAAGATGTCTCCGTGACCTCTTAACCCACTGTCACTGTGGTTGTGTATGGACAGGAGACACCCTCCCCTTGGGCTTCCCTCCCCTCCCTTCAAGTGCACAGGGCAGGGTCTTATGGGGAGTAAACTCCCTTTGAAGGCCCAGCCACATCCCCAGCTCTGGACTTCAGCCTTCAGTGGGAAAGCCACACACAGATTGACCGGGATAAGTTGTAGTCACTGGGGCATATATAGCTCAATTGCTGTAATGAGTCCCCCCCAAATCTGGCTCAACTGGAAGTTTTTTTCCCCTGTAACAGCTTTGAGGTAAATGGGTGACCTGGGGTGGGGGTTAGGTAGCTTGGCTTTGCAAGGGGACCCAAGTGACTCGAGTTTCTTCCATCTGCTTGCTGCACCGTTGCCTGCACAGCGGCCTGGTCCATGTGACCTGTGTGGGTTGGTGTAATTACATTTCAGCCCCTCCCTTCTGCTTACCACCCATCAGCCACCACCTGTCCAGTGACTGTACTCAGCTGTAGGGAGAGCAGGGTGGCATGTGCATCACCTGGATCACACCTGACCTGCAGCTGGAGAGGCGGCCTGGAGAGAATGTGTACGTGCATGTGTTGTGTGAAGGCGATGTGTACATGTGTGTGTCTCTCTGCATCTTAAAGGTAAATTGTAAGGTTTATGAGGCAAACTTATTGGCCTTTATAACATTTTGGCCATGTGTATCTGTGCACATGTGTACATGCATGTTTGTGTGTATGTAAACATCTGTGTGTGTGTGTGAATGTGTACATATGTGTGGCTGTGCAGATGTATGTGTGCTGACATTACACACTTGTCAGAACCCAGAAAAGCAGGGCAGGGAACATGTCCGGTGTTTCCGTTGTAACCCGGGGTGAGGGATACGAGCCCAGAGCCCACTCCCACGTGGGCCAGGGGGAGATTTCCCCATCTCACGTGGCCCTGCCCAACTGCAGCTGCTCATGACTGTGCCACCTCAGCCTGGGGCCTGAACAGTTTCCAGTTTAGGGGACACCCTGTGTCTGAGTCAGGCGGCTTTATCTGGGTGTCCTGCAGGGCCGGGACTGGGCACTATCTTGTTATTTCAACGGATATACCCTGTGTTTGTCACTGAGGCCTGTGGTGACCAAGGGTGGTGAGTTCCTTCTGCCACGGAGAGGGCATGTTGGCGGGAGGGCAGATGGTCAGCCAGGAAGGGAGAGAAGGTTTGAGCAGATGCCGTGGTCGAGGCGTCTCCAAGGGGACAGCGCCGAGGTATGGCCTCAGAGGGAAGATGGGAGGTCAGCCAGGGGGTGGGGGAGAGCCAGCCAGAGCCACCCTCCCGAGAATGGAATGGACCGACCCAGAGCAACAGAGGATGGGTGATTCCGAGAAAGGGAACAGAGCCCAGCAGGAGGGGGGCTGTGGTGCGGAATGTGGAGGGCGGAGTGTGTCCTGAGGGCCACAAGGAAGCCGTGAGGATTTTGAGTCCAGCAGTGACATCAGTGGATGCACATTTGGAAGGTGGTGGGGCAGCAGGAAGGGTCTGGATTGGGAGCTGGCTGGTAAAACGTACCAACTTTTTCCCCTCCTCTCCCTCCCTCTCCCCTTCCTCAAACTGTGGCCTCAGCGCCCCTGATAACACAGAACTCAAGGACCCTTCTGGTTCACCGAGCACACAGGTGTCGACCACACAGCCGGGACAGGCAGGAGCCGGTCGGATTTGCCGGAAGGCTGAACTGGCTTTGACGAGCTGTGGTTCTTTCTCCCGGGCTACGAATGCCTTCACAACAGTTCTAAAAGCCTGCTGCCATTTCGTCCCCATCTTCGAGAACGTCACAAGCAAATACATAAGGGCCTATTTTTTTTTTTAAGATTTTATTTATTCATGAGAGAGCAAGAGAGAGAAGCAGAGACACAGGCAGAGGGAGAAGCAGGCTCCACGCAGGGAGCCCGACGTGGGACTCGATCCCGGGTCTCCAGGATCAGGCCCTGGGCTGAAGGCGGCGCTAAACTGCTTGAGCCACCCGGGCTGCCCAAGGCCTATTAAGATGACGTTTGAAATACGTTACAAGCTAAGCACTGGCTCGGTTGTCATGTTTGATCATGTCGGAGCGCACCCTTGACCGTCACAGCAGTAAGTGGAAGGTCTCAAGGTCATTAGATGACTTCCAGGGAGAAGCAGTTATTGGTCAACTCCCTATGCGCTGGAACGGTTTGTAGACCTCTTCATCTTGGGATGTGTTCCCTTTCTTCCCACTTTCCTTCTATCCCTGGCTCAGTCAGCTAAATCACAAGTCAGGGTGGGTTTTAGGAGAGTGAAAAGGTACAGTTGTCGAGTGGCCCCATGCGGCCTGGACCTAGTTTTCATGTGGCTCTGAGTTCATCATCCTTGCATTCCCTCTCACCATTTACCTGTTTACAGTGTGGTCCCAATTCTCTATGATGTCCACTTCCAATCACAACTTGGGATTTTGTTGGCTACAAGGAGCAGAAACCCCATCCCAACCTGACTCAAGCGAATAGAAGGATATCGGTGTACAGGTTTGAAAACTCCAGTGCCAGGACTGGCTTCAGGCGTGGCTGGATCCAGGGTCTCTAATGTCAGCAGGGTTCCCTGTGTCCATGTATCTGCTTTACCTTCTTCTGTGTTGGCTGCATTCTCAGATGGCTTCTCCTCTCACTATGCCAGTCTGGATACCTAGTGCTCCAAGATCATGTTCTCTCAGTGCTGAGGGGGGAAGATTCTCCTCCTGGTGGTTCCAACCTGAGTTCCTGTGTTGAAGGTCATTGAAATACTTGGATCACATGTGGTCAGGCACGTGCTTATTGGCCAGGCCTGGGTTATGTGACCCCCGCCAGAAACCAGCCATCCTTAGTTCCAGGGACTGGGGCTGGCAGTCCCGGAGCAGCATGTAGCTTTCCTTTCAGGGCTGGGAGCAGCAGCCAGCCCCTCTGTTTCTTCTCATCCCTTCACAGGTATGGGCCCTTTGCCCCCTCCCTTCCTTGCTCCTCCTTTCTCTAGGAGGGAGCCTGTCTAAACTCCTCTGTCTCTGTCTGCTCCCCCTTCCCTCCCCAGCATGACCAGTTACCTGAAAAACAAGCCATGGCCCGATGACTATTAGGATGAACTTCCAGATAAAGAAAATCATGTTGGGGGCTGGGGTGGGGAAGTGCTCTGTTTTCCATAACACCAACTCTGGAAAGAAAGGCTCTGAAATCTTGTTTGGCTTTCAGAAGTCTGCAAGGCTCTGGATTAATGTTTAGCTTCACCTGGATTGGTGAATCCTCACATCTGAGCCCCCTGCAGCCCCTGTGCTGGGCCAGTACTGGCTGGGTGGAGGGGTTGTGTATGCAGGAGGGCTCCCCCTCCTCGGGGCCCCTGCTCCCGCTCCCCCTCCATTCCCTGTCTCCTCCCTCTTCCTCCCCCTTCACTCCTCACCACCAGCCCTTCAGAGAGGGTTCACATCCTTTCTCCCTGGGAAGACTGTCCTGCTATTCCAGTGTGGGCTGACTTGTTCCCCTCTACGGTAGGCACACTACAGTGGCCCAATAATTTCTGCCCTTAGCACTCATACTTTTGCATTACATTCTCCTCTCAAATAAAGCGTGGGACCTGTGACCTGCTTCTAACCAGCAGAAGATGGCAGAGGTGAAGAGATTTTGCAGATGTAGTTAAGGTCTCTCATCAGTTGACTTTCCATTAATCAAAAGGAAGACAATCCTGATGGACCTGACCTAATCATGTGAGTGCTTTATAAGTGGCTCTGGGCCTTCCCTGATGTCAGAGACTCCAAGTAGCAGAGACTTCTGTGACTTCTACAGCCACAAAGAAATTAATTCTGCCATAGGCCCGAGGGAGCTTGGAAGGGGATCCTTCCTGAGTTGGTCCTCCAGATGAGAATGCAGCCCGACCTTCACCCTGAGCTGAGAATGAGCTCAGCCACCTGGACTTCTGGTCTATAGAAACCATGAGGTCATAATACCTGAGTGTTGCTTTAAGCTACTGTGTTTGTGATAATTACCTTATGCAGCAGGTGAAAGTGAACATACCTTCCCAGTTGTCCAGGCCTCAGCAAATGGGATCACATTCCACTTAGCACCTTTCTATGTATGAGTTCTGTCTCCTGGACCCCCCTCAGGTCCTTGAGGATGGGAATCTTCACCTCTTCCCTGTCTCTACACCCCTTGGTCCCAGCCACAGGTAAGGCTTCATTTCAGTTGGGACTGGCACTGTGACAGGAAGCCATCTCTTACCAATGGCTTCAGGCTCAGTGGGATCCAGGGCTGGGACAATGGGATCATAATTCAGTATCTCTCATGGAATCTCTAAGGGCACCAGACTGTAGTGGTTAAGAGCGTGGCTCAGGAATTGGGTTGCCAAATAAAATACAGGATGTACAAAGGGCACCTGGCTGGCTTGGTGGAGCATGAAACTCTTGATCATGAGTTTGAGCCCCATGTTGGGCGTGGAGCCTACTTAAAAAAATAAAATACATTAAAAAAGATATTCAGACAAACTGTGAATAACTCTGTAGTGTATACATATCCCAAATATTACAGGGGACATGAATGACATGATTACACCGAAAAGTATTCACTATTTATCTGAAATTCAGGCTTAGCTGTCCAGTCCACCTGGATGCACCTGAAATGAGAGTAGGGAAGGGGATGAGGTGAGCTTGCTGACCATGGTGGGGATGGCAAGGATGGGTTCCTGAGGTCATGGCTCCCCCTCAGCCCCATGTCAGGGCTCAGTGAGACCCCGGGACTCGGTGGGGCAGGGTTGGTTAAGTGCTGATACTGAACCTCAAGCTTAGGGTACCAGCTCCTCCATCACTAGTTCTGCCTGGAGCAGTGACCCCCAGATGAAGGCAGGTGGCCTGCCCAAGCTTGTGGGAGGGGGCTTGTTTCAGGCAGGAGAGAGAACAGAAGCCTCAATCTTGGCTGGAAGAGTTCCCAAACAGAATCCTGAAGAAGAAAATTTGTTTTTCTGGTTCCGAATGTTCACGTGTAATGAACACAAGTGAGACTTCTGCACAGAGACAGCAAATACTAGAATTGGTGAGGAATCAGCCAGATTTAAACCAAGAGAGGCCACCTTTAGAAGAGAAGCAGCTCCATCTGGAATCTATCTTCTAAAATCGTGGCACTCTGGGAGCCAGCATTTCCTCTGGGAAGAGAAATGCCGCAGGGTTGTGGCAGGTAAAGGAAAATGGGACATTTTTTAACATGTCATCTGGCAGGGAAGAGTGTGTCTGGGTCCCCCTCCTTGAATCTGAGTGGGCTGGTGACTGGCTTGATCTGTAGAGCAGGACACATGCTGCTCAGTGGTTTATAGGCTTGGCCAGGAAAGCCACGAGGCTCGGCCTCATTCTTTTGGGCTTGTGCACTCTGGGGGAGCCCACCACCACATGAGAGGTCCGGGCATATGTCAAAGAAAATGAAAACAGCATCTCAAAGAGACACCTGCACTCCTATGCTCACTGAAGCATTATTCACAGTTGTCAAGACAGGGAAACTTCAGTGTCCATCAGTGGATGCACGTGTATGTGTGTGCGTGCATGCGTGTGCACACACGTGTAGAGAGGACAGAGATCTTGCCGTTTGCAACAACATGGATGGAATTGAAGGCATTATGCTGAGTAAGTCAGACGGAACAAGATAAATATGACGCACTCTTGGGCAGCCCCGGTGGCTCAACGGTTTAGCGCCGCCTTCGGCCCAGGGTGTGATCCTGGAGACCCGGGATCGAGTCCTACTTCGGGCTCCCTGCTTGGAGCCTGCTTCTCCCTCTGCCTCTCTCTCTCTCTCTGTCTCAAATAAATAAATAAAATCTTAAAAATATGATGCACTCTCGCTTGTATGTGGAATCTGAAAATGTGGCGCTCCTGGAGCCAGCGGGTAGGCTGGGTAGGATGGCGTTTACTGGGGCTCGGGGGTTGGGGGAGATACTGTTTAGGATGCAGACTTCCAGCTAGAAGAGAGCCAGCTTCTGGAGACCTGATGCACAGTGTAGTGAATAAAGTCAGCAATACTGGCTCATGTCCTTCGGAGCGAAGGGACTGGGTCTTAAATGTGCTCGCTACCGAAAAAAAATGATAGTTACGTGATGTGGTAGAGAAGCTGATGGTGATCACCTTGCAGTGTATAAGTGCATCACATCAGCACGTTGGACATCAAATGTACACAGTGTTCTATGTAAATTATATCTCAATTAAAGGGCACCCCCGGTGGCGCAGCGGTTTAGCGCCGCCTGCAGCCCGGGGTCTGATCCTGGAGACCCGGGATCGAGTCCCACGTCGGGCTCCCTGCATGGAGCCTGCTTCTCCCTCTGCCTGTGTCTCTGCCTCTCAGTCTCTCTCTCTCTCTGAATAAATAAATTAAAAAAAAATACTTAAAAAAAAAAAAAAGTCTGGGGGCGTTGAGGTCACCAAGTAGAGAAGCCACATGGGAGTGCTCTGGTCCAGAGCCCCAGCCGTCCCTGCCAAGGCCCCTGGCACCTGACTGGAGTGTCTCTGACCCTATAGACCTGTCATCTACCAGCTGAATGTCACTGAGTGACCTCATCTGACACCACATGGAACAGAAGAATTACCCAGTTGGGCTCTGCCTGAATTTCTAACCACGGAAGCCTTGAAGTATAGTAAAATTATTTTCGTTCTGTGCTGCTAAGTTTGGGGTCGTTCTGAAGCAGCAGTTATCAGAACAGGGCTCCTTTACAGTCGGGCCTAACTGGTGGCATAAATACCAGGAGAGGGTCAGGCTCAACCCTGGGAAAGCCGGGGACAGCAGGAGCCTGCTCTGGCCAGGGTGACGGCCGTTACTGGGAAGCCCAGGCCCCGAGAGGCTGGATCTGAAGTGGACACTCTGGGGTTATAGTAGGTGTGTTTCTCAACCA
The DNA here is from genome assembly GCF_018345385.1 of Vulpes lagopus. Taxonomy (NCBI): domain Eukaryota; kingdom Metazoa; phylum Chordata; class Mammalia; order Carnivora; family Canidae; genus Vulpes; species Vulpes lagopus. Next base: position 31,848,069 of record NC_054837.1, read on the forward strand.
CCGATGGCCTCAGCTTTTCCATCTGTAAAATGGGGTTTCTGAACTGCAAACTTTACAATAAGGAACAGATGTCTCAAACCAACGGCCAAGGTTCCAATCTAGGCGGCAGGTGTATTTTACTTGACTCTAAGTGATTATTTGGATCCAGTTTAAAAATCGGGAGATTTCACAGCATCTCTTACAATCACTTGGTCCTAACAGCTCACATGGTCTGACCACCTCGCTTTGCATGCGTGATTCCTGGTTCATCGTCGACTCCTGGGCTCCACCAGGAGTGACCAGGGAGCAAGGAAGCCACCTTAGCGGGGACCACAGCAGGAGATGACCATGACAGAATGTTCCCTCCACCCCCTGCTGTGGCAAAAGCGTGGCCCTGGGGAGAAAGGGGGAGCCCCCCCCCCCCGCCAGGACTGATGTCAATGTCGTGTCCCTAGGAGACTGGAGTTCATGAGAGCAGTTCATCTCGATTAGGGGAAAATAAAGTCCATTTCTGCCAACTCGAGCATGTGGGCTGAGTCCGGGAGAAGCCGCCCACGGAGCAAACCCTCCCCGAGCACTCAAGCTGATGGAAGCACTTGAATCCGCACCTGACGTAACCCTCACAACTCCCCGCACAGGGCAGACGCTTTCATATCCCTGTTTCACAGAATGGAGCCTGAGGTGTGGAGCTAGCCCTCCGGGGGTCATACAGCTGATGGGGGCACGGGGGACAGAATTGGGATTAGGCCCCAGGCAGTCTGGCTACGGCGTCTGCAACGCTGCCTTCGTCTCCGCACCCCTAGCCCCTTTCCCGGCCGTATTTCCTGGCGAGCCGGGACAGTACTCTCTGTGGCAATGACTGTGGTCCCCAAGTAGGGGTTGCCCGGGGTGGCTTGGAGCGGAGGCCCTCTGCCTGCAGACAGTCTGCTGAAGGACCACCCGTGGGCCCAGACACAGCAAAGGTGTTTGCAGGAGGGAGTGGGTTGCTGCTCCTCTGCCACCAAGCCTGGGCTGGAAGGAGCTGACGCATGTCACACTGCCTCAGGCCACTGTGGTCCTTGCCATTTCTGTCATGACTGCCCAGGTCCCCTGGCTCACTGACAGCTGAGCCAGGCGCCAGTTGCTGAAAGCAGGGAGCTTGTTTCTGCCAGCCTGGGCTCTCCTGACTCCCACCGGGTGGTCTGTGGCACCATCGTTCTGTCATGGACAGGCTCAGGACCACAGGCCTCCGGGCAGTAGGCCGACTAGAGCTAATCATAACTGACGTCGTCATAGCACTTGCATGTGCCAGGCACTGTTCCAAGGGCACGGTCCAGCCTGCAAGCCTAGGACACAGATACCCTCATTATCCCTATTTTGCAGATGGAGGATAAGGCGCCAGGTTCAAGGACCCTGCCCAAGGTCACACAGATGGGCCGTCTCCAGATGCTACCCTTAAGCTTCTTGACCCTTTCAGGAAGAGCTCCCAAAAGAATGGAGAGAATCCCCTTTTTGATGAGCCTCACTTTCTGGTCTGTTTTTGGGGGTAGTTCTTGATTGAATGTCTAGGTTGATTAAAAAAAAAAATCATACCCCAGTGAAAAAGATCAATTGCCATGTACGGTTTCCAAGTCACTTTGATGCTGTCACAAACCCTCTCATATGTTTGAGCCTCTAATTAGATTTGGAGGGGAATGAATTCATGTGTCATGAAATTTTAAAAGACAACGTTCCATGAATGGAATTTCCCATTATTCCAGCTTGATTGAAATTGTGGGTTTTTAAGAGGATGCTATTTATACTCTTAAGACAATGGAGCTTTCAAAAGGTCTTCATATGTGATTTCTAGGGAAGTGGAAATCTTTAAATTTTCATAATGAATGTGTTTTTGTGGCTTTCCTTTTTTTTCTTTTTTTAAAATAACCTGAGTCGGCAGTGTCTCTCTCCTCCTGATGGGAACCTCAGGTTCTTGCCAAAGTATGTATCACATAATTGCTTTCATGTTCAGACCCGGCAAGAGCACGTTGTAAACGACTGGGACGCAGATGTGACAATTCTATTAGCCTGGGCTCTTGCATGGTTGACCTTGCAAATTGAATTTGGGGAGGTCAGCCCTTCCGCCTGGCTGCTAGATTTCATGTTCACTGTTAGGGAAGGGGCCCGGGAGGTGCAGGCTGAGGCTTCTGTGCTTGGGTGTGGACAGCCAGGCAGCCACTCCGACTCGCCCCATCCCACGTCCCACCCCCCCACCCTTGCATCCCGGGGTCTTCCTCAGTTCCCCAGAGGGAAGGCAGCAGCCCATGATCAATGGGCTCTGGCTCGCCAGAGCATTATTAGCCACTCTGTCAAGGTGACAGTGTCATTGTTTAATAGTGCCTCTTCAGACCTGAGGTTTATTTTTAGGTTGGGAGTCCACTATCCTTTGTAGAGAGGGAACCACAAAACATTGAGAGTATGGTTCCTGACCTGGGGATGCTGGGGAGCTTTTCAACAGTACTGATACCCAAGAAGATACTTTCTTGGGTGCAAGAATTGTTCTATATTTTGATCCACATGGTGGTTACTTCAGCTTATGTATGCGTACCAAAAATTGAGCTTTGGGTGAGGATGTGGAGAAATCGAGCCTTTTTCATTGCTGATGGGAATATGAAATGATGTAGCCACTCTAGAAATAGTTTGACAGTTTCTCAAAAAGTTAAGCATGGGGTTACCGTATGACCCAGCAACAACAATCCTAGGCATATCCCCCAAAGACTTGAAATCAGAGACTTTATATATACAGATATTTGCACACCAGTGTTCCCAACAGCACTATTCACAGCAGCCAGAAGGTGGAGACAACCCGAGTGTCCATCAACAGATGGCTGCAAAACAAGATGTGATCCATCCATATGATGGAATATTGGCCAGAAAAGGGCACGAAATTCTGACCCATGCTACAACACGGATACACGTTGAAAACATGCCAAGTGAAAGAGGCCACACACAAGAGGACGGATATTGTATGATTCCATTTATATGAGATGCCTTGAATAGGAAAATTCAGAGAGAAAGAAAGTAGAAATAGAGGTTATTTGAGGGCTGCGGGTGGGGAGAGGGGAGTGGGGAGTAGGTGTTAAATGGGATGATGGAGAGTTCTGGAGACGGGTGGTGGGGATGGCTGCGCAGCAGTGTGAATATGCACGGAATAGAGCGCCTGTAGATGGTTAAGATGGTAAATCTCGTGCTGTGTGTATTTTACCACAATAAATCATAATTGAGATGTACACTTAATATTTGTGCACTGGGTGGGGGGTGTGCCTGGGTGGCTCAGTTGGTTAAGCATCCAACTCTTAGTTTTGGCTCAGATTGTGGGATCAAGCCCCCCATCAGGCTCCACACTCAGCACAGAGTCTGCTTGTTCCTCTCATTTTGTTCCTCCCCCTGCGTGCATGTGTACGCGTGTGCTCTCTCTCATAAATGAATAGACAAATAAAATTTTAAAAAATGTGTGCACTGGAGTGTATGTATGTTATCAACACTGGTTCCTAAGCCCCACTCCTACAGACTCTGATCTAACGGTCTGCAGAAAAGCCTAGGCATCCATATTTTAAAGAAAACTTCCCACGAGGAGTCTATGATTTCAGGCATGGAAAGCTCAAGAATAAGGCAGGATTGAGGAATCGGGGTTGAGGTCGTGTGGTCTGTGAAAGCCAGTGCATGAGGTCTAGGACAGTGTTTGCTGATATAAGACTCCCCCACCCCATCCCCCAGATCCCGCTTCACAGGGTGGCTGCCCCATTGGCTGGTCCCGAACGTTTACGACAGACAGCCTCTGCCCTCCGGCCTGCACTGGTCACCAACGCTGATTGCATCAAGCTGCCGACACTATGTTGCCTTGACCCTTCCCTGCTACTGGGCGGCTGGGCTGCTGTGTGTGTGCACACGTTGCAACGGGGATGACTTATGACAGCACAGGAGAGAGAGATTGAGAGAGCAAGGGAGAGAGAAGAGCCATCTTATAGCTTTTACTTTTTACAAGCCTAAGACTGAGGACAGGAAGCACAGATAAGGGGGAAAATGAGGGAAAAAAGCATGATGAAGAGCAGGGTTTCCCTGCTCCGCCTCCAGCAGAGAAGAAGCCAAGAGAGAGAAGGTGTTGATGGGTGTGAGTGAGGGGAGCCTGGCTCCCAGGGCCGAGTCCTCCAGCAGCCACGTCCCAGATCCCTGACTGGTTGTAGGAGCGGGGGGCTCTGGTTTCCTGAGCTCAGGCCCGGGTGGACAGCCGGGAACGCTTGGGCAGCAAGCAACGGGGCGCCCGGACAGAGGGGAGTTCCCGAGTAAGGGCCTTTAATGACCTCACGTAACCTCCTAAGGGGGAGACGGTGTCAGGCTTCTGGGCGCCACCGCTGTGAGTTTCTTGGCCTTCTCCTCATGGTCACAAAGTGGCTGCTACAGCATCGGGATCACGCTCACACGTCTGTGTCGGTGGCAGGGTGTCGCTGCATGGCGGCCAGGGCAGCAAGAAGTCTCCTTGTGGCTCTCTCCGTGGGAGTGTTTTCCCCCGAAGGTCCCCGGCAGCCTTCCCCTCCAGACGTCGAGCAGGACCGTTTCCCATGGCCATCCTGAGCCATTAAGGAGGCTTCAGAGCAGGTACTACAATTCCCCCTCGCCACCCCCTCATTTCTTGTTTTAACATAACTTCACTCTAAAATAAGAGTTGCAAGCATCACACAAAAAATACCGAACATCCTTGACTCAGATTCCCCAAATGTTAACATCTGCTTTATGCCTCTCTTTCTCTGTCCCCGTACATACAGACACACATGCATACGTATATTCCCTCTGAATTGCTTGAGTCACTTGCAGACATAATGTCCCTTTATCCCTAAATACTCCATTGTGTATTCCTGAAAAACAAAGGCATTCTCTTACATAACCACAGCACAATGATCAAAATCAGGGAATTAACATAGAAACAATGCTATTATCCAATCTACCGACCTTTTTCAGATTTCATCAATTGTCCCAATAATGGTCCTTCACGGCAGAACAAAACCCCAGATCACACGTTGCACTCAGTCATCATGTCTCCTAAGCCTGTATTGGTCAGAAGCACTGCCTGAAACTTCCATTGCCTTCCATGACACCGATCTTCTTTTTTTAAAAAGATTTATTTATTTATTTGAGATAGAGAGCAAGCAGGGGGGAGGGGAAGAGGGAGAGAGAGAACCTCAAGCAGACTCCCCACTGAGCACAGAACCTGTTGTAGGGCTCGATCTCATGACCACAAGATCATGACCTGAGCCAAAATCAAGAATCAGATGCTGAACCGATTGAGCCACCCAGGTGCCTTGACAATGGTCTTTTGAAGAGGACAGGCCCATGACTTTGCAGTGCTGAGTTGCCTGACGCTTCCTTCTGTTTGGATTTGGTTGTGAACCTGGGCAGGACCTGGGGGAGCTGATGCTGAAGGCTCTCGGAAGCATCATCTCTGGGGCCACATGCTGCCGGTTGGTCCCATCCCGTCTCCAGCCTTGATGGTGAGGGAGGCTGGGTTCCCTATTGCAAAGTGACTTTTCAACATTGGATTTCCCACCTTGAGGGGGGGAATGGGTGTTGGGGTTGCCAGCCCATGAGATGACGAGGGCCTTGCATTCCTGAGTTTGTGAACTGCCCCCTTGCTGTCATCACTGATCTTGAGTTGGGGAAAAAGGAAGGTTCTCAGGAAGAAGTGGATTCAATTCTTTTTTTTTTTTTTTAAAGATTTTATTTATTTATTCATGAGAAGGACAGAGAGAGAGAGAGGCAGAGACACAGGCAGAGGAAGAAGCAGGCTTCATGCAGGGAGCCTGATGTGGGACTCGATCCGGGGACTCCAGCATCACGCCCTGAGCCAAAGGCAGACGCCCAACCACTGAGCCACCCAGGCATCCCTAATTCTCTCTTTTTAACTCACTTTCTCAGGACCTACTGTGTGCAAGGCCCCACAGAATACAGACAGTAATAGATGACACTGTCCACCCTCGTTGACCTTCTTGCTGAAGGGGAGGGAAGAAACTAGTATTTCTTCACACCTCCTGTGTGCCACACCTGGGGTCAGGCACTCACATCCACTGCCTCGTTGATATTAGCACCTCAGGTCTACGAGGCCAGTGCTGAGTAACGATCTGGGGGACTTGATTCATTTCGAACCAGAGAAACAATTCACAGCTTCGCCCATGTCTGTATCTGCCTCACCTCACTTGAGTAGAGTTTTTTTTTTTTTTAAAGCATCTGAAATATTTTCTGTATCAAGTGTTTCAAGGACCTAATTATGAACTTCATTATAATTGTTCATTAGTTATATTTTGTTCAATTACTTTAACAAGTTGCCAAATGGAACACAAAGCCGGCAATTAGCATTATATAATTGTAATGAGACATTCAAATTGGGTTATAGAGCGCCGTCTTTGCTCACGTTTTTCCTTCAGAAGAAGACAAACTGAAGATGCTGTCTGGCCGTCTGTCTGCCCACCGTGCCCCATCCAAGCTGTCGGCAGTGCGAGCAGCCTCTTTTTTTGTACAAAGGTTAAGTTTGGAAAAATGGAAATGTATAAGTATGATGCAAAAATATTCCAGGTGATGACTATTATATTATTATCGATGATGATGATTATATTATAGATGAGTAGTTTATGACTCATTACATGGCAGTCACTGTTTTAGGCACGTTTACATTCGATAATTCATTTAATCTTCTATCAGGTCCTCGAGGTGAGCACTATCATTTCCCCATTTTACAGATGAAGAAATCAAAGTGCGAAGTCTGGGTGGCTTGCCCAAGGTCACACAGCTAGGAAGCATTGGAGCTGGCCTCACACCCAGGTGGGTGGCCTCTGGCGTCCCACTCTTTTTTTTTTTTAATTTTTTAAATTTTTAAATTTTTATTTATTTATTTATTTATTTATTTATTTTTTGGCATCCTCTTCTTGACCATTCCTTTATGTTGGCTATTGAGTCTCACAGAAAATTCACTTACCCACTGTATCCAACAGGAGACTGTCAATAAGAAAAAAACAAATGACATTGAATTTTAGCCACTTGTTAATATCCGAATGTATTTTATTTATTTATTTATTTATTTATTTATTTACTTAATTTATTCATGAGAGACAGAGAGAGAGAGAGAGAGAGAGAGGCAGAGGGAGAAGCAGGCTCCATGCAGGGAGCCCGATGTTGGACTCGACCCTGGGTCTCCAGGATCAGGCCCTGGGCTGAAGGCAGTGTCAAGCCGCTGAGCTACCCGGGCTGCCCTCCGAATGTATTTTAGAGATAGGAATATGAACACAATCTTCTAACATTTGTCCTAGAAGTAAGTCACACGCTGTCTTCCATGGCTATCCTTGAACCAGTGCCTGTGGCTCGGGGCAGACCATGCTGACCCCATGGGCTATGTCCTCTGCTCAGTTTGATCTGTGAAGATGTTTCAACAGGATTCCATTAACTAAGTATAATATTCACTTGTCACACCTAAAGCTGGCTTGACCAAGAATGTTAGATTCTTTGGAGAGCAAGTGAAAACACCAAATGCATCTGGCTTTAGAAAAGGGGAAATCTATTGGTTAACATGACCAAGAAGTTTGGACATGGATTTCAGGCTTGGCTGCATCCAGGACCTCAGACCGTGTCCTTGGTGCATCCCCTCTGTTCCACCAAGGGTGCTGCTGGGCTGCTGTCCTCACCAGGCAGAGAGAGATGCCCCATCTTGGGGCCGCTGCTGGACCTCTCTTCGAGGTAGGGTCTACCATCTGTCCCACTGCTGGGGGTGCATCGGCGGGCAGCCTGCAGGGTCTGCTATGCCTCTGAGCGCACCTGCTGGGATGGGAAGGCAGAAGGCCAGTGCACAGTCACCTCTACTGAATCTGATTGGCCAAGCTTGGGTCATGTGGCCACACATGGGCCTATAGCTTGGCTCAAGGAGAGTGTGTCACCTCATAGGAGAAGTCCGGGTCCTCTGCACAGAAGGGAAGGGGACTCGACATCAGGCACAAACAGCAGACCTGCCAGGGAATGCCATGAATTTAGGGGGCCTGGCCCTTAGCCCACTTGTCCCACTGTGGCTCAGCCTTCTGGGACTCAGTGTTCACCTCTAGCAAATGGGCATATAGCAAATAGATTCTATTCTTTCTTTCTCTGTGTGTCTCTCTCTTCCTCTTAGCTGATCTCCACTCAGAACTCTCCTAACAACATCCATCTGGGCTCCGTGCTGTTAGCAAGAGCCTCATCCAGATGGCCGGATGGATTTGAGTTGATGGCTTGGTGTGCTAATGACACAGAGCTAATTCTTAATAATGATGGAAGGCAGTAAAACCTGCATCTGGAGCAGATCAAGATCACCTGGTCAGACCACGCACTGTCTGCTGTGGTCCTGGCTGCCGTCCCCAGGACAAGTATGATTATTCAAGAGCCGGGGTTTATCTGCAGCCTTCATCCCCCTCCTGGTAAAGACTTTTTTTTTTCACCCCGACTTTGGAAAGCCAGGGTCATCTGAATCCAGGACTGGTTAGTTGCAAAGACCAGAATCCCTCTCAAAAATCAAGTCACAAGGGAGCTAGCTTATTGTAAGCACAGCGGCCAGAGAGCTTGGTTGACAAACGCAGGTGCGCATCAGTGTCAGTTGGGCCCCCTGGGTGTGCACGCTGCAGGCTGAGTCAGTTGCTTCAAGCTGAAAGGACTTCATTGAAATCATGTCAGGGGAGCTCACAGTGCTGTTGAGAAGCTGCAAAAATATGCTCCCCTCTCGGGGTGCCTGGGTGGCCTCAGTGGGTTGAGCGTGTGCCTTCAGCTCAGGTCATGGTCCTGGGATGGAGCCCCATGTTGGGGCTCCCTGCTCAGCGGGGAGCCTGTTCCTCCCTCTGCCTCTGCCCCTCAGCTCTCTTGCTCTCTCTCTCTCTTTCAAATAAATAAATACAATCTTTAAAAAATAATGCTCCCGCTGGGAGAATGAGGACGTCCAGGGACAGGGAGAATTAGTTGACGAGGCCATGGTTGCCACGGCTGCCAGCCCCCGAAGCCCTGGATGCTGGCTCACCCTCACCCTCTGCCACCAGGATCGCTTCTCCCTGGCCCTGCTGCTTCAGTCTGGTTGGCCAGGTCTGGCGCACACTCCCACCCAGGTGGGAGGGGAGGCAGGGGACCGAGCACAGGAACTTGGGAGCCAGATGACATGGGTTTGAATCCAGGCCTTGCCACTTACTATCTGTGTGGCCTTGGGCAACGTGTGTGCCTCCGTTTGCTCACTTGCAAAATAACTGTGGCCACCCCCACAGGGCTGTGTAAATCAAGAGACAGAATGTATGTGAACCGTGTTGAAGGACCGACTGTGCAAGCATTCGAAGTTTTCACTATTACCATTATTATGTTAGAATGATCCGTAGACATTTATTGGGTGAGGCAGCTGCTGTCTCTCAGGAGGATGCATACAGTGGGGAATCCCCAGATACCGAAAGGGACACTCGGGACGGGTGTCTACCACAATAATTTGCTTTCCTTCCTCTACTACTCAAATTTACTTCTATCTTGAACCCCGATTTTCCCTGTGGTTTCCTGAAATCTCGTTGGATCTTGGGGCGCTCCTACCTCTTCCCCAGGATCGCTTCGTAAACAGGAAATCTGAATGCCTTTCCGCAGACCTTACCACAGTCCGCACCACTCCCTACTGCCCCACACCTGCCCTGTTTTGCTCATTTAGGTTTCTTAGCTCGGTTCCTGTGGACATCTGCATTTACAATCCCAGAACCAAAGAGCTGGGGGTTTGGGAAGGCAAAGAATGAAACTCGAAGGCTTTTGTATCTACTTTGGTGGAAGTCCTATTCTACCCCGAGCTCATAAGCATAGGGTCTATCGTCTGCTAGACGGGGTGGGAAGGATAAAGCGAGTGGACAGGTACCATCCGGCCACCTGTGGAAACAGGGGCCTCTCCTGGGGCCCAAATGCAGGACATATAGTGGGAATTGGGTGGTCACTAGCTTCTCACACTTAATTCCTTGGGCATGAGCCCGTTGCTGCACGTCCTCTGTGGTGAAATGAGTGGCCACACTACGCTGCAGCAGGCTCCCATCTATTTCGTTCCCGGGAACCCTGGGATAGTTTGTCTCTGTCAACGGTCCTTGCAGACCAAGGTGTTCTGAGCACGGGTGTGTCCTGCTACCCTTCATGGTGGATGGGCTCACATTGCCTCTGGTGGTGGCACTGCCTTCTGCTCTGGAGTCCCGCTCCTTTTTAAGACTGGGCCACTGGGTCCTGAGTTTGTAAATGAATTACAACAGTTTAATCTAAATAATCTAAAGTCATAAAATAGAGGTTTACAGTGAGGGTTGGGTTTTTTTTTTTTCTGTTTTTGTCTTAGGGATGCTATTTTATATTATGGGTTCTTGTCTTTCCATGTGTTTGGGAATTTGGAAGTTCAGTTTTTAGTTCTGAGTCTGAGGTGTCACCACAAAGTTGTGTGAGGCTTGGCAAGTCCCTTGACCTCTCTGAGTCTTGGATGTTTCATCTGACAAACTGGGAAACTGAGGTCTGCCCATCCAAACACTCAGGGATGTTGAAATGATGATATGAGATCATGGCCATGAAATTGCTTTGACAAAAGACAGAACTTTGTTCAGTTATATGGAGCTGTCTGTAACCATTATAGCTGGCATATTGGTAGGAAGTGACTTTTTTTTTTTTTTAAAGATTCTACTTAGAGAGAGAGCACAAGAAGCGGTGGGGAGGGCAGAGAGAGAAGCAGACTCTCCCCCGAGTAGGGAGCCTGACACAGGGCTTGATCCCAGGACCCTGAGATCATGATCTGAGCCAAAGGCAGACACTCAGCTGACTGAGCCACCCAGGCACCACAGTAGAGGATAATTTTTGCTTGTAAATAACAGGAAACTTCACTATTGTGGCTTAATAAGGATTTACTTCTCTTATATATAATACACACACACACACACACACACACACACACTCTATAATATATATTCCAGAAGTGGTTATCTTTGGGTGATGATGGAGCTGCTTAATGATGTAAGGCCAACAATCTCTGTGATTCTCCTGGCCTTCTGTTCATGGTCACAAGATGGCTGCTGCAACTCCAGCCATCACAGCAACATTTAAGGCAGGAGGAAGGGCTAGGGTCCCTCTTCCATTTTTGGTAGGCAAAGGTACTCCCAGACCATCTCCAGACCTCTTCCATTCATCTCACTAGACAGAAGTAGGTCTTCCAGAGGGTCTGGGAAAGTATTTAGCTTCCTCTTATGCAGTGAGGAGGGAGGGGAACACGAAGCTGGGCTCGGGTGTTGGGTTAGATTGCTAACAGTGTTTGGAATAGCTAGTGCGTTCTGAATGGCACAAAAATTGTTCTGTGGCAGAGGGAAAGCAGCCACTGAAGGATTTTGATTCCCACCCTTGTGATTGCTGCTCCTGTTTATCTGAGCCCTTTCCTGGGGCCTGGCTACATCTGAATAGCTAACATTTTACTTTGGAGGTGGAATTATATTAAAAATCAGATGCTTGTCATTATGCAAATGGCTGTCTCGCTATTGCTTAGGATTTTCGTGTTTTTATGAATTATTCCTTTTCCACTGCTTTTCCTACCCTCCTCTCCTGGAAGAAATAAAAGCAGCCACTGACTGATCAGAGGAAGTTTCCAGTCATTCCGTCAGCGGATGTTTACCGAGAGTCTCCTATGTACCGGGAGCTGTTTTAGGCTCCAGGAGACAGCAGTGAAAGGCAGTGTCTGCAGTACTGGAGCTCACGTTCCGGTGGGGGAGAGAGGCCACAAGTAAAGCAATAAGGGAGATAATTTGTGTGAATGATATATGCTAAGAAGAGACTAAAACGTGGGTAAATCGATGTGCAGGTGGGGAGGGCTTCTTTAGGTGGGGTGGTCGGCAAAGGTCTCGGGAGGTGATTCTGCAGGAGACACTGGAGAGATGAGAAGCCAGGAGTGTGATGATCGGGGGGTCGGGGGGATATTGCAGGCAGAGGAAATAGCATGTGCAAAGGCCCTGAGGTGGGAACAGCCTGGTGTGTGTGAGGAAGAGGAGGGCCCATGGCTACTACACGAGAAGAGAGGAAGAGAGCAGCAGGAGACGAGGGTGGAGAGGGCAGGCCAATCCCACAGGGCTTTGGAGCGGCCATCTGGCTAGAGCTTCTGCCTGGTGGGAGCTGGTTTGCGGGCATGGGCCTTGCTGGCTGGAAGCAGTGGGCCAGTGAAACTTAGCCCCTGGTCCTGGTTCAGGGCCCGCCCTTCGGGGATCAGTGTTGCCACCGTTTGACACTATCTGAGTTGTTTGTTTCCTTGTTCACTATTGCCCTAATTTGAATATAAACCCCTGTCCCGATGTAGCTGTGTCCCCAGCACCTAACAGGGACCAGCACATAGTAGGTACTCAGAAAGATTGAATGAGCATCCCTTAGTTTTCTTTTTTTTAAGATTTATTTATTTATGATAGAGAGAGGCAGAGACACAGGAGGAAGGAGAAGCAGGCTCCATGCCAGGAGCCCGACGTGGCACTTGAACCCGGGACTCCAGGATCGTGCCCTGGGCCAAAGGCAGGTGCCAAACCGCTGCGCCACCCAGGGATCCCCCTTAGTTTTCTATTGCTGCATTATACATTACCCCAAGCCAAGCAGCTTTCCAGGAGCAGGGAACGGGTGTGATTCTCTGTCACATCCCAGGACCTAGAGATATTTATTGAGACCCTGGCACATACTAGGAGCTCAATAAATATCTGTCCAAAGAATGAATGAGGGGTAAGGAGGGCAGTTTTAACTTTTTAAAAGAAATCTGTGCCCCCTTTTTTTTCTTTAGAAAAACCTGAGCAGGCACAAGTGTTCCTCCCCCAGGCAGCCTCGTTATATAATCAGGACCTTCCTTCTGCAAGGAGCTGTCAGCACTGCTTCAAGCCGTTATACTTAGTGTTTACAGCCTCTCCTTTTAGCTGCATGAGCTCTCCTCTCCGGAAGAGCCCTGGAAATTAGGCCTCACTTCCACGGGGAGAGGGCTCCTGGCATGACGCAGGGTGGCCCCAGGGGCTGGTGGGGCCCGTGCGGGTGGCGGTGGCCAAGCAGTCCCCACGTCAGGGCCAGCTCCTGGTGTGGCCGGTGTCATGCTTTGAGCATCCACGTCTAGGGGTGAAAGGTGAACTTTGTCATATAAATCACAGAAACAGGAGAAGCTGAGGGTGGGAGCAGAAGGACATGGATGAGGGTTCAAATTTGGGCTCAGCCACTTGTTGGCTCTGTGTCCTTGAGTGCCTCACAGCATCTCCACGTATCTTGGGGATTCAGGCAACGCAGCATCTCGGAGACTGACTCGCATGTCTGAAATTTGCAGCAGACGTCAGCAAGGCATCCCACCCAAACAGCGTCTACTCTCTTGGTGGGAGCTCTCATGCCCCGCCGGGGGACGGGCCCAGGGATGAGGGAAAGCCACTGGCCTCAGCCACCTGCCCAGTCCTCAGAGCCCGAGGAGTCCCATGAAGCCGCCTTCCGTGACCAATTGCTCTAGGCCTACACGTCTAAGCTGATTGTTGTATTTATTCATTCTTATTATATACTCTTCGTTTTAGGCAATTAATAAAAGATTCCCACTTCAGGTTAGCTCATTATACATTATGAATTTGTAAATGTCAAGATGATCGCAATGAAATTTTAGGTGGTGGGGTTTCAAGGAGGTGGTACCCAGGGGGGCTCTAACTGTTGCATTTAATCAACTGAGTGGCACCCCTGCCCCAGAACAGGTGCTGGGCTGCCTGGGGGCTCAGCACTTTGGCATCTTTAACGCACATGAATTTTCATGGCAGGGATCCGAGAGCTTTCGGCAGTCCCCACTTTCCCAGACAATCAGCTTCCGTCTGTGAGGCCCTGTGATGGGTCCTAATAGCACAGGTCCCACCCCCTCAGCCCGGTTCCAGTCCAGCGCTGGTGGGAGCCGTTACCCAGTTGCGGTAGTTAACAACTCTGTGGTCATGCTCGTGAGCAGAAGCTCATCTAAGCAACATCTCAGGGCTGGACGTGACAGATGCGGTGCTTTGTCCCTTTGAAAGTCAGCTCTGGGGCAGCCCTGGTGGTGCAGCGGTTTGGCGTCGCCTGCAGCCTTGGGTGTGATCCTGGAGACTCGGGATCGAGTCCCACATCGGGCTCCCTGCATGGAGCCTGCTTCCCCCTCTCCCTGTGTCTCTGCCTCTCTCTCTCTCTGTGTGTCTATGAATAAATAAATAAAATCTTTTAAAAAAAAAAAGAGAAAGTCAGCTCTGTATCATTACATAGGGAATGGCTTTCTGAGGAGGCAGAGGAAGGGCACCATGGTGGCTCGGAGACAGCTCCTCTTGCTTCAAATCCCAGCTCTGTCATTTCTTCTTCTTTTTTTTTTTTTAAGATTTTGTTTTTATTTATTCATAGACACACACACACACACACACACACACACACAGATTGAGAGAGGGAGAGAGAGGCAGAGACACAGGCAGAGGGAGAAGCAGGCTCCATGCAGGGAGCCCGACATGGGACTCGATCCCAGGTCTCCAGGATCACACTCCAGGCTGCAGACGGTGCTAAACCGCTGAGCCACCTGGGCTGCCCCCAGCTCTGTCATTTCTAGTGATGCAAAGCAAATGGATTAAATCCATGATCCTCAGTTTCCTTATTTGTAAAATTGGGGTAAAAAGACTGCCCCCTCTGATTTTACTGGGATGGTTAAAATGGCATGTCACACTGAAGGTCTCTTTTTTTTTTTTTTAAATATTTTATTTATTTTTTCATGAGAGACACAGAGAATCAGAGACACAGGCAGAGGGAGAAGCAGGCTCCCCGGGGGGCCCCGATACGGGACTTGATCCCGTGACCCGGGGTTTATGACCTGGGCCAAAGGCAGACACGCAACCACTGAACCACCCAGGTGCCTCTGGAAGGTCTTAATAAACACAAAGATGCTCACGTTCAATCAGTCGATCAGTTGTTAAGGAGCACCCTCGCTGAGTGCCTGAGTGGCAGGGCTTCGTCCTCCAAGGCAGGGAAGCATTTTGGCAGCACCTGGATATGCTGAGAACTCATTAAAGACGCTCTGGTTTGGACTGCTCTCTGGGACTGCCACTTGTATGTTTAATTAAGCACTGACACCTTACTTAGATGGTGAAAACTTGGGGTACCCCAGCTCTAAGGTGCAAAGTGCAGGACTTGCTCACTGCAAACATGCTTAAGGAAATGTGAATTGCTGCATGATTTTTTTTCTTCATTCTTAAAGGCATAAGCATCATCTCCGTCTTCTGCCTGCTGAATGAAAGTGTGCTTTGGGAATGTAGGAGCAAGGAGGGAGCTCCCTCATGGATGGAGCAGAGTTCGTCCTGGGTCTGTTCTTTGCATTGAATCCACTTGTGTGGACATCTGTCCTTGGATGCCCCATGTGCCTGTCTTCTGGGCGCCCTGCTCCCAGGCTGTGTGGTTTGGGCAGGGCTGATGCCTCTCCCAGCTCTGGGGCTGGGCATGTGACACCAGCCTGCCAGTTAGCATATCCCATCCCCTGGCCCAGTGATTGGTTCGAGGACAGGCACATGACCTCACTGGAGCCGATGATAGTTCTTTTCTGCCGTCCTTCTACTGACATGGAATCTTGAGGACGTTGGGTTCCTGGAACCAGCCAAGCCTGAAGCCATGGACGCTTTGATTTATGTGAACCAATCAATCCCTTCTGCCTTTGGTTTTTGTCGTTATAAAATGTAACACTTTTCTGAGCCCTGTGGTTCCAGACACGGAGAAATCTCTGGCCCTTTGTAGCTAGATGTAGTGATTGAACAAGCCAATCAACTCCAACTTGGGTCCACCAAGAGAGGAACATGCAGGACCACATCCACCAGGAACTGGTCTCATTTGTCCAACACCATTTCCATAATCTCACCCCATCCTGTCCTGTGTTGCATCATTTCCTGTCCCTCCTTGGGAACTTTGGGGCTTTGCAAATGTGGAGAAGCTAATGCACATTAATCCTGGCGTGGTCCGAAATGCTCTCTAATTTTTCCACAGGAAGTTCCTCTGAGCTAAGACTGAAGAATAAATATAATTTGTGAGAGAAATAAAAAATATTTAAAACTGTACACAGACCTATGTGCTCAGGAAAAAGAGCTACGCAGACAGGGAGAAGCCCCCCCCCATCTCCTGACAATGGCACGATACCAACCCTCACACCCATATTTTACCAAAGGGTAGTGGGTCTGACAATTATAATAAGTGGTGATAAGATTATAAGTAGTGATGATTTCACTAGATTTCTAAATTTGATTGTGACCATCTCCTTGATATTTATAAATTCATAATGTATAATGAACTAACCTAGAAGGGAAATCTTTTATTAATTGGATAAGCCAGAGTGTGTATATTAAAAATGAATAAATAAAACAAACAAGGTCGAATCTGTAGATCTCAAATTAAGATTTGTGCAGACGGGCAGCGCTGTGCACTCATGGGAATCTGAACTGGTACAGCTTTTCTGAGAGACGCTTGATGTGAAAATCCCCGAACTGAACCTGCATTCACTTAACAATCTGCTCTTTGGGGACGTACGTAACCCAAAGGACTGATCATGCACATAGATAAAGGCACAGCTCGAACTCACAACCCAGAGATCAAGACTCACAGGCTCTACTGACTGAGCCAGCCCGATGCCCCTGTGAGCTCATTTTAAATAAATTATCTAGAGAGTGTACCTAGAGGCGAGACTGGCAAACACATGAATATATTACAGGTGGTTATCTCTGAGGGGTGAGAGTTATGCCTTTTCAATACTTGTTTCTTTTCTGCCAGGAACGCATATATTGAAAAAACTAATTTAACCCTCACAAAGTCAGTATACAGGAAATAACTTTTTTTTTTTTTTTTGTATTTTCTCCCATTTGACCTGAGATCTTTTGTTGAGTGGTAAATGCATAGCACAGCCCATTTGGGGCTTTTCCTGTACCTCCCTTTATCAGGCTGCTTTTGGCTACAGGTAGTGAATATCCAAGTAGCACAGCTTAATTCAGTTTATCATCTCAGTGAACAGAAAAGTCTGGACTGGAGGCTGACACTGTGGCTCAAGGAGTCCTCAGGAGCTCTCTCTTTCTGTTCTGCCAGCGATATGGGTAGTGGTACTGCAGTGCCTGGAGGCCAAAAGAGGCTGCCAGAGTCTTCCTCTCACACCCACACTCTATAAGACAGCAAGAAGGAAAGGGGGGGGGCACCTGGTAGCTCAGCAGTTGAGCATCGCCTTTGGCTCAGGGCGTGATCCTGGGGTCCTGGGATCCAGTCCCACGTCGGGCTCCCTGCATGGAGCCTGCTTCTCCCTCTGCCTGTGTCTCTGCCTCTCTCTCTCTCTCTCTCTGTGTCTCTTATGAATAAATAAATAAAGTATTTAAAAAGAAAAAGAAGGAAAGGGTGGAATGCAAATTTTTGCCTCTGGCACCTGACCCAGGAAAGCGTCTTCCCACAGCTATCCTCTACACCTCATCCACCAGTACTGGGTCACATGACCCCTCTAGACAGGTGCCCGGTAGGAGGGAATATGATTGGCTGAGACCTATCAGGACTCCTCTTCCTGCCCTCAGGGCTCAGTTTTGCCACTCAAACCAGTTGGGGAGGATTTAACGTGGCAACAAGTTTCTGGGGGTCTTGGGCTGTGGGGAGGCACTAGTGGGGGGAGAGGCACAACCCACTAATAGACCCCTGGAGTCAGACTGGGGGGTCACCTCTGCTCCTGCCGCTCCCGCCGGCCCGCAGTGTGGCCACAGGCACATGGTTTAACCTTCCCAGCCTCAGCTGCCTCCAGCCATAAAATGAACAGATAGTTGTGAGCATCCAAAGAATTAAAGTGTGTCTGCCCAAAGCAGCTGAAAGCAGGGATTGTGACAAAAACTTGAACACACGTGCTCAGAGCAGCACTACTCACGATGGTTAAAAGGTGCCAATAATCCTAATGTCCAACAGCAGATGAATGGATACGCAAGTGTGTCACAATCACACAATGGAAGATCCTTCAGTTATGAAAACAGAATGAGATTCGAGCTTCAACAATGGATGGACCTTGCAAACATTATGTTGAGTGCAGGAAGCCAGGCACAGAAGACCGCTCGGCGTATGATCCCATTTATACGAAATGTCCAGCACAGGCAAATCCATAGAGAGATAGTTTGGTGGTTGTCGGGGGCTAAGGGGAGGGGGATTGGGGAGTAGCTGGGCACAAGGTGTATTTTTAGGGTGTCGGAGAAGTTCAGGAACTGGATATCGATGATGGGTGCCCAGCATTGTGAATGTGCTAAATGCTACTGAATTGTACATTTTAAAATGGTTAAAATGGTAATTTTGTGTTATGTGTAATTAAAAGAAAAAAAGGAGGCAGCCCCGGTGGCGCGGCGGTAGCGCGGCCTTCAGCCCAGGGTGTGATCCTGGAGACCTGGGGTGGAGTCCCACGTCGCGCTCCCTGCATGGAGCCTGCTTCTCCTTCAGCCTGTGTCTCTGCCTCTCTCTCTCTCTCTGAATAAATAAATAAATCTTAAAAATAAAATAAAATAAAAAAATAAATAAAAAATAAAAAATAAAATAAATAAATAACAGAAAAAACAACAAACCCAAACCAAGGGAAGCCCTTAGAGCAGCGTCTACCTGGCATGTGTTAAATGCTATGTCATTGTTCCTTATTAGAATTTAGTTGTTCTGGGCAGCCCGGGTGGCTCAGCGCTTTAGCACCACCTTCAGCCCAGGGCGTGATCCTGAAGACATGGGATCGAGTCCCATGTCAGGCTCCCTGCATGGAGCCTGCTCCTCCCTCTACCCGTATCTCTGCCTGTGTGTGTGTGTCTAATAAATAAATAAAATCTTAAGAAAAAAGAATTTAGTTGTTCTGCCCCAGAGCAGTTAAAACTTGTTCCAAAAATCCCCTGCAGGGGCACCTGGGTGGCTCAGTCGGTGAAGCATCTGCCTTCTGCTTGGGTCACGATCCTGGGGTATTGGGTATTGCTTGGCAGGGAGTCTGCTTCTCCCTCTACTCCTCCCCTCTGCTTGTGCTCACACACTCTCTCTATAATAAATAAAATCTTAAAAAAAAAACACCCTCAAAAATCCCCTGCAGGAGGCCTTCCCTGGTGGCTTTGTGACCCCCACCCCAGGGCAGGCCAGTCTGGGCCTCCAAGGATCATTCCACTGCTCCCAGGTCTTGCTGGGAAGCCATGGGAGGCTGGGGGAGGGGTGTGGAGGAGGGGGCTCAGGATGCTTTCTGCTTAACCACACCTGGAAGCCACTGGGTCTCCCCACCCACTGGGGCTCTGCCTGAAAGTGGACACAAGCCCCATCTGTTCTCGGTTTTCACAGGCTTTCTTCCACCTTCCAAGGGCTCAGCTCTTAATCAAGTGTCCTCTCATTCATTCATTCATTCATTCATTCACTAATTTCTCCATGATTTCTCGGACATTCCCCTTGGCGCCCAGCCCTGTTCCTGTCACTAGCTATTTGGTGAATGAGACTGAGGCTGGGCTCCCAGTGGGAGGGACCAGCGGTAATGAAGTTTCTCTCCCTGTACACATGATGCCAGGTAGTCACAACTGCTCTGCAGAGAATAAACGAGGGAAATGGGACAGAGAGAGAGAGAGAGAGAGGCGGGGTTCTTGCAGTCTGGGGTTCCCAGAAAGGAGCCTTCCATCACTTGTCCCTATACCCAGGTGTGCTGGCAGTTGTGTCCTCCTTGATTTCCTATCCAAGTGAGATCAGCTGCTATTTTGAGAGGCTCTCCTCACCCACGGCTCGGGGAGGGGGTGGAAACGGAGTCGATTCCGTTCGCTGGAAAGAATGCCAGCTACCAGACAAGCGAAACAGGCATGTTTGCATTGGAAAGGACGGTCCACCTCGGCAAAGAACATCTTAACTGGTGGGGCACGACAGGGGTCGCCGCAGGTGTGCTGGAAACGCTGGCGGTGCACAGGTTGCAGGAGTCTTCCAAAGCTGGGGCGAGTTGGGCGGGGGTGAGGGTGGGCGTGGGGGAGCCTGCCCGCTGCCCCTCTCACCCGCTGCCCTGCGCCGGGTCTTCCTTCCGCGGCTTCGGCGGCCCGCAGTGCCGGTGACGGCCACGAGATGGCAGCGTCGCTCCACGCTTGTGGCCGGGCGGGCGCGTGGGCTGAGCACAGCCGAGCTGGGGGCGGGGAAGGGCGCGAGGGGGCCCGCGTGGGGGCCCCTGCCTGGCGGGTAGGGAGTGCGGGACCTGGGGGAGCCTAGCTCGGAGCCAGAGGGCCATGGGCTGGCTCCCCGTTGGATCTGCCTCAGTTTCCCCAGCTGTACACAAGGGGAGAGATTGGGCTGTGTAATCCCTAGGATCGTGCCCTAGCCCATGTGGCCAGCAGGCTGGGGGTGAGATTCAGGGCTTGCTGGGTGGGGGTCCTCCTAGGTCATAGCTGCCAGTCCCACCCACCTTCTCTGACCCCCTCAGGGTCCAGGCCGGAAATAGCTCCATTATAATCTAGACTGGGGGCTTGGTCTGATATGAAGGAGTCCTTCCCTCCACCACCCTAGGATCTGAGGAGGCAGGGCTGCAATTCTCAGCTCCCACGATGAGCTCAGAGAGGCCCAGGGGCTTGTCCAAAGTCACACAGCTGCGTGGAAAAGCCACCCCCAAAACCAGATCCCTCTCCTCAGCCATCCTCAGCAGCGATTTCCATCAGTGAGGAAGGGGGGCGAGGAGCAGAACCGCACCTGTCTACCTTGGCTCTGCAACAGTCGTCCTGAGAACAATGCAGGAACAGGGCTGGGGGTGGGGGGTTGTTGGGGAGGGGTCTGCTTTATCCTTTAATAATTTAAAAATTATTTTTGAAGTTACTTATTTATTTATTTTTAAAGTACTATCTATCCCCAACATGGAGCTCGAACTCAGACCCCAAGATCTAAAGACCTGTGCTCTTCCCACTGAGCCAGCCAGGCACAGGGGAGGGGTCTGTGTTAGATCGCTGGTCTGGGAGGGCCTCTCCGAGCAGGTGGAGCAGGTGACGTTTGCCCGGAGTTGGGAAGGGAAGAGGAGGCAGCCGTGGGAAGACCCGGGAAGGGACGTGCAAGGGCTGAGTGCAGAGGTGGGAACCTAGAGCCAGAGGATCAGCTAGGGCGGGGGCGGGGGAGGGGCGCACTGAGCCAGGGGGAGAGCGGAAGTAAGTGGAAGACACTGTGGGTGCCCTCAGCCCTGCCCCAGAGAAGGGCGGTGGCTCTGTGGGGGGTGTCTGGGGGGGCATGACCCTTGGGGGAAGAGGAAGGCAGTTCCGTCTGCCATCACTCCTGATACTGTATAGCCCTTGGCTCGGGTCCTCAGCAGACCTGTTCACCCCTTCCCCGTGCACCTCCACCAGAAAATGACTTGTTAACTTTGGTCACAGACTTCCCAGGCCTCATTGACCTGCTGCCTGTCAAACACAGGGGACGAGGGACGTCTTGGCTTGAAGGCCCCAGGTCCCCCTCCTGCGAGCTCCCTGCAGGTTAGCTGCGTATGCATTTCCTCTTTGTAAGACGGAGTTCCTGGAGGGGCTGGTGCCTGCATTCCATTCATCCTCCCCCACCCCGCAGGCCTGGCACACAGTAGGTGCTCAGCTCAGCAAATACTTACCAGTGGGGGAGGCAGCCCCTCTCTGAGCATCCCAGCAGATGTTGACAGTGTCTGGGGCATCCTCCTCCCAGCAAGGGGAGTCACAGAGAGGGGCAGATGGGCCCTTCACCAGGGCCACCCCAGACCCGAGGAGACCACCCGTTGTCTAGCCTGCCATTTGGTTCTCCGTGCAAGGATCACAGACCTTGCCAGAGAGCCTGAAGCGAACTTGGCCAGTGCGTGGGTTCTTTGCAAAGGAAGCCTATTAGTGGCAACGGGAGAGTCCCTTTCTGTCTCGCAATTAACCTGGCCTGGAGACTCGCCACCTGCCCCTAGCTCTTTCTTCCTTCTTTTATCTAAGAAGAGCTGAGCGCCGCTTCTGCTAATGAGCTTGTCTGTACTAATGAAGCAGGTGCCCTGTCCCCTGCCATCCCCCCTCACCAGCTGGGAGGGGGAAGGATTGTTCTTCTGATGTGAGCTCTGGGCCCAGAGGAAAATCAGATACATGATAATAATGACCATAATGATGAGAATGATAATGTCCACAGTGGATCCCTTTAAATGAGCTCTTACTTCATAGATCAGGGGCTTTATACGCCTTCTGTGGGACACCAGGTGGATGCTGCAATGGCTTCTGTTTCTCAGATGGGGAAACTGAGGCTGGAGAGCATCAATGAGGTGGCCCGGGTAGCATAACCAGAAAGTGGCAGGGCCAGGTTCTCAGCCAAGACTTTGAGACTCTGTTTGTCTCACCCCACGCTGCCTTATTGATGTTTCCAAAGAGTTTGACCCACTTTTTCATGGAAAACCTAGACACTGGAGCCAGTGGCTGCTGCATGGCAGCTGGGAGCGAACGAGGACTCCCACCTCAGGTGCCCCCCACCAGCTGCATGGGGCAGGTTTCAAGGCCTCTGAGGGTTGCTGCAGGAACCCCCCAGCCACGTGCGCGCAGTAAGATTCATTCATTGGGCTGCGCCCCCGCTGCCCCGCTGGGCTGGGGTGACGGGGTGCGGAGGGGATACTGGATGCTGTGACCCCCAGTGAGACCCTGTCCCCAGCCTAGAAGGATCCCAGTCCCCGTCCTGGTCTCCATTACACCCCCGCGCGGCTGCACCTCGCCTCACGCCCCTCCGCCTCCAGGGCGCCCCCAGGGTCCCTGCCTCACACCTGGGGAGACATCCCAGGACGCCTTCCATCCCCTTCAGGATCCCTGAGCGCACCTGTCCGGCCCGGCGCCCGGCGGCTACTCCTCAGGTAGCCCCCGACTCCTTGGGGCCACCCTGCCCCGCCTGCCCCGCAGGCAGCCCCGAGCTGTGACTCCATCCCAAGGCCTCTGGCCTGCGCGCAGCCTGCGGACACCCCCACCGCCCCCGGCCTGCGGGCGTCGCTGCCCGCCGGGGACCCTCCCCTGCCTCCCCCACCCCGCGACCTTGGGGACTCCCGCCGCTCGGCCGCAGGCGCCCCGCCCGCCCCGCGCCCTCCCCGGGCACGCCGGGGAGGGGCCCACCCGCCCCCACGGCTGCGCGGCCGCCCCGCGCCCAGGCCCGCCCCCGGCCCCGCCCCGGCCCGCCCCGGCCCGCCCCCGGCCCGCCCTCCCGCCGGCGCCCGGGCTCCTCACTGTCCGCGGGCCGAGGGGCGGCCGGCAGCTGGCGCTGGCGCTGGCACAGGCGGCGGCGGCGATGGGACGCGCGCTGGGGCGCGGGAGCCGCGGCGGCGGCGGGGCCCGCGCAACCCGGGCCGAGTGCGGGGCCGCCGGCGTGGGCGTGGGGCTCTGAGCCCGGCCCAGCTCCCCGCCGCGCCCGCGAGCCCCGCGAGCCCCGCGAGCCCCGCCGAGCGCGCAGGGCGACAGCGCCCGCCGCCTGCGTCTGGGGAGAGCGGCGCCGGGGCCAGCCATGCCCATGCCCGGAGCCCGAGCGTAGCCGCGGGGCCGCCCCGGGAGCCGCCCGGGAGCCGCGGGCCGGGCCGGGCGCGCGACAGGAGCAGCGCCGCGCCCCCCGCGCGCCGAGGACCATGCCGCCCCCGGGCCGGGCGCCGCCGCTCGGGCTCCTGCTGGCGCTGGCCGCGCTCCGGTGCCCAGGTAAGGCGTCCCCGGCCCTCCCCGGCCCTCCCCGGCCCTCCCCGCCCCGGCCGCCGCGCGCAAAGTTGGCTCCCGCGCGGGGCCGCCGCCTCCTCCGCGAGGCCCCGGCAGCTCGGCTCGCCCGGCTCGGCTCTGGGGAGGCCCGGGGGTCCCCGCACCGCCCTCTGCGCGGCGCCGAGCCCCAGCCCCCGTCCCGGGGCCCTGCAGGGCGCGCGGGGGCAGGCGCTCGGGAGGCGGGTGGGCGCGCGTCTCCGGGGACCTCGCCCCCCCCGCGCCCCCTCCGCGCCCCCCCCGCGCCCCCTCCGCGCCCCTCCCCGCCCCGCCCGGCCCTGGTTCCCGCGCGGGCGCCGGCGCACCCCTCTGCCCGCTTCCCGACGCCCGCGGACTGCGCACGGCGGTGCGTTCCCTGGACACCTGCGGGGCCCCAGCCCCGAGGTCGGCTCGGTCGGCGCAGCCTGTCTGGCTCGCCCGCAGCCTCCCCCGCCGCACCCTCCTGCTTTTACACCCCGCCCCCCCCCCGGAACGTGTCCCCTCCCAGGTGGGCCCCCCTTAGCCGAGGCGCAGCCTGCTGCTCGCTTTCTGGAGACGCGCGCGCGGCCCCAGCACCTCGCCCCCGGCCGGCCGGGCAGCCCCGCGCGCGCAGGGCCGCCTGGAACGTGGTGATGCCCAGAGCCATTGCCTGGGTACCATGGAGCCGGCCTCCCTGCTGGCACCGGCGCAGCTGTCGCCAAAGCTAGTGAGTGGCAAAGGCAAAATAGTGCTGCGTTTTCTCTCTCTGCTGGAGTTTGGAAAGCTTCTTCCACCTTGGCCTGGCTACATGTTGGTTCTAGAGGAAGCCCAGCTTAAAATGCCAATCCCTCCCCCCCTCCCCCCTCCCCCCTCCCCTCCCCCCACCCCAAACAGTGGAGACGATCCTAGAGGCTCTCCCAAAGGCTCGGATGAACCCGGAACAGTCACGAGCAACATCCGTGTGCACTTGGGGGGAGCTCAGTTCCCCAAACATTTTAAAATCAGGACCCACGATTTGGGAGCAGAGAAGCTTTCGCTTTAGAAAAATTCTCATTTCCTTGACGAACAAACGGCACAGACACCCAGGCTGCTGTAGAAAAATACAAGTTTTAACTTTTCAACCGTGACTGCCTTAGGGAGGTTGCATTTAGAAACGAACCTTGTATGCCAGCCTAACGTGTGATGTATTCGCATGCAAAAAGTAAACACTGTCTTACTTCGAGGTGCCCTCAAGTGACCCAGAATATTTCATAAAACCTTCCACTGGGAGAGAACCTTCAGCCGGAGATACCCATCGGTGCTCAAACGGCTCTGGTTTACCGTGTGCATGAATCTTCAGTCCGCCTGGCTCATAAGCAGCTATGATAGCTGTTCTGCTTTCAGCCTTCTTCTGTGGTACATGGGGGTGGGGGGTGGGGGTGGGAGCAGGTGGTCAAGGCTGTTTCTTCCTAGCCAAAGCCCTGGGACCTGATCTCAGAAGTGCGGTCCCTTGGACTTGAAAATTGCAGTTTTGTCTCTATTTTGTTTTCTCCACGGGGGTCAGCCTCAGCCTGGATGTGCTCATAGGCGAATATTGGAAACCTCTCAGAGAAGCTGCCTGCCTCTAGTGCTTGTAAGAGAACATGGAGAACCCCCTCCCCCCTTCCCCACCCTCCCCTAGCAACGGAAGAGCTTGTGCCTCGCTCTGGGAGGCCGGGTCCTGGCAGGGAAGGTGCGTCGCCCCTGGAACCTGCTGCTGGCCCCGCTCCTAGCCCTGCCGCCCTGCTGCTTTCCCGCAGCTCCTTTTGGCAGATGCCGCGAGGACAGAGCCCTCGGTTCCATCCTCAGGTTCTTGGGAGCACATGTAAGTCTTCCACTGGTCCCTACCAGGGACCTAAAGAGAGACAGTTTGATAACTCTATATTTAGCACCAGTTAGGAGAGCTAGGAAAAAAAAAAAAACAAGGCTGAAATTCTTGAAAGATACTTAGCTGCCTACTGTTGGTTGAAAGGTTCAGAGGAATTAGCTAGAGCTTCCTTCAGAGCCGGTTGGATTTTTCTGGGTAATTTCTGGCGTGATTTACCGACCACGTTTGGCTGAGGTTCTGGGGGAAGGGCTGGAAGGGTTCACAGGAGAGGAAGGATGCCCTCTCCCCCATCACACGGGGACTGTCTGCTCTGTCCCCCCCCCCCCCCCCCCAGCGTGGGTAGCTGCCATGGTAAAGAGTGTGGTGGGCGTACTTCTTTCAGCCTTGCAAGCGCTTAAACATATGGAACTATACTTGGTAAGAGTCAGCACAAATCCTCCAGCTTAGCGACTAGGGGGCCCCCATTATTCAAGCCACTTTTGTGCATGCTCTGGCTTTGCAAATTAGCGGCGCTGTTACTGCCCCTGCTGGAGGAAATGGACGCGCCTTGCTTCATTGACCCATTGTGCTCAGGGTCTATAAAATCGGGGTGGGTGGAGAGCCCCCGACAGAGAGGCCTTGTGAGTGGCAGAGCCTGCCAGTGGGGGGGGCTTTGGCTTCAAAGCGGAGACACTCTTAGCCGTGCCTGGCACCTTGGCATGGCATGTGGCATATTTCTTTCTCATTACAATAGTGGTTGGGGAGGGGGGGGCTGCGTGTGTCTGGGGCTGCTCTTCAGAGAGGTGGCTCTGGGAGGTGGTGGGAGTGGTATGCAAATGCCGTCACCTCCCCTGAGTGATTTAATGGCGGTACAGTGGAGGTTCCCAGAGTAAATCATTTCACTTCCCCCCTACCGGATGCAGGGAACTTGGGAGGCGTGGGGCTTCTGCATGAGCTGCAGTCCTTGGAGCCAGCAATGAGCATGGTGGTTGCCATGATCCAAGAGAGTGAAAGAAACCCCTTGCTTGTTGGTGCAAAGTCCAGGAGGGTGGTCTTGAGGCCGGCAGAGCCTTCTAGGGGCCCTGTTCCTGGATGAGCCCCCACTTGTACGCGGCTGGGTGGCTCCTTTCTTCTCTCCTGGGTCTAGTATTGAATGGGCACAGAGAGGGTGCATTTCCCTTTGTAGCAGTGGCGTTGAGCAAGTGCATGCTGCCCATCGGCGAGGGGAGCTGGGGGCACCCTGGCACCATGGGCAGCGTCATGGGGCGAGAGTGGTACCACTAGCTCTTTCTTGGAGTAAATGAGTGGGCTTGCAGAGCAAGAAGGCATCTTAGAGAATCTTCCCCCTGCCCTCCAACAGCCCCCTTTGCAGATGGATAACAGGAGACTCAGGCATCGGGATGACTTGGTCAGGGTCACGCAGTGAGTTGGTGTCAGATGGGGCTCGCGGCTCACACAATTTCTCTCTTGAAAAAACTCTTCGCTCAGGCGTTTCCTTGCTGTACACAGGGGAGTCTTTCTGGTAAAGGAGCTCTACTGTGTGGTCCTTTAGGGGACTGTGGCTCCATTTAAGGAGCCCAAGGTCAAGAGAATGACAGCTGTTCGGTGATGCCAGAATAGCCAGGCGTCAGCTCACAAAGGCAGCGGGTCATCACAGTGGTGCTGCTGGGGATGGGGCAATGGGACCAAGAGCCTCCGAAAGTGCTCACTCTGTGCCAGGCACCATCCCAGGCCTTGCCTGGTCTGACCACAGTGGAAGACTCACCATGCTGGCGGGTGGATGGTCTCACTATTCACCGTTTATAGGTGAGGCTGTCGAGACCCAGAGAGGCTGAGTAGCTTGCCTGAGGTCACACAGTGTCAGGATTCTGGCCCAGGCGCTGGTCTGTGCCTTACCCCCGACCTCACATGGCCATGTTCTCCCATGTGGCCTCAGCGTGGTGTGGATGGGTTTCTGGATTCCAGGGTGGGGGGTGATTATTGCGTCCCTTTCATGTGCCAGCCTGTGCTTTGCTTGCTTGCTTGCTTTCTTTCTTTCTTTCTTTCTTTCTTTCTTTCTTTCTTTTCTTTCTTAATATATTTTTAAAGATTTCATTTGTTTATTCATGAAAGACAGGCAGAGATACAGGCAGACGGAGAAGTAGGCTCCCTGTGGGGAGCCCGATGTGGGACTCAATGCCGGGACCCCCGGATCACGCCCTGAACCAAAGGCAGATGCTCAACACTGAGCCACCCAGGTGTCCCATGCACTTCTTTTCTGTAACAAATACATCTGTTGATGTGAACTAAGGTTGAGAGCCATAGAAATCAGACAGATGGGAGTCTGCTCTGCAGGCAACTGGGAATCCTTCAGATTGGGTGCTCTCATGGGATTCGGTGGTTATGGTAAAGGCTGAGACTTTGGCAGACAGGATCTCCCCCCTTTCCTTTTGGTCTCCTGTCCTGGTTCTTGGATTTCAGTGGACCTTAGTGTCTAGAACAACTCAGTGACTAGCGCTCTCTGAGGCTGTGATTGTGTGTCTAGAGTAGTCTTGGTTCACGTTTCTCAGCTCAGGTATCATCCTGCTGCTGCATGGAGCAGTTCGGCCTCCATGCACTTGTTTCTTCATGAGTGATTGATGAGCATCCCCCAAGTCCAGATGTCTTCCTCTGATCTACAGCTGATTGTGTGTTCTGAGCCCTTCCCAGATTTTGCTTCATTGAGTCCTCAACAACCCCATGGGGGTAAGGACTGGTGTTCGCCCTATTTTACAGATGGGGAAGCTCAGAAGCACAGAGGTGCCATGGGTTTTACAAGGTCACACAGCCATGGAGGGAAAGGGGATCCACGCGAACCCACAATGTGCCCGGCTCGCAGTCTGTGCTCCTAACTGCTACCTTCTCTGTTATCGTGGGCTCCAAGTTTTGGAGGAATTGATTGGATTTTGACACTTATTTGGGCCCCAGGAATCCAGGGATGTGTCTTATGTTGAGTTGGTTCTTCTATGAGAAGATTGTTTTGGAGGAATTGGGCTGCTCTAAAGTCAGCCCTCTCAGTCAGGAGCCCTGGCAAGCATTGGCAGAGAGGGCTTGGCGTTTTGGGTAATTGCACCTGCATGGACGTCCAGTGGAGGGGGGCTGCTGTTGCCTCTTGGGCCATGTCTGGCCTGTAGACCTCTCTCATTGGTTGCCAGCATTTAAAAAGTGGGAGGTGTCAGTATCACGGTCCAGGTTTCTGGCTTCTCTCAAGAAACCAGGAGATCTTGTTTAACCCTTGACTGCTCTGAGACTCAGTTTCCTCATCTGTAAAATGGGCCCTATTCTAGTCCATTCAGGGTGGGCAGCCTGTAAACAACAGACCCCTATTTCTCATGGTTCTGAAAACTGGGAAGTGCAAGGTCAGGGCACCAGCATGGCCACGTTCCTGGTTCACAGATGCCGTCCTCTCCCTGTGTCTTCATGTGGTGGGAGGGCAGGGGGCTCTCAGGGGTCTCCTTTATGAGGGCACCAGTCCCATTCGTGGGGCTCCACCCTCATGACCTCATCATCTCCCAAAGGTCCCAGTTCCTGATATCATCACACTGGAGGCTAGGTTTCAACATAGCAACTTTGAGGGGGACACAGACACAGGCGGCCCAGACGGCAGGCCCAGAACTTACCCTCTTGCCCATCTGGCCACAAAGTTGGGCAGCTCCAGGGCAGTGAGGGGGCTGCCCGGCGTGGCCTGCGTTTCCTCAGGAGGAGACGGGCAAGAAGGGAAGGCCAGGTGGGCTCTTTGCTGTGATGGTCAGAGTGCAGTGTGAGGGGTTGATGGACCCTTGGTGCCTTCCAAGTGGCTTCTCACTTTAAATTTCCCTGGGTTCTCTGGTAACTGCCCAGGGAGAGGTTAGGAGCTCTGTAGTATCCCCTGTAGGGGATACTAAAGCTCAGGGGAGTGGAGGGACCCTGATCAAGACAACACTGCCTGAGTGGCAGGGTGGGGGTCTCCTCCCCAAAGTGCCTGGCTCCTCCTATCTTTCCTGCCCCTAAGGTGCCTTCTTGTCCTTGAGTTTTCCTTCAGTTTCCCTGTCTTCCAGCATAAGTAATTTTGACCTCAGGGTCCTGCATCCTAGGGCAGGTTCGTGTGATGGAGAGAGACAAGGAGCCAACAAATTCACAGACAGGAGAGTCGTAGACAGTAATTTGTGTTCCTTATATTCAATACAAGGCAATGTGATGGGGAGTGACTGGGTGATCCAGGAAGACTTCTGGAGGAGGTGGCATTCGTCTTATCTGAGTCCTACTTGATCAGAAGGGTGTTGCAGGCAGAAGGATTGTGAATACTTGCAAGGTACTTTGCACAGTGCCTGGCACACAGCAAGTGCTCCAGAACTGCCAGTTCCCTCCCTCCCTTATTCATTCAACAGACATTTATTAATCAGTTCTGAGCACTGTGGGGACACAGTGTGGAACAAAGGAGACACATTCCCCATTCCTAGGAGCCGGCGTTCTGGTGAAGCTAGGCAATCATAAAACAATGGATAGACAGATACATAATTTAATGCCAGGCAGTGATAGGTGCCGGGGGAGAGGCAAAGCAGGGTTGCCTTTGTCACTTTATTCTCCATCCGGGTGCTTGTTTTGCTACTTGCCACTCGGTGCAGGATGGGCCTGTGATGCCCACTGTCTGCTGAGGGAAGCAGAGCAAGAAGCCTGGGTTCTTTGAGTTGCATTCCGACGTCTTCTGGTGCTTAAACCACCTGAGTCCGCAGTCGGGGTGTTCCCAGTTCCCTTCCCTGACACCTGACTCCTTAACTGATCAATACCCTCTCCCGTGCACTTCAGTCCCAAAATAGTTACATAAAAAATCAATAGAGTGCAATTTGATTTGCTGTATTTTATTACCGAGGGTGATGGAGTATCTGGAATTGCCTGGTGCTTCTGAGCCTGGTTGTTTTGGGTCTTAACCTAAATTAACCCGTTGGGGGACCTAACTCATCCTGGCTGCGCTTTGGTGCCCAGAATTCGGTGCCTCCGAAGGGTGACTCAGTAAATAACGCATCTTTAATGTCTGCTTTGTGTTGGGAATGCCTCCCGCCAGGGCTCTTAATGCATCAGAGCAAATGGACACATAAGAACCGTGTGTGGCTGCAGCCAGCGCTCCCGGGCCGGCTCTGTGCGCCTGCTGGAGGGTCCTGTCTCTCCTTCCAGAACTCTGGAGGGGCTGGCTCTGCCCGGCCTCCTGGCCCTCGGAATCCGTGGCTTCCTTTGTTTGCCCGGTTCCCTTCATGTTGTGTACTGTCGACGTATTTATATCCTTGGCGTGGTATTTTTCCCTTCTGTGGTTGTGCCATCTGCTGCTGCAGGCTGCTGGCTCTCCTGGGCGAGCTGAGGGGGCCGGATTTGAGGGGATGGGGGGCACCTGGGCAGACGGATGCAGGCTCTACAGACAAGGCTGCAGGGGTGCCAGGTGGGAGGGGACCCTGTTCTCCCGGAGGCTGCTCCAAGCAGAAATATTGGGTAGACACAGTGGAAGGGGAGGGCATGGTGTGGATGGAAGATGTCATTTCGCCAAAAAAATTTTCTAGGGTGGCAGTGAATCGGGACTCTTCCAGGCCAGGGGAGAAAGCCTGCGGCTGCCTTTGGGCCATATCTGGCCCAGAGACTCGTCTTGTTAGTTGCCAGCATTTAGAAAGTGGCAGATGTTGGTATCCAGGATCCTGGCTTCTCTCAAGAAATTGGGAGATCTGCGACTCCGGTCTAGCTCCTTGACCTCTCTGAGACTCCATTTCCCTGTCTGTAAAATGGGTCTTGAAGTCCCTTGTTGCTGATCATCTTCCTTGAAACTCCAGCCCAGTCTACATCCTTCTTCCTTATCTGCCTTTGCTTGTCTGAAAATGTTTTTATTGTGCACCTATGCTGTGCTGGGTACTATTCTCAGGGCTGGTGAAACAGCAAGGACAGAATAGTCAAAGGCCCCTGTCCTTGTGGAGTCAGCATTAATGTGGAGACAGACAGTTACTGGACTAAATGAATAACTAAAATGCAGTTTGTTGAGTGGTAGTAAGTGCTACAGAGAAGCACGGAGAAGGGCTTCAGGAAAAGAATGCTGGGGGAGGGATATTTTGCAGTTTTATTTTATTAAAAAAAATTTTTTTTATTAAGTAAACTCTACATCCAATGTGAGGCTCAAACTCACAACCCTGAGATCAAGAGTCACATGCTCCACTGACTGAGCCAGCCAGGTGCCCCTCTTGTTTTAAATAGCAGCATCCAGAAAGGTGGCATTTGAGTGAAAACCTAAAGAAGTAAGGGAATGAGCTATCCGGTGGCTGTCTTGCAGAAGAGTGTTCCAAGCAGAGGGGGAACAGCTAGTGCAAAGGCCCTGAGGTGGGAATGTGCTTGGCAGGTTTGAGGACAGTAAAGAGGCCAGTGCACCAAGCTTAGTAAGAGAGGGAGAGCAGTGGTGAGGTGGCAGGACCAAGTTTGGTAAGGACTGTGGCTTTTCCTCTGAGTGAGATGGGAGCTGTCAACAGGTTTGACAGAAGATGGCTATGTTCTGACTCCCAGGAGCAAAAGCAGGGAGAGCCTAGAAGGCCTACTGCAGCAGTCCGGGCCTGGATCGCTGGTGGTGATGGAGGAAGTCACAAGTAGGGTTTGGGTGAGTTGGAAAGTTGTGCTACAGGACCAGCTGACTGATAGATTTGTTCAGTGTGTGTGTGTGTATATATATATATATATATATATTAATATATTAATATATATTTATATTTATATTAATATATATTTATATATATTTAATATTTCATTTATTTATTTGAGAGAGAGAGAGAGAGAGAGCATGAGCTGGGGGAGCAGCAGAGGGAGAGCTGGGACCAACCCCCCCCTTCCCCATGTGGGGCTTGATCCCAGGACCCTGAGATCATGACCTGAGCCAAAAGTAGATGCTTAGTTAACTGAGCCGCCAAGGCGCCCCTTGTTCAGTAAATATTTACTGGGTGCCAACTCTATGCCTATCACCGTACTTGGAATTGGGGCCAAATCAATATTTGTTAGCAATGAAATTAACAAACAGAACTTAACATCTGTGAGTTAGGCTTTTGCCTTCTGTAGGTTCTTCCCCAACTGCCCTGGGGAGAAGGACCTAGTAGTACATCCCTTAGTGAGAAACCAGTTTTAAGGGGATCCAAGGAATGACCCTGGATGCAAAATGCTTATTAGCACATTGCCTGGCACATCCTTAAGTGCTCAGTAAATGGTGGCAATTATTAAGAACATTAGGATAGTTGGGAAACCAGGACCCCATTACCCTATTTGTCCCTGGAAGCACAGTTGGTGGAGGTTGGATTTGAACTATGATCTATCAGACTCTGGTGTTCATTTTTCCTGCTGGAACCAGGACTATTTAAAGAGAAAAAGTTTCTGTGCTCATAATGTGATTATTCTGGCACAGTTCATTGTTCATTTGCCAGTATAGGTGTACTCGCTTTGTCTAGTAGACGTGTAGGTGAAATGTTGTGTGTCAATCAATTCTATCTTCTCCATCAACTTCCACAACATTTTGGAGATGAGTAAGGTTTCTCTGACCCCACGTGGCTTTGGCTGCTGACATGCTGCTTATTAGTTTCTGCATCCCTTAAACCAGCATCACCAAACTATGGCCCAGGGACTAGATCTGGGTCTCTACCTGTGTTCGTGAATAAAGATTTGTTACAACACAGCCACATCCATTTGTTTACGTGTTATGTGTGGCTGCTTTCTCACAGCAGTGAGGAGTGAGTAGTGTTAGAGATCATCTTGCCTGCAAAGCCTGAGTAAACTACCTACTACCTAGCCTTTTTAAGGACAAAGCTTGCCTTAAATGAAAGTCAAACAAGGAAGGCTCTGTAAATGTGTGTCTATAGCACACATTTGTGGTCAAGAACAAGTATCCCTTTTGAATTGTCCAGTTCATCTGAATGAGAAGAATTGTGGGTTTGGTATCTCTTGGTTGAAAAAATATATTGATTGAAAGTTGCCATCAATTCAGTAATGCTTTTGAGCGAGTGGGTTTTGGTAATTACAGTAGCATTTATGTAACATTTTAAAAATAGTAGCACATGTGTGTGCAGATATTTTTACTCTGTAGGCAAAGCTAGATGGCTTACAGCTCAGAAGACCCCTTGTAAGGATTCTGCTGGAGATAATCAGTATTAAAGGAGCCCACTGGTTAGTTATTTTATCCTTGGCATGACTCGGATCAATGGATCTCTTTTATGGGCTTCTTTTTGGATTGTTTTAAAGATGAACATAGCCTTCTCTATGTTTACTTGTGACACCCAGGTCCGTGATACTTTAAGTTTCCAATGCTAAGATTTTGAGTTCACTTATGGAGCTTATGTGCCAAATGCAAGCTGTCTATTGCTATATTAATGTGGATTCTTATCATTGCAAGGGACAAATTTGGGAATTTACTAGACTTGGGAGCTAAGAAGTTCAAAGAAGAAGCAGCTTCAGGCATGGCTAGATCTAGGGGCTTAACAGTCCTAATGAGCACTTCTGCGCTTTCACTTTGTCTCTTGGTTCTCCTTTCCTCTGTGTTCATTTAATCCTCAGACAGGCTTTCTCTACCTCACAGCAAACCTGGCCACAGTCAGCTCCAGGCTTTGTTCCAAAATCACCCCTCTCTTTTCTAATTACAATAGTAAGAACCCTCGAACTAACTTGGATAGTAGGTATACTGACCCCTCAACCAGGGACTGTGACTGAATGGAATCCTGTATGTGATCAGCCACACTTAAGTCAGAAGCTCATCTCTGGAGTTGGAATTGGAAGCGCGTTGCCAGAAAGATAGGAGA
The DNA here is from genome assembly GCF_018345385.1 of Vulpes lagopus. Classification (NCBI taxonomy): domain Eukaryota; kingdom Metazoa; phylum Chordata; class Mammalia; order Carnivora; family Canidae; genus Vulpes; species Vulpes lagopus. Next base: position 31,882,322 of record NC_054837.1, read on the forward strand.
TGATTTCCCAAAGGAAAATCCCAGTGCTTATACCAGGAGAAAGATAAAGTTGCGGCAACATTTTACCAAGCGAGGTGGGGGGAAGCCTCAGGAGGGGCACCAGAGCCCCTCCTCCAAGGAGCGAATAGACACCTCGTCCCATCTTTATTGTACCCGTGACCTTTGAAGCCCCAGTACGGGGATTTCACACATATTTTGGTTGCTTTGATTGAAAACATGGAATATTTGGGATGCAATCTGCTAATATCTGTGAAAAGAGAACCTGGTCTTTGACCCAGCCCTCCCACTTTTGGGAAATATATTTTTTTAGAAGTGAAAGGACTACTATACAAGGTTTGTATGTTCAGGGATATTTATAACAGCATCTGCTGTAGTGGTGAAAAAGAGATGACTCTCTCCATCAGTAAAGTAGTTCTTGACTAAATGGTGGTATTTCCACGTGGACCACCATGTAACTTAAAAAGAACATCTTGGACCACTGCTCTTTCTAGATCCATTCTCCTGGAAGGATGACCAGGGCTTATTTTCAAGTGAGAAAAGTGAGTTGCATGGTAACTTTAATAACCATGGTCTGGTTATTAAAATGTGCAATGCCATTTTAATAAAAACAATGAGCCAAAAGTCCCCTCTGTGTATGAAGTAGGCAATATTTATGTCATGCTTGCTATATATGCCAGTCACAATTGTAAGAACATACGTCAACTCATCTAATCCTTACAAGAAGCCTAGGTGTGTGGGTATTTTTATTTTATATCCCTTTTAAAGAAGGAAAAGTTAGAATTATACGGCCTCGGTGTAGGAATATGGGAGTGATTTGGTGGGTGGTGGGAAAGGAGGGGCAGGGAAGGGTGGACATCTGGAATGTTTGAGATATTTTAGCCACAATCATGCCAGGTTTTATGTAGAGAGCCCCACTTTTCCCCTTAGGGTTTCTGGGTCCCTGTTGTAACTGGCCTCAGTGGGGATCCTCTGGATTTGCTGCTGTGTTTTCCTGATGGAGGGGGCTATGGTGTATGGAACTTGGGTGAGCCAGGAGGGATGCTGCTTCGTAGATCCCTGGGGGAGAGGAAGCCTGGGTGTGTGGTGTGACAGGCATATCCTGTGAGAATGGTTTCGTCAGTGAATAACACAGACTTAAAACAGGTGGTAGCTTAAAAAGTAGGGTGTTGTTTCTCTTCCAAGTCAGTTTCTGGAGTCGTGTAGTTTAGGACTTTAGGTTGGCTCTGTTCCATGAAGTCCTCATGGGCCCTTGCTGCTTTCTACCATTTCGAGGTTGTGGTCTTTTGTACTCATGGTCCAAGATGGCAGCTCTAGGTACAACAATTTCATCTTCATTCCAGGCACCAATATGGGGGTGCAGACAAGGCAAGGGTAAAGGATATTCATCACTTGTCTTTTATGGAAGAGTCCTGGTAGCCCCATGATGCTTGCACTTATATCCCATTGGCTGTGACTAAGTCACATGGGCACATCTAGCTGCAAGAGAATCTGGGAAGTGTTTTGTTTTGTTTCAGAGAGAGAGTGTGAGTGAGTGAGTGTGGTGGGGGACAGAGGGAGAGGGAAAGATAGAATCTTCAGTGGGTTTCATGCCCAGCAGAGAGCTCGATCTCATGACCCTGAGATCATGACCTGAGCTGAAATCAAGATTTAGATGCTTCACCAGCTGAGGCACCCCAAGAACCCCATGGGAAGTCTTCATTTTAGATTGGTACAAGTCAAGAGTCTGTTACTGTGGAAGAAGGACAGATGGATGCCAGGAGACTAATTAGTAGTTGATGATGAATACCTTAGGAGAATAACACAGTGTTTGGAGTGAAGGCATGAACCATCAGGATCTTTTTTTTTTTTTTTTTTTTTTAAAGATTTCATCTGTTTATTCACGAGAGACCTACAGAGAGACGCAGAGACATAGGCAGAGGGAGGCTGATGTGGGTCTTGAACCCTGGGATTACGACCTGAGCCAGAAGTAGACGCTCAACCACTGAGCCACCCAGGTGCCCCAGATCTTTTGTAATCGTGTGTGTGTGTGTGTGTGTGTGTGTGTGTGTGTGTGTGTGTGATTTCATTCTGCTTCCTAAGGTGGGGCCTGGGAGATATAAGTTTTTATGGGTACCAAGGGGAAAATGAAAGCAGTTTGGTGAATGCATAACACCAAAATTTTACATCTCTGTCAAAGATACAAATATGGCTTAAAGAAACATTATAGATAAATCCAAAGTCCCTTTTGAACAATTGCATATCTTTCCAAAAGGTAGCCATTTGTATCAGTTTGCTATGGATTTTTCCATGTAGGAAACTATCTATCTATCTATCTATCTATCTATCTATCTATCTATCTATGTTATAAGATAGTTTTAGGTTTGTTTTTGATACATATACATCTATTCTCTTCCCCAATATCCATGTGCATATAGAACAATATTTTTTTTGAATTGCTGCATGGTAGACCATGGTAAGGGAATATCAAATTGTATTTAGTGATTTCCCACTGCATCATAAGAGAGAGATTACCCAAACATACAAAAAGGTGTCTGAACGAAGGGGTTCATCCACTAGGAGCACTGTGCAGAGATCAGCACCCAAGCAGGATCTGCAGACATTTGAAGAAAGCCCAGGTGGGACCGAGGGTTAACAGGTGAAAGAACTGGACACCTGAAGAAGTGGAGTTAACAGAGCAATGGGGACAATGGGGGTCTGGTTCTTTTTATTTTTTTTACAAGTTTTTTTTTTTTAAGAGATCTTATTTATTTATTCATGATAGAGAGAGAGAGAGAGAGAGAGAGAGAAGCAGGCTCCATACCGGGAGCCCGACGTGGGGCTTGATCCCGGTACTCCAGGATCGCACCCTGGGCCGAAGGCAGGCGCTAAACCGCTGAGCCACCCAGGGATCCCCCTGGGGGTCTGGTTCTTAGAGAACTGCGGGAGCCTTCCGAGGTGCCAGTCCTAGTGGTTCCCCTTGTGGATGATTCCCAAAGGACTTAGAATGCCAGTCCATCGACTCATTGCATTTCTTCAGATTTTGGGAGCTTCAATCTTAAGAAAGGTACATCCTTTAGTTCTCCAGTCTCTGTGTCTTTAGCCCTTAATGCAAACTCATTTGTTTCTAATGGAAAAGGTTCTCTAGAAAGCACTGTGGATTTATGGTGAAGTTTTAATTTCCTTATGATATCTTTTTCTCCTGCCACCCACCACCCACCACCCCCTACGCCCAGCCCGGTGTAAGTGTTTTTCTCTTAAGTTTATGGGCTGAGCTGTTAAGAGGGTCTGTGTATTTCAGGAGGAAAGGTATTGGAGGAGGAGGTGTCAGCCTTGCTGTTCACACCAGCTTCACTTACACAAGCTCCAAAGTGGCCTCATCTTCCTACTGGACCAATTTGCCTGTCAGATCATTTTGTAAAGGCAACTGCATTCCGCTTTTCTCTCACCATAGTGTAGAGACAATATGAGGGAGGAAGGTGCCACCGTGCGTTTCCCAATATTTCCCACACTTCAAGGGTCCCTCACGCCTCTTGTTCCACATCTGTCTTTGTGAAAGTTTTTAATACATGTTTGCATGAGGGAATGGCCTTCTATCACATCTCTCACTGCTTAGTTATGTACCATTTGCTGCTTCCGCAGCTGCTTTCTTCTTGCTGTTTCAAGTACATTATTGAAATTTAGGGCACAAGCTCAGGCAGCTGGGGTGTCTGGGGTTGAGTCCCAACTCTGTCACTTGTTAGCTCTGTGACCTTGGGTTGGTTACTTAGCCTCTCCGTGCTATAGCATTCTCACCTGTGAAATGGGTAGAGTAGGCGCCCCTACTCCTTGGGCTGCTGTGAAGATTAAGGGAGACGGTGCATAAGAATTCAAAACATTGTGTGACTTTGCATGAATCTTTAATAAATGTTGGTACTGCTTTAGTTCTCTTCTGCACTGAAATTTTTTTTTAAAGATTTATTAATCTATTTGACAAAGGAGAGAGAGAGAGAGAGAGTGAGAATACAAGTGGAGGGAAGGGTAGAGGGAAAGAGAATCTCGAGCAGACACCCCACCAAGTGTGGAGCCCAATGCGGGGCTTGATGCCAGGACCTTGAGATCATGACCTGAGCTGACACCAAGAGTCGGACACTCAGCTGAGACACACAGGTGCCCCCACTGAATGTTTAATTGAACACGTGCTAGGTGCCCCGGTGCTCATTTTCGTAGCTTTGCTTGTTTCTGCTCCCGCATTATTTTATATCCAAATCCCATAATATGATAGGGGTTGTTAGCCATTTTTGCCTTCCTCTGAGAATAACATCCTGATTTTCTTCTATTAATTTATTTTTTAAAATTAAGATCTGATTGACAAACAGTATTATATTAGTGTCAGTGATTCATTATTTATATATGTTATGAAATGATCACCCTGATAATTGTAGTTACCATCTGTCACCATACAAAGTTTTTACAATATTGTTTGACTGTATTCTCTATACTGTATATTGTATTCCTATGTTTTATTTATTTTATAACTAGAAGAAGATTGTGCCTTGTAATCCCTTTCACCTATTTTGACCACTCCCCACCCAAACAACCATCAGTTTGTTTTCTGTATCTATGAGTGTGTTTCTGTTTTGTTTTGCTTGTTTTCCTTTTTAGATTCTACATATAAGTGAAGTCCTGTGGTATTTGTCTTTCTCTGTCTGACTTATTTCATTTAGCATAATACCCTTTAGCTCCATCCATGCTGTTGTAAGTGGCAGGATTTCATTCTTTGTTATAGTTGAGTAATATTCAGTACACACACACTCACACCATGTCTTTATTTATCTATTGATGGACTCTTATGTTATTCCACATCTTGGCTACTGTAAATAATGCTATAATGAACATAGGGATACGTATGTCTTTCCCAATTAGTGTTTTTATTTTCTTTGGATAAATACCCAGAAGTGGAATTGTTGGATCATATGGTAATTCTATTTTTAATTTTTAAAAAGATTTTATTTATTTGTTTTTTACAGAGACAGAGAGTGTGAGTGCACAAGCATGAGTGGGAGGAGGGGGAGAGGGAGAAGCAGACTCCCCACTGAGCAGAGAGCCTGATGTGGGGCTGGATCTTAGGACTCTGGGATCATAACCTGAGCCTAAGGCAGACACTTAACTAGCTAAGCCACCCAGGTGCCCCTCTATTTTTAATTTTTAAAGGAATCTTCATACTGTTTTTTACAGTGGCTGGGCCAATTTACATTCCCAACAATGGGGCACAGGGGTTTCCTTTTCTCCACATCCTCACCAACATTTATTAGTTTTTGTCTTTTTGATAATAGCCATTCTGACTGGTGTGAGGTGATACCTCATTGTGGTTTTCATTTGCATTTCTTTGATGATAAATGATGTTGAGCATCTTTTCATGTACCTGTTGGCCATCTGGATGTCTTCTTTGGAAACATGTCTATTCAGATCCTTTGCACATTTTTTAAATTAGATTGTTTTTCTGATACTGAATTGTGTGGATTCTTTATATATTTTGTTTATTTTTATTTTTATTTTTTAAAAGATTTTATTTATTCATGAGCAACACAGACAGAGAGAGAGAGGCAGAGACAGAGGCAGAGACACAGGCAGAGGGAGAAGCAGGCTCCATGCAGGGAGCCTGATGTGGGACTCGATCCCAGAATCCAGGATCATGCCCTTGGCCAAAGGCAGGCGCTAAACCACTGAGCCACCCAGGGATCCCCTATTTTGTTTATTTATTTATTTATTTATTTTTTTTTTTTATTTATTTTTTATTTTTTTTTTATTTTGTTTATTTTTAAAAAGATTTTATTTATTTGAGAGAGAGAGAGAATGCGCACAAGTGAGGGGTAAAGGTAGAGGGAGAGTAAGAAGCAGACTTCCTGCTGAGCAGGGAGCCCAACGTGGGGCTTGATTTGATCCCAGGACCCCGAGATTGTGAGCTGAAGGAAGATGCTCAACCAAGACACCCCCATGCAAATATTTTTTCCCATTGCCTTTTCATTTTGTTGATGGTTTCCTTCGCTGTAAAGAGGCTTTTTATGTTCGTGTAGGCTCAGTAGTTTATATTTGCTTTTGTTATCCAAGCCCTAGGAGACAGATCTAAAAAATTATTGCTAAGACCAATATCAGAGAGTTTATTGCCTATGTTTTCTTCTAGGATTTTTATGGTTTCAGGTCATATCTTTAGGTCTTTAATCCATTTTGAATTTACTTTTGTATATGGTATAAGAGAGCAGTCCAGTTTCATTTGTACACATGTAGCTGTTCAGTTTTCCCAGCACCGTTTGTTGAAGAGACTGTCTTTTCTCCATTGTATATTCTTGTCTCCTTTGTTGTGGATTAATTGACTGTATAAGTGTGGGCTTGTTTCTGGGCTCTCTGTTCTACTCCACTGATCTATGTGTCTGTTTTTATTCAAGTACCATACAGTTATGATTCCTATAGCTTTGAAGTATAGCTTGAACTCTGGGAACATGATACTCCCAGATTTGTTATTTTTTAAGATTGCTTTGGCTATTTAGGGTCTTTTGAGGTTCCATACAACTTTTTTTTAAAGATTTTATTAGGGGCGCCCGGGTGGCTCAGCGGTTGAGCATCTGCCTTCAGCTCAGGGCCTGATCCTGGAGACCCTGGATCGAGTCCCGCGTCAGGCTCTCTGCATGGGAGCCTGCTTCTCCCTCTGCCTATGTCTCTGCCTCTCTCTCTCTCTCCCTCTCTCTGTCTCATGAATAAATAAAGAAAATCTTAAAAAATAAAAAAAATAAAATTTAAAAAAATATTTATTTAAAGGATTTTATTTATTTGAGAGAGAGAGAGAGAGGGAGACAGAGAGAGAGAGACAGAGACAGAGACAGAGACATAGGCAGAGGGAGAAGCAGGCTCCATGCAGGGAGCTTGACATGGGACTCAATCCTGGGTCTCCAGGATCAGGCCCTGGGCGGAAGGTGGCTCTAAACCACTGAGCCACCCGGGCTGCCCTCCATACAAATTTTAGGATTCTGTGTTCTAGTTCTTTGAAAAATACCAGTGTTATCTTGATGGAGATTGCACTGAATCTGTAGATTGCTTTGGGTAGTATGCATATTTTGACACTATTAATTCTTTTCAATCCATGAGTACAGTATATCTTCCCATTTTTTTTGTGTTGTCTTCAACTTCTTTAATCAATGTCTTATAGTTGTCAGAGCACAGGTCTTTCATTTCCTTGGTTAAATTTATTCCTAGGTATTTTCTTTTTGATGCAATGGTAAATGGAGTTGTCTAATATCTCTTTCTGATAGTTCATTATTAGTGAATAGAAATGCAAAAAATTTCTGTATACTAATTTTGTATCTTCCAACTCTACTGAATTCATTTATTGTTTTTTTTTTGTTGTTGTTTTTTTTTTTTTTTGAATTCATTTATTGTAATAGTTTTTGGTGGAGTCTCTTTTAGATTTTCTATGTATAGTATTCATGTCATCTACAAATAATGACAGTTTTACTTCTTCCTTTCCAATTTGGGTCCCTTTTATTTTTTTCTTGTCTAATTGCTGTGGCTGTGGCTTCTAATATTGTGCTGAATAAAAGTGGTGGGAGTGGGCATCCTTGTCTTGTTCCTGATTTTAGAAGAAAAATTTTCAGCTTTTCACTGTTGAGTATGAATTAGCTGTGGATTTGTCATAGATGGTCTCTATTATGTTGAGGTATGTATGTTCCCTCTGTATTGACTTTGTTGAGAGTTTTTATCATAAATGAATTTTGAATCTTGTCAAATGCCTTTTCTGCATCTATTGAGATGATCATATGATTTTTTAAAAAAAGATTTTATTTATTTATTAATGAGAGACACAGAGAGGGAGTGACATAGGCAGAGGGAGAAGCAGGCTCCCTGCAGGGAGACCTATGAGGGACTCGATCTTTGAACCCTGTGATTACACCCTGAGCCAAAGGCAGGTGCTCAACCACTGAACCACCCAGGCATTCTTGATGATTTGATTTTTATCCTTTGTTTTGTTAATGCGGTGTTTTACGGCGATTGATTTGCAGATGTTAAGCCATCCTTGCATCTGTGGAATATGTCCCAACTGATTATGGTGTATGATTTTTTTTTTAAGATTTTAATTATTTATTCATGAGAGACACAGAGAATACAGAGACATAGGCAGGGGGAGAAGCAGACTCCTTGCAGGGACCCTGATGTGGGACTTGATCCCAGGACTCCAGGATCACACCCTGAGCCAAAGGCAGATGCTCAACCACTGAGCCACTCAGGCATCCCAGTGTATGATCTTTTTAATGTATTGTTGAATTTGAATGGCTAATATTTTGTTGAGGATTTTTGTATCTTTGTTCATTGGGAATATTGACCTATAATGTTCTTTCTCTCTCCTTCCTTCCTCCCTCCCTCCCTCCCTCCCTCCTTCCCTCCCTCTCTCTCCCTCCCTCCCTCCCTCCCTTCCTTCCTGCCTTGTAGTGTCTTTGGTTTTGTATCTTGTAGTGTCTTTGGTTTTGTATCAGGATAATGGTGACCTGTAGAATGGATTTGGAAGTGTTCATACCTCTTCAATTTTTTTTGGAATAATTTGAGAAGGATAAATATTAACCATTTTTAAAATATTTGGTAGACTAGGGTGCCTGGGCGGCTCAGTTAAGTGTCTGCCTTCAGCTCAGATCATGATCCTAGGGTCCTGGGATGGAGCCCCATATCAGGCTCCCTGCTCAGCGGGGAGTCTGCTTCTCTTCTACCTCTTCCTGCTTGTGATCTCTCTCTCTCTCAAATAAATAAAATCTTAAAAAATGTTTGGTAGACTTAAAAACAAAACAAACGAGAAGTAGAAACAGACCCATAAATACAGAAAACAAACTGATGGTTGCTACAGGGGACAGGGCCAGAGGAATGGACAAAATGGGTGAAGGGCAGTGGGAGTTACAGGCTCCCAGTTGTGGAGTAAGTAAGTCACAGGAGTGAAAGTCACAGCACAGGGAATAGTCAATGGTATTATAATAGTGTTGTATGGCAACAGATGGTTATACTTGTGAGCACTGACATGATGTACTGACTTGAGTTTCTATGTTGTATACCTGAAATAAATGTAACATTGTGTGTCAACTATACTTCAACAAAAGTGAATAAATAAATAAATGTTTGGTAGAATTTACCTACGATACTATCTGGTCCTGGACTTCTGTTTGTTGGGAGTCCTATTTTATTTTATTATTTTTTAATTTTTTTTTTAAAAGATTTTATGTGTTTATTCATGAGACACACACACAGAGAGAGGCAGAGACATAGGCAGAGGGAGAAGCACACTCCCTACAGGGAGCCAGGTGGGGGACTCGATCCCAGGACCCCAGGACCACAACCCAAGCCAAGGCAGATGCTCAACCACTGAGCCATCCAGTGGTTTATTACTTTTTTTAGAGTGAGAGAGAAAGCATGAGTGGGGAAGAAGGGCAGAGGGAGAGGGAGAGAGAGAATCTCAAGCAGGCTCCATGCCCAGCATGGAGCTTGATGCAGGGCTTGATCTTATGACCCTGAGATCATGATCTGAGCCAAAATCAACAGTCAGATGCTTAACTGACTGAGCCACCCCAGGTGCCTCCCCTTTCTTTGGAGTCTATTTTTATTACTGATTCAGTTTTGTTTCTAGTAATCCACTTGTTCATATTTTCCGTTTCTTCATGATTCAGTCTATGAAGATTGTATATTTCTAGGAGTTTATCCATTTCTTCTAGGTTGTCCATTTTGTTAAAACACCCTGATTTTCATTCAGGGAACCACAGTTTCCCCGCTTTGAGGCCATGTGGTTGGGTACTGCCACCTTTTTCCTCCTCCTCCTCCTCCTCCTCCTCCTCCATGGGTTGGCTCATTATTTGCTGACCTATAAGAGCGTCTCAGCAAGACCTCAAGGATTGGATCATGGTCAGGCCTGTGATCCAGGCTGGGCCAATAAGTGCCAACCCTGGGATATTTGTTGCAGGCACTGGAGAAGACGCCCTTCTTTTCTGTTGTAGTCGCTAAGCTTGTATGATGTGAGCTTGGTGGTATCAGTATTGCCATGTAATAAGTTACCATAAACTAATGGCTGAAAACAACACACATTTGTTATTGGTCAGGAGCTTGCGCATGGGTTCTCTTCTGCTTCCAGATCTCTCACAAGGCTGCAGGCAAGGTGTTAGCCCGGTCTGGGGTCTCATCTGAAAGCTTACCTGGGGAGGGATCTACTTCTGTGTTCAAGTAGTTAGTGGTGAGATTCAGTTTTTGGGTTCTTAGGTCAAGGACCTTAGTTCATTGCCACGTGGCCCTCTCTCCGTTTGTCAGTCTGCTTCATCAAAGCCACTATGTGACAGTCTCTTGCAACCTAATCACGAAAGGGTATTTTGTCAGAAGGAATTTACTCAAGGGGAGAGTAGTGTACAAAGCTATGAATGCCAGGAGGTGGGGAATATTGCAGGCCATCCTAGAAGCCATTACTGTTCTGGAACCGTGTAGGAATGAAGCACCATAGGGGGAAGACAAAGCCCAGAGATGTAGCGGGAAGCTTTTCTGGTGACCATATTGGAGTACCTACCAGTAGCTAGCTAGCTTGCTTGCTTGCTTGCTTTCTTTCTTTCTCTTTCTTTCTTTTTTAAAAGATTTTATTTATTACAAGAGGCCCACAGAGAGAGGCAGAGACATAGCCAGAGGGAGAAGCAGACTTCCTGTGGGGAGCCTGATGTGGGACTTGATTCCAGGATCCTGGGATCACAACCTGAGCTAAAGGCAGATGCTCAACCACTGAGCCACCTAGGCATCCCAGCTATTTTTAGTATCTTTTAAATTTTATTTTCAGTATTTAAAAATCTAAAAATTTAAAATTTTATTTTCATGCCCATTGTGGGACTTGAACTCATGACCCCAAAATTGAGAGGTGCATGCTCTTTCAAATGAGCCAGCCAGCTAGCTAGCGTCCGTAGAAAGGATCAACCTCTGATATGTACAGTACACGACCCAATATTTTTTGTTATCTACTTTGAGTTGGGTTTCTGTCACTTGCAACCACAGGAGTCCTGATGAAGTCCTGTGGAGGCTTCTCAGATTCCCTTGTCTGGCAGTGACTGCTCCTCTTTGGAAAGCCTTTGGCATTCTGTGTGCTTGACTCAGATCTAGAATATCTGCACATACTTCATCTCCCCTTCCAGCCTGAGCTCACCGAGGACAGGGTTGTATGGATAAATATTTTTTTTTATCCCCCTTCCTTGCTTTACTTGCAGTGCCAAGAATGCTGTCAGACATAGGAAATGCCATCTGCCAGTAATTACTGGTGTGAGAGGTTTTTCTTTGGCCCACCCACTCCCCCGCCCCCTGCCAATCAAAAAATATTTCAAAAATGATCTCAATCTCCTGCACCTGGCTCGGAGTTGGAACACTGAATGTCAAAGATGAAAACGTCATTGATGCTACCCAATAGAGGCAGCAACAGCTGCACACAGACCTCATAGCAAAAGTGTCCTTTCACAACATTGGGTGGGTCACCCTAACAGAAACAAGTCACAAGTGACAGACCTGTTCAGAGGTGGTGCTGGCTAACATTCTAGATATTTTAAAGATTTTATTTATTTATTCATTCATTCATGAGAGACACAGAGAGGCAGAGACACAGGTAGAGGGAGAAGCAGGCTCCCTGTGGGGAGCCTGAAGTGGGACTCGATCCCAGGATCCCAGGATCACAACTTGAACCAAAGGCAGATGCTCAATCACTGAGCCACCTAGGTGTCCCAGCATTCTATATTTTAATCAAGTACTTCTGTGACACTCCTGCCCTTTGCGAGTATTTGCTATATCAGCATAATTATTTTTAGTGAGAGGATTTTACAAATTTTTCTAGGCCTTGTAGAGTTTTGTTATATATCAGGAACTTACCAAAAAAAAAGTTAAAAAAAAAGTTTTCTTCTGAAGCCACTTTAAAATGCTTTTCATGGAGGCATTCAGGCTATTGCAACAACCTAGCCTCCAAAGCCACTCGGAGTCACTTCTGCCATTCATTAGATGCCAGCCCATAATCAAGGGAAGGGGAATTTCATGTCCTCTCTTGATCAGAGAAGTGTCAAAAAGTTTGCAAACCTGTTTTGAAAGTGTTTTAAAAGACGCCTGATCTAGGATGGAGTGATGTGGGTGGGGAGGGAGGAGCTTCTTGGCTCCTGGATTCATCAGGGAGGCTGTGAGGAGTGAGGCTGTGAGGAGAGGGAGGCCCCATCTCCCAGCAGGGAGGTGGTGGTCCCGTGGACTTGGCTCACTTTCCCCTTAGTTTTTTTCCCAAATCTAATAATGTCCTTCTGGCCTTCCTCGGTGGCACCATATGCTCCAGGGCCTTCTCTAATTTCCAGTGCCTGGCCTTGGGGCCTGTGATTTAAACATGGCCTCTCACCGTCTCTGGCCTGACTCCGGGACATCAGGCTTGGTGTGGGGTCCTCCTGACATCTGATCCTGGTGGTGGCTTTGGTACCCACGATATTCCTTCTCTGAAGCCCCCTTCCTCCCTGTCCCTCTTCATTCATTTGCTCCTTTTCTCCCTTAAAAGGGGTCATTGCAAGTCGTTAGTATTCCAGGACAGTGGCAGTGGCTGCCTTCATCAGTGTGAACAACTTGAATTAGAATATTAATTTCACCTGGGGCCCCGGGCACATTGTTTCTGTGCTGAGCACATATTTAAAAGTGAGGAAAACGTAATTGGCTCCTTCCTCCTGTGTCTCCTCCCGAGGCTCCTGGGGGAGTGAGTGGGAAGTTTTAGAGTTTCTGTGACCTGCTTGCTTCTCTGTGGGGTGTCTGGGCCCCTCTCCTGATGCGCATGTGGAAGGAACCTTGGCCACCTCCTAACCCAGTGGTTGGCAACCAGCATCTCATGGCCACAGGCTACCTGGGGGCATAATCTGTTTGGCCAGCACAGTGCTGTAATAATTTTTGAGCCCGTATTCAAGACATAGAAGATTTAGTATTAAAATTTGGATGTTCAGCTTTCTCCTTGAAGAGCAGCAGGGCTGGTAGCATGGAGTGGGGGGCCACACTCACAGAGAGTGACAACTGGTTGCAATGACATGATCTCCAGTTCATTTATAAGATATTTAGTGAGCACCAACTATGTGCCAGGCACTGTTCTAAGAATTGAGAATGTAGCCCCTTCTGTCAGGGAGCTTACATTCTATCTAGGATGTGCCGTTGCTTGTGTGTGTTGCCTGTCTAGCCCTCCAGACCAGCACTTTTGTGATGTTGGGGATGTTTTCTTTCTTTCTTTTTTTTTTTTTTAATTTTTTTTTATTTATTTATGATAGTCACACACACACACACAGAGAGGGGCAGAGACACAGGCAGAGGGAGAAGCAGGCTCCATGCACCAGGAGCCCGATGTGGGACTCGATCCCGGGTCTCCAGGATCACGCCCCGGGCCAAAGGCAGGCGCCAAACCGCTGCGCCACCCAGGGATCCCTCTTTTTTTTTTTTTTTTTAAAGGTTTTATTTATTTATTCATAGAGATGCAGAGAGAGAGAGAGGCAGAGACACAGGCAGAGGGAGAAGCAGGCTCCATGCAGGGAGCCTGATGTGGGACTTGATCCAGGGTCTCCAGATCACGCCCCGGGCTGCAGGCGGCACTAAACCGCTGCGCCACCGGGACTGCCCTTGGGGATGTTTTCTATGTGTGCTGTCCAGTTGGTAGCCCCTAGCCACTTGCTAATGTTGGGCACCTGAAATGTGGCTAGGGAAACTAAGGAACTGAATTTGTGATTCCAGTTCATTATAGTTCATGTATATTTAAGTTTAAACAGCTACACGTGGCTACTAGCTACAGTATTGGACATTGGGGCTTTAGATAGTTGAATTTGCATCTCCCACTTGTCAGCTATCCAGTGCCTTCAATTAATAGTTGGGGAGAGGTGCCTGGGTGGCTCAGTGGTTGGGTGTCTGCTTCCGGCTCAGGTTGTGATCCTGGGGTCATGGGATCGAGTCCTGCATCAGGCTTCCCACAGGGAGCCTGCTTCTCCCTTAGCGATGCTCATTTAGGTTGTAGCAGGTGCCAGCGCTTCCTTCCTTTATACGGCTAAATTGTATTCCACAACATGCATAAGGAATTTGGATCTTATCCAAGAGCAGTGGGGAGCCATGCAGGGTCTTTGGCAGGGGATGTTTTCTTTTCTTTTCTCTTTTCTTTTCTTTCTATTTTTTTTTAAGATTTTATTTATTTATTCATGAGAGATGCAGAGAGAGAGGCAGAGACACAGGCAGAGGGAGAAGCAGGTTCCTCGCAGGGAGCCTGATGCAGGACTCCTGATGCAGGGAGCCTGATGCAGGACTCCTGATGCAGGAATCCTGGCATTCCAGGACCACGCCAGGACCACGCCCTGAGCCATAGGCAGACGCCCAACCGCTGAGCCACCCAGGCATCCCTGTTTCTTTCTTTTCTTTTTGAGCATCGCTGGAAGGAAGGCCCCCTTCTGCATCCCTGTGATAAAAAGGGTTTCCTCCCCTGGGTTCCACAGAGCTGGTTTTCAGCCTTGTGTGGGGGTCCAGGGTGCAAGGCTGTCCCATCTGCCACACCAGGTCCTCCCATGCTGCTTCATGCTGTAACCATGAGCACCCTCCCACGACCCCTTCTGAATTAATTCGGTCTTTGGGAGGGGGATCCCCATCCTCATGTCTCCTGGTGCTCAGGTGCCCACCTAGGTGTGGGTCAGCAGTTTACACAAGGCAGACTGTTTGGAAATGGATTTGATTTGGAAAGGGAACCTCCCTGTCAGGAGCAGGGCTTGTGCTCCCTCCCTTGGGCAGAGAGGTGGCCGGTTGGAGACTGGGGATTTAGGAGAGGAAATAAGGAAATTGAGAATCCCTATCCAGGCCTCAGCCTGCATACGCAGATGGGGTATCTTTTTCTGCCTCAGCTCAGGGCTGGCTAACCCAGGGCAGCTCCCATCTCTCTGCAGGGCACAGGCTCCGGGCACTGATTGTCCCTGGGGGAGGCCCAGTGGCCAGCTGGTCTCTTTGGTCCCAGCCCGGACAGCAGGTGCTGGCGAGGCAGAAGGGCAGCCCGGTCACTGGGACTGCACTGTCTAGGGCATGGGAGGCCGTCCTGCGTCTGTCCCTTGTCATGTCATGCTGTGGGCAGCCTTGGGGAGGGGCATTTACTTAGTTGCTGGGCTCTGCCCCAGGGGCTGGCTGGGAGCAGGGACCTCCGTCTCCTCTGGAGCCTGTCTTCTCCTACCCCGCTCCTCCTGGCCACCACCGTGCTGGACACGCCTGAGAGCATGAAGACACTTGTCCCTTGTTTCTCAAGCCCTGTTGGTCATTGGCCTGAACCATTTGGCAGAGCTCAGTCTCAGTGACTCAGGCTTCTTTTTTGTGTGGCAGCTCTTTATTCCAAGAGTTTTCTCTCTTATACTATGGGATCCAACAGCTATTGATTGTATTTCAATAAAAAAAGTAATGATACAAGTTGTATATTCTCTCCTGGTAGAAAATTAAAACGTTCCCTAATACTGAATTATCTTCTCCTTCCCCGGAGGTAACTACTGTTAGAATTGTGTGTGTCTTTTCAGACTTTTTTTCTGTGAATCTCCCCTGTACCTGCTCACTTGTTTGAACATCCATTTATTCATTCAACACATACTGATTTATTGAGTATCTATCTACTGTCTGTGTCAGGCACTGTTCTGGACTCTGGGGACTTATCAATGAACAAGGTAGAAAAAAATCTTGGCTTTCTTATGGGGTAGAGATTCTAGTGGGGGAAGTGAGTGCTATGAAGAGAAATTATGCAGGGAGGGTGATGGGGGAGTTGCCTTTGTAGAGAGGTTACTCATGGTCAGAGGAGAGCTGGCTGAGAAAACAGTGCTGGAGCAGAGGTCCCAGGAACATTAAGGAGCAAATCTCAAGGCTTTCTGGGAGTAGATGGAGGCAGGGTGCTGTGGGAGTAGCAAATGCAAAGGCTCTGGGGTGGGAGCTGCCAGGTATGTTAATGGAACAACAAAGAGGTCAGTGTGGCCTGAGGGTCATTAGGATAGAGGAGATCAGATTCCTGATGAGACCAGATCACAGAGGGCTCAGTGCTTTTGACTTTTACCCTGAGTAGAGTGAAGTCCCACTGGAAGGGTTGAAGAGTGAGTGGTCTGGACCAATTCCCATTTTAAAAGATTCACTATACCACAGATGGAGAAGAGAGACCAATGCCTGGTGAGGGTAGGGCTAGGGGTCACAGTAGAGACCAGAGAGGAGGCCATGGCAGTGCTGGGGGCATGGACCTGGCACGGTGGTGAGGGTGGGGAGAAGGGAGGGCTCAGAGTTTGGGCCTGAGCTCTTGGAAGAGCTGATTTGCATCAACTCTTATGGGGTGGTTCAAGGGTGGAACATGTGCTGGGGCATGTTTGCTTTGTGATGCTTGCTTTAAGTGGAGGTCTCACGTGCCTAGCTGGATGTGTGGGTCTCTGTTGGGAATTTCAAATGCCTTCTGCTCCAAATATTTGTCTTCTGCCCCCTGCCTTTCCCCAAAGACAGCCTCAAACTCTGCAGACTTCCCTGAGCATAGCACACCGTGCACCCCCGCTCCAGGCCCCCCAGCCTGTTCACCTACAGTGAGCTGTCTCCGGGGCAGTGTGTTGGTCCCGTGGCCTGGAGGCTGAGTCCTGCTGGGAGAACTCAGAGGAACAAGATGGGAACCAGAGGATCCAGATCATAGAAGGAGGGCAGCATGCACATGCAGGCAGCACCCACTTGGCAGTTTGCCCTCCCTACACTGTTCCCCCTCTGAGCGCTCAGTCTGGCTTCTTCTGTCACCAAATATAACAAATGTCTTGTTTTCCTGGCTTCTGGCCGGCAGGGATGAATGAGGGATGCCCTCTCTCTTTCCTGTGCTGGCCATCCTGACCTTTTATTTAACCATCTTCTCGGGGAATCTGAGCAGCCTGGGATCCCCTGCAAAGTGAACCCGGAGGGGTGGGGTGGAGGTGGGGTGAGGGCACCTTGATGAAATTCGGTGGCTTCATTCATTAATGGCCTGTAATGAAGACACAGAGGAGCCTGCAAATCACTTGCTTGTTGTGACAGGAAACAAATGAATTTGGTGTTATCTCTTTTTTCTCTTGGGGGACGTCCCCTCCTCTAGGCAGTTCTTCCTTTGCTACTTTTCTTGAAATTGAGGTGAAATTCACATCACATACAATTAACCATTTTTAAAGTATACATACTATTCCAGTGTTTTAAAGTAAGTCGTGCAAGCACAGCTTCTATCTAATCCCAGAACATTTTCATCACCCTGAAAAAAACCACAGAGCTGTTAGCCATCACTCCCCATTACTGCCTCCCCGCCCCAACCCCCAGCCCCGGCCTCTGGCAACCACTAAACCACTAATCTACTCTCTCTATGAATTTACCTACTCCGGACATTTCGTATAAAGAGAATTGGACACCATGTAACCTTTTATGTCTGGCTTCTCACTTACAGGATGCTTGCAGGGTTCATCCACACTGTAGCAGGTGTCGGCACTTCCTTCCGTTTCACGGCAGGAATCATAGTCGGGTGGATGGTAGCATAGTTTGTGCATCCATTCATCTGTAGACAGACAACTGGGTTCTTTCCACCTTTGGCTGTTGTGAATAGTGCCGCTGTGGATGTTCACCTACAGTTATTTGTTTGAGCACCTGATTTCAATTCTTTGGATCTCTCTGGTTACTTTTAGAAAGCTCTCAGGTCGGGCTCCCGTTGGCTAGGATTGGGTCGTGTGACAATCCTTGAGCTAACTGCTGTGGCTCCGGTTGGCCAGGTCTGGGCCCTGTTCCTTCTCCTGGAGTGAGGGAGAGGGGTTAGAATCAGTCCGCCTGTACCACTTGGGCAGAGAGGAGAGAGGTGTCTTGCAAAGGAGAACAGGGCCAAAAAAAAAAAAAAAAAAAAAGGAGAACAGGGCCGTGGGCACCAGGGGAAGGGGTGGTGGTGATTGCTGGCCAGGCCACAACCACAGCTCCCCACGCTAGGAGTAGGCTTGGAAGAACTAAGGAGCGCTGTGTTTCAGAGAGGATGTGTGGGATGGTTCTCATTGGCCCTCCACCCAGATCCATTCTTCAGCATTTCTTGTCCCCATGAGGCTGCTTCCGTCACTTTTTTGTTTGCCCCTCAACTCCTGTTGGATGTGGCCAATGGGAGACCAGGCTGCAGATCCAAGAGTCAGGAAGGAGACCGGCTGGAGGTTCCTCTTGCTCGGTCACCACATTTCTGCCCAGGGCTTCATCTCCTTCTGTTCTGAAGAGGACGCTCACCTCCTGGACACCGCTGCCACGGGGCTCATGACCTCCCTGGGGGAGGTCCTGGCTTTCCATTCTTGCCTGTGTCTCAGTACCTCTCAGTACCCCAGTCCTCCTACACTTCTGCAAATAGAGCCTCCATTGAAATCTCTGCATGTGAACCATCCTGGAGGGCAAATGCTCTTTCCTTCCAGGTCCCTTATGGACATGGAGGAGCTGTTTGCTGCTGTGTTAGTTTCCTAACTTCTGCAAGTAGTTAGCACAAACACGGTGGCTTAAAGTGGCATGAATTTATTTATTTAACTTTTTTTTTAGCTTTTATTTATTTATTCATGAGACACACAGAGAGGGATAGAGACACAGGCAGAGGGAGAAGCAGGTGCCCTGTGGGGAGTCCAATGAGGGACTGGATCCCAGGACCCCCGGATCACACCCTGAGCAGACGCTCAACTGTTGAGCCACCCAGGCATCCCAGCAGCATGAATTTATTATCTAAGCATTCTGGAAGTCAGAAGTTCAAAATAAGTCTTGTTGGGCTAACATCAAGATGTGGGCAGCACTGCGTTTCTTCCAGAGGTTGTAGGGGATTCACTAGGAGTGTTCCCCCACTTCTTGTCACTTCTGGCCCACTAGACACCTGCATTCCCTGGTTCGTGATGTTTCCTCCACCATCAGGGCCAGTTTTGAGCGTGTTCCTTCTTTTCTGACTCTCCTCCATCCTTACATTTCCCCTCTCTGATGACCTCCTGCCTCCCTCTTACAAAGACCCTTGTGATCACATTGGGCCACCGGATATCTGGGTGAATCTTCCCATCTCAGGACCCTAATCTCAGTTGCAAGTCCCTTTCACCACATACACCACCTTCATCACACTCACAGGTTCTAGTGATGAGGGCGTGGACACCTCTGCGGGAGATCTTCATTCTGCACACCAAGGCCACCTTGTCCACAGATGGGTGGTTGGAACAACAGACATTTAGTTCTGGAGGCTGGAAGGCAGAGATCAAGATTTGGTTTCCAGTGAGGACTCTCCCTGGCTTGTGGACGGTAGCTTGCCCTCCGTTCCTTGTTTTGGGGAGAGAGCGAGTGAGGCAGAGAAAGAGCTCTACTGTCTCTTCTTATCAGGACACTAGTCCTGCTGGATCAGGGCCCCCCTTCTAGCCTCTTCTCACCTCTCACTCTCATAAAGGCGCTGTCACCAAATACGGCAACACCGGGGCTTGGGCTTCCACATATGGATTATGGGGACACAAAACTCAGCTCTTAGCCCTCCACCCCCGTTCTTTCTCTGGTCCTCACTCCTGAAGGCCTTTTTGTGTCTTTGCCGAGAAAACAAGAGCTGAGATCCTTTTCTGTCTTGCAGCACCCCTGAAATTACTCTGTGACTGCAGCCGGATTCTCTCTGCTCGGTGAGTGTGGGCAAATTGACAGGATGTTCAAGGATGTTACAGAAAAGGTCACCGATAACAGGCCTTTCTTTGATTAGTTCCGGAGAAAAGGAGTTGGTGATTCCTTTTCTGGGCTGGAATGGAGGGTGCAGCCCAGGCTGCACAGATGTGTGGACAGGAGGGGACGGCTGGGTAGCCCCCCGGGCTGCAAGCTTGCAGGGGGCATCGCCTGCCTTCTCCATCCTGCACGAGCTCCCGTGGGCGCTGTGGCTGCTGGCTGTGGTGTTGGCGCTCACGAGTTCCAGCCGTGGGGCCCCTGAACCGCTAAGCCATGCAGATGCCTTCCCTGTATGCTCCAGTTTGTAATTAAAACACGACTTGCCACTCTGATTAGATTGAGCGGTTGAGTTCATCTGGAAGAATTTTTCATCCTCATTGTGTAATTAGCAACATATGATGCTTGTATTAGCACAATTAAAAGTTATGGTGATTAATATGGGTATCAAAGCAGAACCATAAGTCAACAGATTCCGGGCATTTAGAGTTCATGGGCTGGAAGGCAAAGGGCCAACCATGGTCCAGCCCGGCCCAGCTGGGTGGCATATGACTTACGTGCAGCCTGGTGGGGCCGCTGGCAGGGAATAGAGCCCAGGCTGGGAGTACCAGCCCTTAGCTCCCAGATGGTTCTGAGTTTCAGTGCTTGGGATATATTTTGCATGTCAAGAATCTCTTTTCCCCACAGACAATGCATCCCCTTTCCTTAATTCCAAAATGCAGTGGAGGTCATTATCTATTAAAATTAACACTATCCATGGGTGCTTGGGTGGTTCAGTTGGTTAGGCGTGACTCTTGATTTCGGCTCAAAGCTGTGATCTCAGGGTCATGAGATTGAGCCCTGTGTTGGGCTCTGTGCTAAGTGCAATCTGCTTAAGATTCTCTCTCTCTCTCTCTCTCCCCGTTTCCCTCTGCCCTCCCTCCATTCAAGTTCACTTGCTCCCTCTCTAAAGAAAAAAAGAATTACCAGTGTCCATACCTTTGACCCAGGATCCCATGCTGTGATATTTATCATTCAGATGCATTTCCACACATGCAAAATGTGCCAGTTGTCCTAATAGTGATGGCAGCGATTGTTCATTGGAGGCGAATTTTGGGAAGGGCCTAAACTGATTACATAAATTATAATATATCCAAACAAGGAACTATTTTGCAGTGATTAAAAAAAGGCAGACCCATTTATAGTGATAAAACTCTACGGTGTGCTGGTAGGTGGATAAAGAGATGAGGAACAGCGGGTGTGTGGACAAAAGAAAAAAACATATATATCTGCAGATGTAAAGTAGCAAGTCAGGGCTTTCTGGGAGACTGGCAACTTCTCTTGGCCAGGAAAAGTATTGGCTGGGGGGCAGGATGGGAGGTACACATTTGTACCTTTACAGTTTCACGCTATATACATTTACTATTTATTTAAGTAGTTTAATTAAAAAAAATTTTTTTTTAAAGGCAGCCACTCAACCCATTCCCCACCCCCTTTATGAGAGAAAAAGGGCCTGGTGTATTACTTTGTACAGGTAGTCCTGGTGGCTGAGAGGTTTTAGGGTGATTTTCTTTGCTGTGGCATTGTAGCATTTTGCATCTGGCTTCTGCATTTCTAGTACAGAAATGAAATCTAAAAATCTCAAGCACCCACGCCATGGCATTCTAGGATGGGAGAGAAGCAGCCCTCGCCCTTGTGTTCCTCCTTGTTGGCTGTGACCCGAATTTGGGCAGAGACCAAGACTGTGATTACAGAAAGGTCATCATCAGCTTTTCCCATCAGCCCCTCCAGCTGGGCCACTGAGGACCCCATGATGAAGCTTAATGGGTCTGTATGTTCCCTAATCTTCAAGAGGGACATGCTTTAGGATGGGTAGGACAGGAGGAAACATAATTTTTTTTAAGATTTTATTTATTTAGGGGAGAGAGAGAGAGAGAGAGAGAGAGAGAGAAAGAGAGAGTACAAGCAAGGGGAGCAGGAGAAGGAGAAGCAGGCTCCCCACTGAGCGGGGAGCTTGATGTGGGTCTTGATCCCAGGACCCTAGGATCACGACCTGAGCCAAAGGCAGATGCTCAACTGACTGGGCCATCCGGGCACCCCAGGAATCATAATTCTTGCGGAACTTTTTTTTTTCAATTAGAATTTCTCAATATTTCCACTTCTGGGTTTATACCCAAGAGAATTGCAAACAGGTGCTTAAACAGAACCTTGTCTGTAATGTCCATAGCATACCATTCACAATGGCCAAAGGTGGAAACAACCCAAATATCTATCAGTGATGGATGGATAATCAAATTGTGGTCTCTCCGTAAAAAGCAATGTTACTGAGTCATAAAAAGAATGAAGTACGGACACATGCTATACCATGGATAAGCTTTAAAAGCATGATGCTGAGTGAAAGGAGCCAGACACAAAAGGCCACATACTGTAGGATTTCACTTATATGAAATGTCCAGATCAGGGAAATCTATATAGAGATAGAATGCAGTCTGGTGCTGGTTGCCAGGGCCTGGGGGAAGAAATGGAGGAAGTGACAGCTCATGGGTGTGGGGTTTACTTTCAGCTGAGGTAATTGCCATGAGGATCACATGTCACCGGGAATGTACTAAATACTGCTGAATTGTTCACTTTAAAATGGTTAATTTTATGTTATGTGAGCTTCTCTCTTCAAAGAGAATTAAAGCCATCTGTAGTGAGAGTTCTTGGCCCTTTAGATTATTCATTCATTATTCAGGAGGTCGATATTTGGAATGTTGTGATAAACTGAACTTAAAAATTTTTTTTTTCTTTTTAATACCGTATCCTGACTAGTGAGGTTTCCAGCAGCATCCCAGCGACTTGTGGCAGAGATGTGGAAATGCATTGCCAGAGTTTGGACAAATATTCTGGATGGTGTTGATAGCATGCTATAGTCTTTGCTTTTTGTCATGTTATATAGAGGTACTTGTCTCTTCTGTAGCCATCCAGCATTTCTTTTTTTTTTTTTTTTTTTTTTTTTAAGATTCTATTTATTTATTCATGAGAGACAGAGAGAGAGAGAGAGAGAGAGGCAGAGACACAGGCAGAGGGAGAAGCAGGCTCCATGCAGGGAGCCCCACGTGGGACTTGATCCCGGGTCTCCAGGATCACACCCTGGGCTGAAGGCAGCGCTAAACCACTGAGCCACCCAGGCTGCCCCTCATCCAGCATTCCTTTACACACATCTGAGCAACTACTAATATATATTTTTATTTTCTTTACTTTTCTTATAGGAAAAGCAGTGTACTTTATGTGTTGCTCTGTGGCATGCTTAGCAATGCATCTTGGCAAATGGAGGCTTTTTTCATCAAGGTTTGGGAAGGGGCCTCCTTCCTTTCTCAGACCACCTCTTACGACCTGAGGCCATTCTTGCCCTAACCCAAATCAGCACCAAGGGTGACCCAGCCTCACTGCCTGGAGGTACGGAAAGAAGTCTATGGGATTTTGCTCAGCAGTAAACCTTTAATGTGCATACAAGATGATGCTGTTTCATGGAGGCCCAGCCATTGCTTACACAAGGGCAGATCAAATTCCTGTGTATTCAGTATTGATTTGGTCTGGGCGTCCTGCCAGTCTTGGAGAAGGCTGAGATGGTAATGCTGGCTCTTCTGTCCTGGCACCTCCAAGAGGTCTGGGAGACAGAGCTGACTGGGCTTATGTTTTCTGACAGTGGGTAGGAGCTCCACTGGGCTCCTGGCTTTGGTATTTTCTTGGTTGAGCAATCAGCAGGTTCTGGAGGCTGCAGTGGCCTCCTAACAGGTCTTCATGCCTTTTCCTTGTCCTCTTATACCTGTTTCTCAGGATGTAGCCGGAGTGAGCCTGTTAAGATGTTAAGTCTGCTGTGGTCCCTCCCCTGCTTTAGGCCCACCCATGGCTCCCAGCTCACTCACCGTAAAAATCAAAAGTCTGAGTGTGGTCCACAAGGCCCTCTACCCCTTACTTGCTCTTTTTTAAAGATTTTATTTATTTATTCCTGAGAAGCACACAGAGAGAGAGAGAGAGAGAGAGGCAGAGACATAGGCAGAGGGAGAAGCAGGCTCCCCACAGGGGACCTAATGTGGGACTTGATCCCAGGACCCTAGGATCACGATCTGAGCCAAAGGCAGATGCTCAACCACTGAACCACCCAGGTACCCTCCCCCTTACTTGCTCTTCACCAGCGACTGGCCTCCTTTCTGGCCCTCACAAGCCAAGCACACACCTACCCCAGGGGCTCTGCATGTGCTGTTCCATATGTCTGGAATGTTTTTCTCTGATGTTTGTACGGCTCACTTCCTCAAGGCAGTGTGATTCTCGTCATCTGGCATTTCTGACCATCCTGGTTATCATAGCACCCAAAATCCATTTCTCCATTTTCCCTGCTTTGTTTTTCCTTAGAGCATTTATAGCCACCTCATGTAGAATATAATTATCCATTTACCTGTGTTTTACATAGAATATCAGCTTCATGAGAGCAGTAATCTCCTTGTCTGATTCATGGATGTATCTCCTGGACCTGGAACACTGCATGGCACATAGTAAGTGCTATTAAATACTAGTTGGGTGAATTTTTAACAAGCACTTAGTCTATATTTGGCACATGGGGATTCAGAGAGAATAAGACACTGCCCCTTCTCTTCAAGGAGCGTCATATATACTCGGAGAGATGAATGAGATTATTTTACCCATCAGGTTTTGTAGACACAGTGTTTAGGGTTCAAGAGTCTACCTGGGATTATACCTCAATTAAACTAGAAAAAAACTTGCAAAGTAGTTATAGTAATCAAGTTTGTAAATAAGTCTTACTCTTGGTAAACACATTACTTTGTGATCTATCTACCCTCATTCATTTTAATGAATTGGTGGACATCAAGGTTGTTTCTAATTTTTCGCTATTCTGCACACAGAGCTGAAAATAACTGCTTGGAAACAAATTAGAAATAAAGAGAAGAAAAAAAGAGTTGGAGATCTGAGAAAGTTGTTAGGTCCCAAATACCAAAAGGAAATGGTAATCCCCAAACTAGTGTTCAGACAACCACAAAATAAAATATATTGTTGGCCAGTCAACCTCAATTTGCCTTGTAAAATAATTTTGTGAAATGTGAACTAGAGGATCATTTTGATATGTTCAATACAGTGGAAGCCTGTGAAAGGAAGAATGCCTGGGATCTGGGAAGGTCCTAAAACTGGTGGAGATACTGGCCTGCCTGAAATGAGGCAATTCAGCAAAAGGGGGAATAGTAGAAAGTCAGAGGAGGTAGAACTATGGGCAGTTCTGGGCAGGCCTCCTGGAGGAGGGCCTTCAAGGCCTGGTAGAATTTGGAAAACTTGTGGTGGGAGGGAAGATTGGAAGGAGGACTTGGGTTTCCTGACTTTGGTACCTGGGCAATCCAATGAAGTTGGGAAAATGGGGCCCTTCTGGAGCACTCCTTGGGTTCAAAGGCTGTGGCTCAGGCTTACAGGGCAATGCAGGCTTTTGAGATGAGTGAAACTGTTGATGTGGACCCTATAACATCTTCCCTCTGAACATCTGCATAAGAAAAATTGGATTGCTGTCTCATGCTATTATTCTTTAACTAGGCACCTCCTATTTCAGGAGGAAGGGGAGAAAACCACCCCACACACCCTTTAATGGTGTGGGGGCAAAGGGAGCAGTGGGTGTTTGTGATTCTAAGGGGACAGTATGTTTCTCTGCCCCATTTGGCTAAATAGGTTGAACTTCTTGATTTGTATTTGCTTATATTTATCCCTCCTTTCCTCCGACGTGGACTCAAGGCAGTGTTCACAAATAAGATTAAAAGAACTGGAGAAAGGAAAATAAGGGGCAGCCAAAGCCGAATAGTTAGTGTAGTGGTGGGGTGGGTTTGTGTTAGAAACAAATACCAAGAGATTGGCTGTAAATTTGGCTCGAGCATCCTGGCAGCTGGAGCAACTAAGGTAAGCATCATAGGAGCCGGGCTTTCATAAATAGGGACCCAGGATGGCAATATGGGGATTCTTTTTTTTTTTTTTAAGATTTTATTTATTTATTTGAGGGAAAGAGAGAGAGAGAGCACGAGCAGAGAGGAGGAGCAAAGGGAGAGGGAGAAGCAGGCTCCCCACTGAGCAGGGAGTCCAACATGGGGCTTGATCCCAGGACCCTGGGATCATGACCTAAGCCAAAGGCAGATGCTTAACTGACTGAGCCACCCAGCCCCCCCAGTATGGGGATTCTTCAACATGGGAATGTTCATTATTGGAATTACCGCTGTGATGTGGCTGTCTAGGGCTTCAAAATGGTCATAACCTGAAGTACTTTCCAATGAACTGACCATCTATACATTTGGTTCCTACCTAATATCCTTGTATGACAGTTTCCCAGCCATGACAGTGCTGACATTTTGAGTTGGATAATTATTTTTTGTGGGGGTTCATTCTGTGCATTGTAGGATGCTTGCCGCATCCCTGGACTGTCTTCTAGAGGCCAGTACCAATCTCCTCTCCACCCTCCAACAAGTTTGACAACTAAAAATGTCTCCAGACATTGACCAATGTTTCATGGGGGGCAAAATTATCCACATTTGAGAACTGCAGTGAGAGGATAGATAGAGGATCCATCCCATTTTATTGGTATTTTCAAAGGATTGGGCAGGAACTGTGGATTCAGTAAATTATAATGAACTGTAAATTCAGTGGAGATCATAAAGTGAAATTATGAGTCTTGCAAGAAATGTAGGATTTCAGGAAGTCGATGGAAGTGATGTTGGCAAATTGCCTGACCCACCACAAAACCATTTACCAATGAGGGACTCTCAAGGGTTACAGCAGTTAGTACTTGAGGAAAAGGAAATTGACCAAACTGCTAATTTAATAGATGCCTCAAAATAGAATGATTTGAATATCAAAGGATTAAGAGATGACCTTGGGGAAATCAGTGATGCCCTG
The DNA here is from genome assembly GCF_018345385.1 of Vulpes lagopus. NCBI lineage: Eukaryota > Metazoa > Chordata > Mammalia > Carnivora > Canidae > Vulpes > Vulpes lagopus. Next base: position 31,908,887 of record NC_054837.1, read on the forward strand.
ATATAGTTTAGCAGAAACGTGCATCTTTATGGTCATGTTACCGAAGTCAAATGAGAAGGGAAGGATATTGCTTCTTGCTCTTAATGATTTTGTTGGATGAATTACATGATTATGCTTCACATTTTATTCATTTTATTTATGCTTTGGTCTAAAGATTGGCATATAGTTGCAGTTATAATTTGCAATTTGTGAACTATAAGAAAGTTTTATTTGCAAAATTTCTATTTCACTTTTCTAGATAAAGTCCTAGTCATGCCCCCCCTCCCTTTTTGGTGGTAAAATTCACATTAACATTAAGTTCACCATTTAAATCATTTTCAAGTGTACAGTTCAGTCGTATTTAGTGTATTTACATTGTTGTGCAACATCACCTCTATATAGTTCTAAAACATTTTCATCATCCCAAAATAAAGTTCCTTCCCTCCAGCCCCTGGTAGGCAAACACTAATCTTTCTTTTTCGATAGATTTGCCTTTTCTGTATTTTATACAGATCAGATCATATACTATGTAGTTTTTTGTGACTTCTTTCACTCAGGATAGCGTGTTTGCAAGGTTCATCTATGCTGTAATGTGTGTCAGAAGTTCATTTTTTTATGGCTGAATAATATTCCATCACATGAGTGGACCATATTTTGTTCATCTATTCATCTGTTGACAGACATCTGGGTTGTTTCTACCTTTTGGCTATTGTGATGAATGTTGCTACGGACATTTGTGCACAAATTTTTGTTTGAACGCCTGTTTCCATTTCTCTTGGGTGTATATTTAGGCATGGAATTGCTTAGTCATATGGCAATTCTATGTTAATTATGTTCTATGTTAATTGTATGTTTATTATAATGTGGTGCATCTATGATAACTCTTAAGTCATGCCTTTTTAAAATTGTGGTATTTATGTCTTTGTGCTAAGTGGATCGTCTTTAAGTAGACTTTTCAGGATACCAGCTCTTCTCTGGTATGTAGGACTTCAGGAAACAGCTTCCTGAAGAAGGACCTATTCTCCACCACTGACTTAATTGGCAGCATCAGTCCTGTTGTGCTTAGGTGGGTCTTGTCAGAGGCAGGGCCCCTCGCTTCCTGAGAGACTGAAGACCTCCGTGCCTCTCCCCAGCCTCTTCCCTGCCTGTATTCGGCAGCACTGGAGAATATACTTCCTCCCAGGAATGCTTCTAAGAGGAGGCCAGGACAAAAACCAACCTCATATCTGATAGGATTTCTTTCAGAAAGGACCCCTCTTTCCTGGCTTTTTCTGGCCACTTAAATGCTTTTTTGTCTTCTTGAATTGGAAGCAGGCACATGGTATAGATATGCCAAAAATACAAAAGAGATATTTACCAAAAAGTAGGTTCTTCTTCCCATCCTTGATCCCTAATTCCATAATGCCTTTTTAATATTTTGGATTTCTGTCATGTTTCTGGAAGAACTTTTTAGTGTGGGCTTGGTCCAGTAGAACTCGATCTCTTTATCATGCAAGGGTTCAGCCAAGGTATGAAGCAAGCCTTCCATGTGGTGATTCAGGGACCCAAAATTATTCATTCTTGTGGCTCATATACCCCCACCCCAGTCTCTGCAACAGGGAAGAGCGAGCACTTGAGCATCATGTGGGAGTTTTTAATGTTCTTTATCTCCTACTCATATTCCATTGCTGAAATTCAGTCACATGGCCACACCTAGCTGCAAGGGAGGCTGGGAACTGTAGTCCAGCTGTGGGCCCAGTGCCAAGGGCAAAAGGATTAGGGAACAGGTAGCTTATCTATAGCAAAATTCTATTAGCAATATGCACTTTTGTCTCAAGGAATGCCTGCCTTCCCTGGTTTTATACTAAACTCAAAAGTTAGTATGGCCAGTTCCTCATCTTGGCGGGGCGGGGAACGGTATAGATTTTCCAGTGTGATATTTCTGCTTAGCTTTTTTTTTTTTTTTTTTTAAATTTTTTTTCAATTTTTATTTATTTATGATAGTCACACAGAGAGAGAGAGAGAGGCAGAGACACAGGCAGAGGGAGAAGCAGGCTCCATGCACCGGGAGCCCGACGTGGGATTTGATCCCGGGTCTCCAGGATCGCGCCCTGGGCCAAAGACAGGCACCAAACCGCTGCGCCACCCAGGGATCCCCACATGATATAGATTTTCCAGTGTGATATTTCTGCTTAGCTTGTTCTTACACTGTGATGGACATTTGGGCTGTTTCTAGTCTAATAGGAAAAAATGTCGTGGTAGGAATCCTGGTATGTACATATTTATGTGCAATTTCAAATATGCCTATTTGGTTTTTATTTTAATGTAGCAGGACCAACTCTCTGCCCATTCAGTACTGTGCTCCCAGCTAAGACTGTCAACGTCCTATATGACTGTGGAGTCCCTATGGAGTTGTATCAGACCAAATAATGGGCCCAGACCAGGGAACTAATACCCTGACATCCAGACCCAGCTCCACCTTAGACTGACTACTTAACCTCTTCAAGTTTAATGGGATTGATGATAATATGAGCTGAAATTTTTTGAGTACCTGCTGTGCCAGGTACTGCTCTAAGCATTTTCTACACATTGAAAGATTTACATGCACAACCACCTCCTGAGGGAGGTGCTATCATCCTTGCCATTTTGCACATGAGGAAACAGACACAGAAAGGGTCATGTAGTTAGTAAAAGTGCTCTCTGATAGGGTGATTGGGATTATGTAGTTAGTAAAAGTGCTCTCTATCTGATCGGGTGATTGGGAGGGTCCAGTAAGAAGGCTGCATGAGCACAGTAGAAAGAGCCATGCTTCAGAATTAGGTCTGCCCTTCCCTGGGTCTCAATTTTCTCCTCTGTAAAATAGGGATAAGATCTACCTAGTAGGGTTTATTGGATTGGTCATTCCTACATTTATTTATTTAGCTAGCCCTACACTCCATTTAGCACTGGAGGGTGATGGAGAATCATTCCAGTGTGGTTCTGGCTCTCATGGAGCCCATGGTCTCTAGGGAAGGTTTTCTAGGATTAGAGTGAATGGTGTTTGATACGTGACTTGCCCAGTGCTTTGTAGGCCTTCGGGGACTGGCAGTTATAATTATGGATAATCATATGCATCATAAACCGTTAAGTGCTGTACCAGTGTTAGGTAGAAAGGATATTGAAAATTCTATTGTCTCTTAGAGAGTGTTTGCTGGTGCAGTTGATGCGAAACACATGGGGAGAGCCAGGTTCCTTGTGACTTAATGTTAGCCACATTTGTGAAGGGCTGACTTTGTGTCAACTGTGGAAGTGCTTTACATACATTAACTCATTTAATCCTCACAAATCCCCACGAGGAAGGACTGTGTCTACTCCCATTTTATAGATAAAGAAACTAAGGCACAGAAACGTTGAGGTCATGGCCACCCAACTCTGGCAGAGCTGGGATTCAGACCCAGGTGGTTCTGACTCCAGAGCTTGTGGTCTTAATCACTTTGCTCTGTGGGGCCCCTGTGAATGGGTCTGGAGTACCGGGGTAGGGTCAGAGATGCCTGCCAGGCAGCAAAAGGCAAACTCCTTTCAGACCAGTGCAAGAGGTGTCGCTGGTGCTGTACGGACCCATTTGGGGTGGGTTCTTCTTGATCCCATGGTGCTTTATCCCAGGATCATACAGAGTTGGCAGCTTGGAGACCAAGGCAGGTTTGGCAAGTGTAGAAGACACTGTCACTCCCTGCTGGCGCCCCTGGCAATTCCTGTGCTGCCGACCATCCCACCGCTTATGCCTGTGGGCCTTTGGAGACGCTGTGCCTGTGTGCAGGGCTGAACAAAAGTGCCAGGAATTAATGAATCCTAGGAGTCCTCAAATTCTCCTTGGGAGATATTGATTTTGAGATATTGAATTGACTCTCAGTGTTTTCTCTGCTGGCTCCCAAGGCTGCCTGGCAGGATGGAACTGGGTGGCCTCCAGTGTGTGTGCTGCACTGGTGCTCTGGTTTGATAGCACACCCTCTACTTTACTCTAATTCTTGTCTCAGTTCTGCTTCTGGGGGTCCCCAAATGAAGACAGCAAGAGAAGCTGCCACCCATCATCTGGAGCCAGTGGCATGAAGGCCCACCTCTCCCTGCCTTTGGTTTCTGAGCGTCAGGACATGGACTGTGAAGCTTCGTTGAGGTTGGACTGGGCAGAATTTGCACAGCCATGTCTCGGGCCTGCTGCCTTCATTAGCACCTTGGGGGCTCCCGGGACCAGAACACGTGTGTGTGAACACCTGCAGATGGTTGGCGGGTGAGGAGGGATTTGGCTTCTGGATCTTGGTTAATGGAGAGTTGGGGAGATAGGCACCTCTGGAGTAGGAAGGCAGAGGCAATCCTCCCAGCTGCTGATCCCAAAGAGGTCCGGGGGTGGGGGTGGGGGGTGGGAGGAAAGTTGAATAGTTTGGGGTCATGATGCCCTCTTGCCCTCAGCATTTCTGACATCTCCTGTGTCCACCCCTGGAACTCAAGGGGAATGGAGCTCAGATGCTTTTGCAACAGGGCTTGTGGTCAGGGCTGAACCTTTCCAAGCTTGGAAGGATCACTTCCGTGGTTGGAAATCTGTGGTGGGTCCATGTTGCGGGGAAGGGATGGATAGAATGAGTATTTCCTACAGCAGACCCCACTGGTCGCCTGCCCGGCAGCCAGGTGGCTTCTTTGCCCCGAGAGCATTCATTCTGGAATAGCATTTGTTCCTTCTGGCTCCTGCAGCGAGTCCTGATTGGCCGCTGCTGGTGTGTCAATCAGCTCCGTCCTTGCCCTGAATTTCATCTAAGAGGCCCAGCAGGTGCCCATCCCGGAACCGGTCACTCTGCTTGGTTGACCTGGGGCATGGGCTAGGTGGCATCTGTTGCGCTGAACCCCGTGGGCTAGGAGTGGGGGAAGGAAGGCTCCCCGGAGGGAAGCCAGGAGAGATGAGCAGAAGGACGACTGGAGCCGGGGCAGGCAAAAACAACAGATGTCTCCTACACAGTCTAAGGTATTTTGGGGAGGAGAGGAGAGGCACTGCAGATTTCCTGAAGTTTCTTTTTTAAATTACTAGTTGTAGAACCTTTTGTCAAAACAAAACAAAAAAAACCTTACCTATGGGGCTACAAAGGACAAGGAAGTGGTACTTCTCACGTGGCGGCTTCGGGGAGGGGCACCGTGGGCTCTCATCTGTTTGGAGCAGTAGGAGCTGTGCTTAAAGGGATGTTCCTGGACCTTTAGCTTCAGCACCTGGAGACCTGTTGGAGGTGCAGATTCTCAGGCTCCCTCCCCAGACCCGGGCCACCAGAAACTGCAGATGGGGTCTAGGGATCTGTATTAACAAGCCCTCCAGGGGAAGCTGAGCATGCTCAAGCTTGACAGCTATGCAATAAAGAGTATCAAGGTGGAAGCCTCTTTTGGTTTAGTTGTTGGTTCGTGGCCCGTGCACATGATTGTTCTCCTTCTTTCTTCCTTTGTGAGTGTGTCAGTTCCCGAGGGATGCCACGACAGATTACTAAATCTGGTGCCTTCAAAACTGGTGTTCCTTGTCTTTTTTTTTTTTTTAATTTCTTTATTTATGATAGTCACACAGAGAGAGATGAGAGAGAGGCAGAGACACAGGCAGAGGGAGAAGCAGGCTCCATGCACCGGGAGCCCAACGTGGGACTTGATCCCGGGTCTCCAGGATCGCGCCCTGGGCCAAAGGCAGGCGCCAAACTGCTGCGCCACCCAGGGATCCCTGGTGTTCCTTGTCTTGTAGAGGCATTGCTCCCACCTCTGCTGTTACATCGCTCTCTCCTTCCGTGTGTGTCTCCATGTGTCCTCTTTTGTCATGAGGCCACCAGTCATTGGACATAGAGTCCACCTCCTCCAGGATGGCCTCATCTTAAGTAATTACATACACAAAGACCATATATCCACACCAGGTCACATTCTGAGGTTCCAGGTAAACATGAATTTTGGATGTGTGTTGAGGGGTGGGGATAGAGACCCTGTTCACCTTACAGGGATTCCAGAAATGTGGATTTTAGATCATATCAATTCCTGAGAGTTCAGTAAACAGCCTTCCTTTGAATCCATGCTAGAAAACTTGGGCACATTTTTCCCAATAAAAACAATATAAATAACCTTGCACATTTACATTGCCCTTGTCCCAGTGGTTTTTGAAATGTATTTTACAGTGGTGGAACTCTTTTATTCCTGCAAGAAATATTGTCCAGGAACATAGGCTATAAAGCACAGTTACGCCGACTGGAACCAGGTTAGCAGTCCTGCCCACTCCTTGCCCAACATATTTTTAAAATTCTAGGCTTCCAGAGAACAGAGTTTGAAAGCAATTGCTTATACATTTTTTCCCTCAAAAAGAGTAAAAAAGAAAAAAGACTTATAACTCTTATACCAATCCCTGTTACTACTTAAAGAAATACATGTGCTTGGTAAAAAGTTTAAATAATACATAGAGTTACAAAATGAACTCCTCCAACCCAAACTTGGTGAAGATACCATCTATCATTCTAGAAACGTCCTGCTCAGTATTTGTGTTTTTTTATTTAAAAAAAAATTTTTTTTTAAAGATTTTATTTATTCATGAGAGATTCAGAGGCAGAGACACACACAGGCTCCTTGTGGAGCCTGATGCGGGACTTGATCCCAGGACCCTGGGATCATGACCTGAGCCAAAGGCAGAGGCTCAACCACTGAGCCACCAGGCATCCCGTGTGTGTGTTTTTTTAACTCTGTGAAGGCATAGTGTACATACTCTTTTGCACTTTGATTTAAAAAAATTATATTCTAGAGCTCTTCCCCACAGGTGCACATGTATATCTGCATTGTCCTTTGTATTGGCTATGTAATATTCCACTGCCTGGATATATTATAATTTACTAAAAAAATCTCCCTGTTGATTAGTAATTATGTTTCCATTTTGTTTTCCATCACAAACTATACCAGTGTGAACATCTTTGCCTTTCTCCTGTCTTATCATCTCCTTGGTCCCTTGGCTAGAGCCTGTCTTAATTCTTTCTGGAGCTTCCCCGTGAGGGTGTTTCCCACTTGAAGGGGATGGAAATTTGAAAGTGAGGTGGTAGCCCCAGGTTACAGGCACTTGATTTTTAAAATTTCCTCTTCCAAGAATTTCTTCTAAAAAAAAAAAATCCACCTTTTAAATGTCTAACCTGCTTTTTTTTTTTTTCTAGATGATGCCTGCAATAAACAACCCCTGGTCATGGAATTTTCTGATGAATTCCCATCCAATAAACATCTCCTGATTAGCTGAGTGATAAATTGGCTTTAGGAGAAAGTTTTAGGCACAAATATAGAATTGACACCTGCTTGCCAAGACAGACAGGAGTGTGCTGTAAATACTGGGACAGGGTTAAATGTGCAAAGTCACATTATGCATTTTTCCCCCTCATATATATATATATATAAATAGCTTCCATGTTGTTCCTAAGGACCTTCCTAAGGAGCTCGACTTCTTTAGGCAATTAATTAATTGAGATGTTCTGTGAATTGTTTGTTCTTATTTTTTAGATCTGGCAAAAGTACTTTTATGAACTAATTAATGAGCAGATCTGTCTGATGAAAGTTTATTTTAGTATAAAAAGTCCTAACCTGGAGAAGTTGGGAAAATTTTTTTCTTCTGAGAGTCTCAACTTCCTCATCTATCAAATGGGTTGGTCGGGTCAGAAAGTCTACAAGAGTTTTCCAATTCCAAAGTTCTTTGAGGGTCATACTAGTATGTATATGTCTGTGTTACCACTGTCTTTGGGTATTTTTCTTTTTTTTGTATTAGTGGGGTCTGTGTGTTAATCTCGGGAAAGGAGAGTTACCCAGGGCGGGAATGGGATTCTTACCTAACCCAAGTGTCTGGTAAAATTGGTTACTTGACCCTCAGGAGTCCTCCAGGATTAAGTTTGGGTGTATAGAACAGAGAAAACAAAATGGGGTTAAATATGATAGGAATTAATTTTCATCTCACCACTGGTGTGATGACTCCCATGTATCAGAAAAGCAGTCTCCTCTGCTTTCTGCTTTGCCTTTGTCCGCTTGTGACTTCTGTCCTTATGGTCACCTTGTGGTCTGACGTGGCTCCTAGAGCTCCAGCTGTCGCTTCTACCTTTCAGGCAGCAGTGAGGGGAAAGTTTCAACTCCTTGTGAGCAGTCTTCTCAGAAGTCCCACACTAGTCAATGAAGTTTTTTTTTTTTCCTTAAAGATTTTATTTATTCATGAGAGATACAGAGAGAGAGGCAGAGACACAGGCAGAGGGAGAAGCAGGCTCCATGCAGGGAGCCTGATGTGGGACTTGATCCCGGGTCTTCAGGATCATGCCCCGGGCTGAAGGCAGCGCTAAACTGCTGAGCAACCAGAGCTGCCCTCGATGAAGTTTTATATGCTAAGGACCCTCTTCTTGGAGACACGCTTGTACCTCCAGGTCAGGGAACCCATCTTACACAACCATCTCCCTAAATTTGGTGCAGTGCTGGCCAATAGCAGCCATTTAGTAAACACTTATGATTTGGTAACTGAATTTCCTGCTAATGTTATAGTGGCTAGAGATTTCTTTTACTGGCATTATTACAGAAGTATGTAGCATTTCCCATCTTCTTCTTGCTCACTGGAGACCAAAGGATCTTTGTATTTGGGGATGGGGATACTTCCCCTGGGAATCTCTTAGCACAGTTTCTGGCACATGGTCAGTCCTTTGTAAAAATGGATTGGATTCTGTTTGGGGTGAATGACTGTGACCAGGGACAGTGCTGGGCCATCTGTGAAGTGAGTGACGTGTCTCATGTACCCTCCTCTTGGATCTCACCTTTTGCTACTTCCATTCCATTGCTTTTCCTGATTACATGATTCTTGTTGCTCCAGCTGAAATGTCTTCACTCTAGAAGTCCAACACCCTGTATTCCATGGGGCTCGCTCACCAACCCGATCACCTCATCCTGCGAATGGGAGAAGGAACACCTCCCTGCACCTCTGGCTGAATCAAACCCTGATAGTGTATCACTGGGCTCTCAAAGTGCGGCCTGTCTCAATACCCCCTACCTCCCCACCCCCGCACCCAGGCCAGCAGTCAGCTTCATCTGCGAACTTGTTAGAAATGTAGATTCTTGGGCCCTATCTGCTGAATCAGGAGCTCTGGGGCTGGGATCCAGTGATCAGTGTCATAACAAGCCGTTCAGGTGATTCTAGGGCTCACTCAGTATGATCATTGGATTGCTTCCACTCTGGGAGCCTGGCTGTGGGACGTGAGCACTGATGAGCAGTTCAGGACACCCAGTTAGAGTTAGGGGGCTTGGTCAGCAGGCTTTTTCAACCCATGCTGATCTGTGGTTCCCTTCCCTCTATACTCTAGGGCAAGAATCTCCGTTGTTCTATAACATTTGTGATCAGGTGGCATTTCTTCCCTTTTGGTTCGGCGCTGAGATTATTTTCATCCTTCTTGTTAAATGCATAGATTTATATGATTTGGGTCTTCTCTGCTGATTTTCGACATTGGGCAAGGACTCTTGTGATCAAAGCCTGTGGTTCTCAAGCTTTGTTGTGTCAACACCATCTCTTAGGTATTTGCTAAATGCAGATTCTGGAGGCCCAACTAATCTGATTCAGAAAGGTTAGGCCAGGGCTCAGGAATTTGTACTTTTAACAAGCAGAGCAGGTGATTCTGTTGCAGGTGGTTTGGCAGCCAGCAATCTGGAACACCTACCTGAGTGACGTCCTTAGTGTTAGATCCCTGCAGTGTTCAGGAGAGGGTTCCATTTGTTGCCTGATGTCAGGATACACCAAGTAGCCCTCCAGAAGGACTTCTCTGCTCTGCAGGAGAGAAGGTTCCTCTTAGAGTATTAACGTTATGTATTACTATTATTCCTGTTGCTTTCTCATGGGATGTGGGCAGTTACGGTGATGGACATATCCTGATTCCGAGCCCCCAAACTCCGGGGAGGCTGTAGCCATTTGTCCACAGCAGCACTGGTGGGTGGCAGCTGGTGGTGCCCCCCTGGGAGTCGGTATATTGGGTCTCTCACCTGTACAATAAGGAGTTAGCAGGAAGTTCAACTCAGGGCAGCTGGCACAGAGAGAGAACCTTGCTAACTCTGACCTTGTGTTTCTGCCCCAAGCCCGAGGCCAGCCTGGCAGGGCCACAATATATCTCACATGGTACATTTGCTCTGTTTCCCTGATGCCAGCCTCACCCAAACTACTGTCACCTCTGGCCTGTATGTCCTAGCTCATCTCTCTTGCCTCCCTGCATCCCTCTTCACCCACCTCATTCTCCCCCAGTGAGCCAGTGGGGTCCCTGCCCCCTCCTCCTTCTTTAAAATCAGGAATACACAACAAACTTAAACATGTTAAGCTGAACAATTCAGTGGCATTTGATTCATGCATGGTGTTTTGCAACCACCAGCTTCATCTAGTTCCAAACATTCTCATCACCCCAAAAGGAAACCCACACCTATTAGCTGTCACTCCCTGTTCCCTCCAATCAGCTGCTGGCAGCCACTAATCTGTTCTCTGTCTCTATAGATTTGTCTATTCTGGTGTTTCACATGAGGAGCCCTACAAATAAGTGACCCTTTGTTTCTGGCTTCTTTCAGGTAACATGTTTTTTGAGGTTGATGTTGTAGTGTGAAGTGTCAGTGCTTCATTCTTCTTCTTCTTTTTTTTTTTTAAGATATTATTTATTTATTCATGAGAGACACAGAGACAGAGGCAGAAACACAGGCAGAGGGAGAAGCAGGCTCCATGCAGGGAGCCTGACGTGGGACTCGATCCCAGGTCTCCAGGATCAGGCCCTGGGCCGAAGGCGGCGCTAAACCTCTGAGCCACCCGGGCTGCCCTTCATTCTTCTTTTTATGGCTGCCTGAGTTTGAATCACCCCAAAGCAGACCCAAGGCAAAGATTTGGGTGCAGGTGGGTCACAGGCGGTGTGGGGACAGAGCAGAGGGGAGAGGAATGGTAACCACTGGTGTGTCAGTGGGCTCGTTAGCCCTGAGTGACCTGAGTGATGGTAGAACACCCCCTCCCTGCAGTCCTACCAGATGTGAAGGAGCTGGGATCTCCGTCACCACCTGCCAGCCCCTGTTGGTGGCACGGACTCGTGGCACTGCGTGCACCAGGCAGAGTGTGCTCCAGTGGCCAGAGAAAGCCTCAAGCAGAGAGAGGTCAGTGTTCCTCGTGGAAGTTGATGGTGTCCAGGAGCCATCCACCAATGCTGCAGGTGACCTCCAGGGGCGCCCGGGGATGGGGCTTTGCTTTGATGTCCCTACTTCAGACAGGCTTTCTCGGACCACCCAAGCCTTCCCTCTCATCTCCTTTATGGGCATTACTTGAGTTCATTAGTGTACTTTGCATGTTGACTTAGAGTTGACTTTAGGTCCTAGATGGGGAACTTCAGGGTGGCAGCACCCACGGTTAGCTGGTGGTGCTTAGCAAGTGTCGTGCGCCCAGTGGCTGGTCAGGAGAATGTGTCCTCGGTGCCAGCTGCCCGCCGCTCCCCTCCTATAGCTCCCCAAAAGGGCTGTTGCTCTAGGAGTAGGTGTCTATACCCCAAAGGCCACATCTTCTGCCCTGTTCACCTGGCAATGTCACAGAAGGCTGGGATGTGAAGAGCATAGGGCAACTGCTCGTATTTATTCTTCAAAACCAGACTGGATGGCATTTGGATTTTCTTTTTCTTTTTCTTTTTTTTTCCCCCCTGTAGGGGCTGGCTTCTGAGAGTAGACATTGGGGAATTTCTGGGAGGTTATTACATGTTTTCTCTCACATGGCTGCCTCTGTTTGTCAAAACAATCTCAAATTCAAGCTTTCCTTTCTCTGCTTCATGCAATTTGGTTTTCTCTCCCTGTTTCTTCTCCTTCAAGCTTTGGGCTGTATTGCCGAAGTTAATTCTCAGGAGCATTAGGTGTTGATTTTGTATTTGTTCATTTATTACAGTGAATTCAAATAGCTATTTTTATAAGTTTGGTGGTTCTGTTTTCTGGGCTTGATTTTTGAGAGAGATTTGTTTGGAAAGCTCTGAAAGGCAGAAGGAAAAGATGAGGAGAGATGATTGAGCTGGTTAAGAGAGGTGCAGAGTTGGGCTCGCATGGGAGTTTTACAGACCAGTATTGATTGGTTTCCTCTCAAAACTCTGGCTACTTGCATTTAAAAGTGCTGAGAGTAGTTAGAAAGAAGGGAACCAGGGACCTGATAAGAGAAAGGGGAGACCGAGCAGATGGCAGACCTGAAGGAGATGTATTAATTCCTTAGGAAAATACCTGTACAGCCCCATATAGTCCCAGCCTCCCATTCAGCACCGGGAATGGAAGATGAAAGGTCCAGACCCCCCTCCTCTGGAAACATACATTCACCAGAGGGAGACTTAGTTCCAACCCAGCATGTATTATGGTTCCACATGCCCAGAGAGAGCATGGGAGGGCAGAATTAAGATGCCTAGCATGGAAGGTCAGGGAAGGCTTCCTGGAGGAGGTGATGGATGGACAATTCAGTTTAATTCACTTGGGGGAGAGAGAGGGAGATGAAGTGAAGTCTCAGGTTTAGAAACTGGAAAGGAGGAGGTGTGTGAGATTTGTATTAACAATTTAACTGGACCAGAGGGTTCTGTGATCTCTGATTTGCTCTGGCATGTGTCTCCAAGAATGGAGCTAAGGCTCTCTGGCTTTGGGGGTTAGACTGTAGTCACTATCGGAATTCTTTTGGTTGTAGGAAACAGAAACTCAAGTCAAAGTGCTTAAAGGCAAAAAAAATCTTTCCCTTTGTGTGTGTGTAAAGGAAAAGTTCAGAGTTTTTGCTTCAGGCATGGTTGGATCTAGGAAATGAGGGGATTCCACTGGAGCTTGGTTTTTTTGTTTTAGTCTCTTGGCTCTTTTCTCTTTGTTCTTCTCACAGTGGCAGGAGTTGTAGTAGTTTGAACTTACACCCTTGCCTTTCCACAGGCCCAGCAGAACACCGTACCTCTTCCTCAGTGGTGCCGAAGCCCCAGAATTGAGAGTAAGTTGGCCCAGGTTCGTGCACATGAGATATGGAAGGTAGAAGAGAGGCCAAGCCACCCTTCTGCCATTTCTCCAGGCAAGCATTGTGGCAGAGGTGCCTGGCTTTTCTGGGGCAAAGTCAGCAGATACCCCACTGCCTGCTCATGGTTTTGAGAGGGTGGAGAGGCAGGCCATGGAGTATCAGCTTTGATGGGGTGGTACCTCAGAGGCAGCATATAGGTCCTGACTTTTTCTGGATAGCAGTGGCTTTCGTAGGGTGCTGGCTTCCAGATGGTGGCAGTGGTGGCATGATTCTGGAGTCACCAGCTGTGTGGCAACTTTCCAGTCTAGCTGGTGGCTCCCTGATCATACAGGGGACAACTGCTCCTTTGTGCCCTGGATCTGCCACGTGACTTGGAGGTTCCCTTCTGAAATATTAACCTGTGGAGCTTGTTTCTTCAGCCTTCCCAGTGATCCATAAGCCCTTGCTTCCCAGTATGTGGTCCCTGTCTGCTTCTGCTAACTGGAGTGGATTCTGTTCTCTGCAAGAAAACCCTGACCAACATGTTTAGTGTGTCCCCTTATTGGGCACAGAGGCGGGGGGTGGAAGGGTGGAGAGAAAAGCTGAGGGAGTGAAGTCCAACTTGGATTTGGGATAAGTCACCATCTTTTCCATGGTGTCAGTGGTAGAACAAGCTTCACAGAAGTGCTGTTCTGATTAGTGGCATGTTTCCCAGCGGCCCGCTTCCTTTGACAGAACCTGGTGTTAGAGCTGATGTCTTATTAGGCCTCCCTGGTGCGCTGCAAGTGAGGCGTCCTCTGTGGGCAGCTAGTAACCCTACATGAATGGAACTTCTGGTCTTGGATGGTCGAGAGTCAGAGGGTAGACGGGAGTCCTTGATACCCTAGCATTGATCTCTTGGGTTCAGTAGACCATTTTATTTTTAAATTTTATGCATTTGTTTTTAAAATACCATCTTTTTCAATTTACCCTCCTTTCCTTTCCTTTCCTTTCCTTTCCTTTCCTTTCCTTTCCTTTCCTTTCCTTTCCTTTCCTTTCCCTTCCTTTCCTTTCCTTCCTTCCTTCTCTCTCTCTCTCTCTCCACCCCTCACCCTATGCCTCTGTGCCCCAATATGGGGCTTGAACTCATGACTCAAAGATCAGGAGATGCATGCACTATGGACTGAGCCGGCCAGGCATCTCTGGTAGACCATTTTAAAAAGAACATGCACCTCACTTTGATAAAGGCATGTTCCCATGACATTGAATGCAGATCTTTTCAGTTCAGATGCTGCATCCTGGACTGCCCATCCCTCTCCCACACTGGGTTTAGTTTCCATATGACAATCTTCCTTTGCCCCACTGTGCTTTGTATTCCTGTGCTCATTGCAGTTTGTAACTAGGGATCACATGGTTTGATTACTTGGTAAATATCTGCCACTCCCCCTGGGCTGGAAGCTCTGAATTGCTGGGACCTTGATTTGGGATCACTCATTCACATTTGCTGAATGAGTGATCACATGAGCGAATGGGTGGCTGGAAACCTCTCCAGAGTCCCAGAAGTAGTCCGGTGGTGGGCTGGGATGAGATGGCACTTCTTTTAAAGCAGGGAGTCTTGACCCATTTTGTACCTTGGGCCCCTTTGGTAGTTAGGCAAAGCTGTCCCTGGGAAATCTCTGTAAATGCATATGATAAAATAGCAACACAAAGGTAACAAATTTTTTCGAAATCCAGATCTCAAAATACAAGGAAAAATAAATTTGGGATCTGGCAATTTGCTTCTCTCACATGGTAATAATGAAATACAGTTGTGGATAGAGTAAGTACCATATTTCTGAAGTCAGGGGAAATGTAATGATATTTGGGATCACGGGAATGTAATATGGAAATCCCTGTGATTCTCCCGGGGGCAGGTCCTTAGGTCCGACTAGCATGTGAGGTTTGTCACTCACGTTGTCATGGATGGCTTGCACTCTCTTTCATTTGGGGCTTCACATGATGTGAGGCTTTCCATCCGTGTTCACCCTGCCCCTGCACTCCCTGTGCAGGGTTATTGTCTTGGAGTTGCCTGGTGTGACAAGTGACAGAGGAGTGCCCCGTCCCTCTCACTCTCCTTCCTGGGGGCTGTTGCAGGGGCTACGGGAGGCATAGATGTGTGTGTGCCTGCCCCTCTCCCAACCAGAGCAACTCCACCTTGATCTGTTTGATAAACCAGTGGGGCTTTCTGAGATTTAATTTGATGAAAGGATTTTGCTGCTAAACAGAATGGTTGGGGCACCTGAGGGGCTCAGTTGGTGAAGTGTTTGCCTTCGGCTCAGGTCATGATTTCAGGGTCCTGGGATGGTGCCCTGAGTTGGGCTTCCTGCTCAGTGGGGAGTCTGCTTCTCCTTCTCCATCTTTGCTATCGCTCTCTCAAGTAAATAAATAAAATCTTTAAGGAAAAAAAAACATTAAAAACCACAAAACGGTTAAAAGTCACTGCTGTGGACCCAGTCCGGACACGCAGGTATTATTTGTCCAGGCATGATAACCGATTTCTGAGTGAGCTGCTACTCTGGTGTTAGTGTTCCCACCTGTCCACTGGGCAGTGGGTGTTCTGTGCACTGGGCTGTCCACTAGGAACCTGTGAACGTGACCTTGTTTGGACAGATGGTCCGGGCAGATATGATTGGTTAGGGACTCAAGATGAGGCCATTGTAGAATAGGGTAGCCACGAATCCCTTGGCAGGTGTCCTTATAAGGGTGAGATTTGGACACAGAGACCCACGAATAGAAGCAGACGTGGAGCCTCCGGGAGGCCATCTGGGAACAGAGGCCGTGGAAGGATGCCTACAAGCCCAGGAACCCAGTGCCAGCCACCCTGGGAGCCTCTGGAGGGGGCCTGCCCCACCCACACCTTGATTTCTGTTTTCTTTTTTTTTTTTAAACATTTTTTTTAAATTTTTTTATTTATTTATGATAGCCACAGAGAGAGAGAGAGAGAGAGAGAGAGAGAGAGAGAGGCAGAGACACAGGCAGAGGGAGAAGCAGACTCCATGCACCGGGAGCCCGATGTGGGATTCGATCCCGGGTCTCCAGAATCACACCTTGGGCCAAAGGCAGGCGCCAAACCGCTGCGCCACCCAGGGATCCCGATTTCTGTTTTCAAAATCAGGAGAGGATACATTTCTGTTCTGAGCCACCAGTTAGTGGTAATTTGCTGTGGCCTTCCTGGGGACTAAGGCAGGCTCCAGACCCTTCTAGCTATCGGTGTTGAAAAGAATTTGATGACTGAGGTGTGGATGTGGATGTTTTTTTTAGAGTTGGTTGCACTTGGGCATATCTGTGGCCTGTCCATCTCCTTCTGAAGATGAGACTGAACTAGAAGGCAGACATGTGAGGAGCATTAGAAGTCGACCAGCTCCCGTGTGAAGTTTTGCTTTAACATGTAGCAGATTCTCTTAGTATTTGCTGCCCTTGAGTATCGTAACAACAGATGTTGGCTGGGATGCCCTGATACGCCAGGTGCAGCGCTGGACTGCTGTATAAGAGTAACGTCTTCTAATCCTTTTAACAACCCTGTCACGTTGGTTCTGTTACTATCCTCCCTCGACTCTTCAGGAGACAGAGGCCTAGAGAGGTTGAGTAATTTGCCCCAAGTCACACAGGCGCTAAATGGCCTAGCTTGGCCTAGTTAGGTCAGCTGTGGAGCCTTTCTGGGTTTTGGTGGAGATGTCAAAGCTGAGGACATGCTGGAGCTGGGCTCTCCTGTTTCCCTTCTCCCTTTGCCCTCACATTGGGGGAGAACTCAGAGCACATGAGGGGATTGGTCTGGGCATCTGCCCTTGACAGGGGAGGCCTCGGGGGACTCTCCAGCAGGCTTCTTTGTCCTTCGCCATTTCCTGGTAGCAGACCGAAGTGCCATTCAGAGGCACTTGTCCTCTGCTCCCTGTGCCAGAGGCCTTTCCAATGCTTGACTCTGTCAACCTGCCTTTTTTTTTTTTTTTAAATTGTGGTACATAACACATAATACACATAACACAAAATTGACCATTAATGATGGTACATTCACAGTGTTGTGTGACCCTTACTACTGTCTAGTTCCAGAATTTCTCGTCACCCCAAAAGCCATTAGGCACTTAGGCTTCCACCTGCCCCCCTCCCCACCCCCACCCCTTGGCTAATGTGTTGCTGTCTCTGTGGACCTACCTCTTCTGGACATTTCCTACAGGTGGAACTGACAGCGTCATCCCTTCCCTCACCGAGCATCATGTTTCCATTGCTCATCCATGTAACAGTACTGCTTTCGTTTCTGTGGCCGGGTCCTGTCCCTTGTGCTGCTGGGCCACATTCTTGATCCATGCATGTGTTCGTGGATGTGCGGCTTGTTTCCACTCTTTGGCTGCAGTGAGTGAGGTCTTGTGTGGATGCTCACGCAAGTGATTGAACACTCCTTTCCCCTCCATTTGGGCGTGTACCCGGGTGGGTGTGGAACTGCTGGGTCGTGTGGGAACGGCAGGCTGGAATTTCAAGGGGTCCCAACCTGCTTCTGAGACCAGGAAACCATGGGCCCTCGACGATGGCTGTGGTCTGGGGACGTGGTAGTGGAGCAGCCCATGAAGTGCTCTTGCCAGGTGGACTCCCCTGGGGTCTGAGGCTTGCCCAGGCTGCATCTGTCCTCACCACCAGCCTCATGCAGCTGAAGACCTTCCTCCCTCACCCCCCACGGAGGTCAGGCCATTCAAGGGTGCTGTGAGACCCGTCCTGGGAAGAACACATTCTGAGCCACAGGAGCTGCAGGAGGGTTTTAGGGTGGAGAGTCACATCCTGGAAGCAAGTGCTGGGTGCAGCAGCTCCCTAAACCCTGAAGGAGAAACATAAGAATCCTGAAAATGCCCCACCAAGGAGCTGACAGCCGAGGCTCGCTCTTGTTGACTGGGCTTCTCCTTTAGTTTCCCTGTTTGTGCAGTGAGGGGATTGAGCTAGATCGGTGTTTCCCAAATCTCAGCACCAGCTGTCTCTGCTTGTTTTTCACCTAAATATATTTACTTACAAGAACAACTATATGCCATCAGCACTGATGGAAAGCCAGTCTCCCTAGAAAGAATTCTAAGGCAGTGACTACACTACTTTCGTTGGCTTCCTTTTGTTTCATTGGTTTTCATTTTCCCTCTCATTTTGTTTCCCTCTCATTTATTTTCAGAATCCTATTTTTAAAATTTTATTTATTTATTTAAAAAAATTTTTTTTTGTATAATTCTTATTGGAGTTTGATTTGCCAACATATAACACCCAGTGCTCATCCTGTCAAGTCTCCCTCAGTGCCCATCACCCCAGAATCCTATTATGAAAGAACAATATTGAAAACCAAAGCCCTGGGGATACCTGGGTGGCTCAGTGGTTGACTGTCTCCCTTTGGCTCAGGGTGTGATCCCAGGTCTGGGGATCAAGTCCCACATCAAGTCCCACATTGGGCTCCCCATAGGCAGCCCACTTCTCCCTCTGCCTGTCTCTGTCTCTCATTGAATAAATAAATAAAATCTTAAAAAAAAAAAAAGAAAGCCAAGGTCCTGGAAAGCAGGCACGAAACCCTTCCTCATTCCTGGGAGCCCTGCCCCTCCCCAGCTGGACCATTGTGGAGTCATGGGATGGAAGCCTTGCTACTCTCACCCCCTACAGGTCTGCCAGGGAATGGCCCCCCAGAGTGCCCCTGGGCCCTTCCTTCCCCCTCATAGGTCAGTCCAGCTCTCAGGAGGCCATGGTAGGAACAGCTGGGGTCCATCAGAGCTGACCTGCAAGGCAGGGCCAGGGCACGGTCTATGAAAAGCTCATTGCCCTCCAACTGGGAGCCGCCCCACCCCCCACCTCACTGTCCGAAGCCAGTCTGAGGAGCTTGGATGGGGACCTTACCTGGGAGCCGGTGCAAGTCTATGTGACCACACTTGGAGGGGTGGCCACTGTCCCATAGAATGAAGGACCAGTATCTGGCCAGTTGGATCTGTGATTTTTTTTTTTTAAAGATTTTATTTATTCATGAGAGACACAGAGAGGCAGGGACATAGGCAGAGGGAGAGTCAGGCTCTTCGCAGGGAGCCTGATGTGGGACTCGATCCTCGGATCAAGGATCATGCCTTGAGCCGAAGGCAGATGCTCAACCCCTGAGTCATTCCAGCGTCCCTCAGCTGGAGTGTTCTTGATGAATTCAAGCACCCTAGCTTCTGGCTCACCCAGAAAATGTGGGGGAATGTGGCACTGGGGACAGGCCTTGGTTTCTCCTTTTTTGCCATGTGTGCAGACAACCCAGGCGGTGGGCCTGGAGACAGTTGGGCATTGTGCCACAGACCAGCCCAGCCTCTGGCTCATTCCACATCATGTCCTTGTAGACATGTCCCGCTGCCGTGCTCCCCAGCTGCACCTTGAGGTCTAGGCTCTGAAGTGGGGTCAGGGGCTCCCAGGCCAGGCTGCCTTGGGGTGCCTGAGTTGACTCACCCAGACATCCCTAAAACTTGATGCAGACTAGGGTCTCCATAATAACAATACTCAAGGTAATACAACATGGGATGTATGTGTGCCTCTCCCACGAAGCAGGGTAGCTGTAGCCATTCCACTGACCACAAGCAAGTGTATTGGCCAATTGAGGACCCCAGTCCTAGCAGTGACTGGTGGAATCTCTTCTGTGATCTTTGTGCCTTTCAGCTTGGTGACAAGTGATAGCTCAGTATCGACTGGAAATTGCTCTGCGCTGAACAGAATGTCAGTCCCATTGGATCACAGAACCTGTGTTGCTGTCAGTGTAGCTTGGGCAGCACCCCCACCACCTCCCCCTCTGCCCTTCCCCACACAGGGAGTGGGAGTTAGGGAGTAAGCTGATCTGTGTAGATAGTGCATAGGATTATGGATATTATTAGGGCTCATTAGGAGTCACGAGGAAGTCAGCTTCCTGGGCTGTACCTCGAGCCCTGTTTATTAACGTGCCATCCCAACTCGGATGCCGTGTTTTGAAACAGCACGCCAGTGTTATGATTGCAAATACTGTTATTATTTGCGTGGTAGCATTTGGAAGCCCTTATTAAATGATTCCTGTTGGCTGCTTCTGCATAAGTGCACAATATTGGGGACTTAGGGACAAATTCAGTGTCTCTAGCACACACAGTGCCATATGAGGAGGAAGCCCCAGATTCCATCCCTCTGTAAAAATAATGATTTTCCCATTTTGGATCCTTTTGTGATATGTTGAAGTGCTTTGATTCTTAAATCAGAGTCGGCTTTCAGGTGTGCTTCATCTCGTCCTTTGTTCATGGAGGGAAGTGATGGATTTTGCAGTCTGGAGGAATCCATCATTTTGGCTCCATCTGCTTGTTAGGCGTCTCCACTGTCTCTGATGTGACAGTGTTTGGGGTTTTAGCATTTCATCACATCTCCCACTGGGAGAGTCTGGGTTGATGGCAGGAGGAAGGGGGCAGAATTTTCCACTTGTTTAAAGTTATTACTATCTTGGGCTTGGGCTGCTTATTTTTAGGAGTCTTACATATCAAGTGAAAGGAATCTGAGAGTGACCCTCCCCCTATGCAGGGATGTACCTTGTGTGTGCTGTTTGATTACTCCCAATGATGAGGTACTCACTTAAAAAAGGTAACTCATCCCATCAAAGCTCAGAACTGTTTTTTTCCTTCTTTCTTTGTGTCTATGTTCACCTATCCCTCTGAGCTTTTGGAATTGTTCAGGACAAGTATACTTACTTATTTGACAAACAAACATCACATCACATCTTTGAGCTAAACAGTCTCTGTTCCTTCTACTTTTAGTTTGATTACAACTTGCCTGGGGCAGTTTCTTCTTCTTTTTTTAAAAGATTTTATTTATTCATTCATGAGAGACACAGAGAGAAGCAGAGACACAGGCAGAGGGAGAAGCAGGCTCCCTCCAGGAAGCCTGATGTGGGACTTGATCCCAGGACCCTGGGATCATGACCTGAGCCGAAGGCAGATGCTCAACCACTGAGCCACCCAGCCGTCCCCCCGCATTTTTTTTTTAAGATTTTATTTACTGAGAGAGAGAGAGAGAGAGAGAGAGAGAGAGAGAGAGAGAACCCAAATAGAAGGGACAGGCAGAGGCAGAGGGAGAAGCAGAATCCCAGTTTAGCAAGGAGCCTGATCCCGGGAACCTGGCTGGGATCATTACCAGAGCCAAAGGCAAACCTTGAACCAACTGAACCACCCAGGTGCCCCAACCTGGGGCAGTTTCATACAAAAGGCTCTAACTAGTCCTGAGTCTCTTTTAGGGGATCCTTGTGGATCCTGCCTCTGCAACATGGAATGTGAGCTAGTGGTCTGTGCCTGATCCAGCCCCCTCCTATATGCACTGTTAATAGACATTCCTTTAGATTTTGCTCTAGGGTTGGGTCCCAGCTCTGATATGCATGCCCCTTCCCCAGCTATCCTTTCTGTTTCTGGGGGCTGCTGACCTACCTTTAGCCCCAGAGAGGCCTGTGACCAATCAGAGAGAACATCCTGGCCAATCAGAGCACGGCCTCCCTCTGGCCAATCAGGATTGCATCTTCCCCTGCTGCTGCTGCCCTGGGCTCTGGGATGAGCCTGGCCTATTGGGTCTAATCTCATAATGTCTGCTGGGATGTTGCAGGCATGTGGTTCCCCACCTCCAGAGGGCATGCGGCAGGGCCCTCCGCCCCCCACCCCTGCCTTCTCATTTTCTTCAGCCAAGAAACTCCCTTTCCCACGTAAGCCATCTTGAGTTGGTTTTCTGAGATTTGCAACTAAGAAAAGTCCTGAGACACTGCTTCAGGGCACATCCTTCAGCGTTACTTTGGATTTGCACACAGATTCTGTGCAGCCAATATGTGCAGCAGAAGACTTTACATAAAATTCCAACCAGCATGATTTTTATTTCCAGAAGCACATCTTGGAGATGGTCGCCAGGAAAGGATCTGGAAAGAGAGTGTAACTGCCTCCCTGCAGGCTTGTTGTTACCCACTGCTAGTTTAAGAGATGGTTCTTCAATTCTGATGCCCCGATCTTACCTTCCTTCATGGGGAGGGGGGAGTTAGGAGTTGCATGAGACACACCTAAGAGCTCACAAACACCTGAAGAAGCATCTTTATGAGTGTAAACCAGATTAATTTACTTAAATATCTTAAAGCTCAGAGCAAGTTTATCTCAGAGGAGAAAAAGAGAATGCTATCTCTATATGTAGACTTGAGTTATTGTAATATTTTAGGTAGGTTACTAGGGGGTGTCAATTATTATATTGCCATTGGTCTTTTACTACACAAACTTTATTACCTTTATCTGGATTTATATAGCATTTGATAGAGTTTATATCACTAGATGCATAAAAAACATTTGAATGTGTTCATAGCTTTGTATTTGAGTGTGCCCCATGGAAGGGCTAATAAATTATAAAGCAATCTATCACTTCTGCTTAAAGGTATAAACCCAGTTGATTCAGGCTGCTTTATTTATGCGTTTGGCTTGTGCTCTAGACCGCTGATTTTTGTAGGAAGGAGTCTCATTGTTGGGGTAGGGGGAAGTGGGGGAACGTCTGCCCAGAAGTCGTTAGAGTGAATAGTAGGATTGCTTGTACCATCATCAGCTTCTGCCTCTGCCCACTCCTGCTTCCCCTTCCTTCCCTCCATAGTCCTGGTGCCAAGGGTGAGTGTAAACATTCTGTCCTCCCACCTCCATTTCTGTCTCCTTCCTGGGAAACCTGGCAACACCTCCCTCTTAGTAACCTGACCCTCAGACTAGTAACCACTGCTTTAGGGCAAAGGTGAGGTCTGTGTGCTGCTGAGTCCCTTATGAGCTGTGAGGCTTGAGGGTGGGGTCAAGGGAAGGGGGTCCATAAGTCCTCGGGGCTTGTTTTTCTGGTGCCATAGGGATCAGTAATACTTGTCTCACCCTTTCCCATCCTCAGATCCCAGGATCTGAAGGGGTCTTACAGGTGACAGCTGTGGGGCTTCCCTCAGCTCAATGGTTTGAGTGCTGGGAGTACATCAGAGTCACCTGGGGGGTTTGTTAAAACATTTGCTGGGTCCTAGGGGGGACCTGAGAATCTGCGTTTCTGGCAAGTTTGCAGATACTGCTGATGCTGCTGGTGCAGCTGGTTAACCACTGAGTTAAACAGAAGGAAAGACCACACAAGGGCAGGGACGCTTAGACCTTCCTTTGAACTGTATCGTTGAGGAATTATCTAGGAAGTTTATCTATTGAATGTGATTAGGTTGGGATGGGACACAGAATGCTCTCCCACATAATCCCCAGCCAGATTCCACAAGAGGTTAATTTTGTTGTAAGATGATGATGTAGATGTTGTAAGATGATGACGAAGACAAAGAGGATGTAATAGTTATCATGTCTCTCAGACTTGTGCTTACAAATGTAACCGTCTCTGACATTTTGAAGCCATTTGACAGCTGTCTTCAAGCCTGGGATGACTGACTGGTTTGGGGATCTGTAACACCCTTTCAGATCCTGTTGTGTGAAAATGGGAAGAGGTGTGGCAGGTACCACAATCCCCATGTCACAGTCAAGCCAACTGGAGAGGTTATGTGGGCCACACAGCTCACAGGGTACCCAGTGGCACCTAGAACTCACCTTAGCCGTAAAGCAGCAGTTACCAGTCTGGGGGCCAGGTAGGTGGTTAATAAGAGGGAGATGTCTTAGCTCATGCTGTTACTAGAGAATGCCATCGGCCAGGTGACTCCAACAACAAACACACCTTTCTCACAGTTCTGGAGATCAAGGCACCAGCACAGCCAGGTTCTTGGGGAAGCTTCACTTTCTGGCTGGCAGGTGACCACCTTCTCATTGTATTCTCATAGGAAGGAGAGCGGAGAGAGGAAGCAAGCTCTTATATGGATGCTAATCCTGTTCATGAAGACTCTACCTCATGGTGTAATCACCTCCCAAAGGCCCCATCACCTGATATCACCCTGGGGGTTAGGATTTCAGCATATGAATTTCAGGGACACACAAACATTCAGTTTGTGAAAACAGGAGGTGTTGAGGTTGGGTTCTCAGGAAGAAGACTCTGAGACAGAGCTTAGCGTCTAGGATGTCAGGTTGGGAGTGTCTCCTATTGGGCCGAGATGGCTGGGCCTTCACATACCCAGTCCCATGAGTCATTGGCTGGGGGTCACACCTATAAGCATGACCTTGAGCTCTGCTGCCTAAGGTCGTGTGTGAACTCCACCCTCACAGCAGCTGGGGCACCAAGGCCCACCCAGAGGGGAGGGATCTGGATGGTGCCTCTCCATATCTGCCACAGGAGCAGGGACCTGGGTGGTACACCCCCATGTAAGAGGTATAGATGAGGTCCCTGATGAGCTAGTCTTCATATTTCGGAAGCCAGCAGGAAACTGGCTCATTTGCTTGCAGTTACTTCCCACTGCATAAAGAAAATGTCAAGTCTTTTTGCGTTGGGTGAAATAGTTACCTTGAAGTTCTATCTTGTGCTTATCAGACCTTCTCTGGAGCCTCTGATGCCCTGGACTTGGGGCCTCGTGACCTCCCACCCTTGTCTTGTTTCCTTCCCCTCTCCTGTCCCCGAATCTGGGGAACTTGTGCTGTCTCCAGGAGGGAAGCTTTGCTCTTGCTCATTACCTATTCCTTCAAATCTTCTGTCTAAACACTGGAGTACTTAGTATACCCCACGAGGCTCAGGCTTTTGAAACTCAAAAGCTGAGCATCCATTCTTTTTTTCAGCTGTCTCTGGGTCCCTCCTTCCCTGAGGCACTGAACACAGTAAGCCCAGAGGATTGGATGGGAGAGGGGCTGAGAGCAAGGAAGACACACTGGGCCCAGTGAGCATATGATTTACATTTCAAAGATATTATCCCATCTTTTGCTAAGAATGTAGGTATTGGGTGTGGTGTGGTAATGTGATCATGATCATTTGGGTTGTGGGAGGAGACAAGGACAAGGCTCTGAAGGAATACAGTGAGTATGTTCATAGGCCCCAGAGGGGCTCGCCACATGCCTTGTGGGGCCAGAGGGGAAGTACCACGTTGCTCAGGAGGCAGACAGGAGCAAGGAGAAAGCCTAGGTCAAGCCTTTATTAGGTTCCCATGGGAAAGGCAGAGTGAACAGCTTAGCATTGGCTAGTTGGAAGAATTCCTAGGGGCCTCTGGTGGCACCTGGTCCTGGGGTTATTTAGGGCAGGGGTGGTATTCGCTGGGTGTGCGGGAGGCACATGAAGAGGTGGTTGGGGTTACGGACCTGGGATTGGTTGGTTTGTGTGTGAAAGGGTGCTCCTGGGCAGGTTGTGATTCTCTTTAGGAGCCAGCTAGCCCTGGGAAGGGCAGCCGGTCCCTGAGTCTGTAGGACTCCCAAATCCAGAGCATGAAATATATAGAAAATAAGAAACTGTAGTTAATATCAGTGGCCCTGTCTTGAACAGATGCCAAGTAGACAAATACAGTGGTTACCAAGATAACATGGTTAAACATACCTGCACTCATGATCTTGCGGGGCCCTGCTTGAGGTCTGCCAAAATGCAGCCACATCTGTCCTCACCCTTTACTTCCTGGCACTCTGGGTCTCCGTCCATTCCCCTAAGAAGACCACAATGTGCCAACAACTCCCAAGGTGACGTTCGGCAGTTCCTACTTGAATGCCTCCATCTCCTTATTCGATTTTGTAGTAACATTTAATGAGATTTCTCTGTCTACCAGGAAGAGATCATTTCCAAGGGCTGGTAATTTAGTACTAAGTGCAGTAGCAATGCTCAGGAGTGAGTGGGCCCCCTCTGATTCCTTTAATTCCAAACTGCTGGTTTCAGCCAATTTGAGTAGGGCACAGGTGTCTTCCTGGGCCTGGCCTGGCAGTTTCAGGGTCCAGTGACATGGAGGAAGGACTTGCTGTTTCACACATGGTGCCTTTGGCTCAAAAAGAATAGTTTTGGAAATATCAAAAAGTATCTTGAATTTGGGCCGAATCAGTCTAGTTTTAAAATTAAATATTAAGTACTATGAAAAAGCATTTTAGAAAACAAGAGCTGGTTGGAAATGTATTTTGTGGCTTGAGATATTTCATCAGGGATGGGCCTTAAGATGCAGTTTTACCCCTGTCCCTTGCTGGAAGCAGTATATGAGCCTTTAAACCAGGGGTTGCAAACAGAGATACATGCAGGGCTCAGGAAAAAAGGGTTTACTGGAGGGAATCAGGCTGATTGTAAGAAATTTGCTGTACTCTGCTTATCTTTTAATTCCTCTTTTGATAGGAACTTGGGTACAGAGAAACATTACTATAGGAAAAACAACATCGTAAGCTTGATGAGGCCCCTGATACCCAGACTCAACCCTGAGTTGATGGGGCAATAGGGAGTGGAGAGGTCTGTGGCATGCTGCTATCTGTATGCTCCAGATAAAAGAGATGGTGTCAGCTCAGCCCTTGCTGATCGGATTCATGTGGGAATATGGGCCTGATGTCAGAGCTGATTTTCCCAGAAAGGCCATACCTTTGGATTTTCATGTGAAACCTCTTGATCTTTATAATATTAACAATTCCAATGGAAAAAATATAGGTGGGCAAAACAGAAGAACAGCAACAGTAGTCAAAACACATCTGTGCACCGCCACTTTGGAGCTGAGGCCTTTATTTATTTATGTATCTCTATGCCCAGTGTGGAGATCAACCTCAGGACCCCAAGATCAAGAGCTGCATGCATGCTCTACCGATGGAGCCAGCCAGGCAGGCGCCCTTGGTCTAAGGGATATATGATCTCATGTTTCCTAAAATTTGGAGCTGGAAGGATTTCTAAGGCATGCTAAATTCAATCTCCTACCTAATTTAGGAGAGTTACTTGTGTGGCCTTCTTACAGAGGCATTCTTCTGACAGCTGGCGCAACCACTACCTAATGAGATGGGATTTCCCACTGTCAACTGGCCAGAGTTGGAAGAAATTCTCTTGGGTGGTAAGGAATGGAAACTAAGGCAAGCCAGAATGAGTGTTGGCAAGGCACACTGTAGAATGCAGCCAGCTGGACCTCAGGAAGGCACTGGAGTCAGGAAATGGGAGTCACCATAATCCCTTGTGTCTTTGCCTTGCTTCTCTCTAGGGCATGCTTTCCTCCCATCCTATAGTCCTGATGGTTGGGATATGGTCATCTCCTAGCTTACCCCTTTAGTTACTTCTGTTCCAGCTTACTACAGAGATCCATACTCTGTATCTCTGGTTCTCAGTGCTGCAGGCCTGAGAGAGAATTGGCTCGCCTGGAGTTGGGTGCCTGGTGCTGGTCCCATCAGCTATAGCCAGGGAGCAGGTGGCACGGAACAAAGACGGCTCTTGAGCAGCACTTATTGGGATTATGTTTGTGATCTCCAGAATGGCCCAAATAGTTTAAAGCCTCATAGAATTGCTTTTCAGAATGCCCGAGAGCCCCAGAAGGTGTCCGTATGATTCTGTGGAGCTGAACTTTGTTTCAGGGTGATCTCTTTAGTTCTGCCTCCCATGGAGGCACACAGGGATGTGCTGCCCACTGCTGAGGACCTGTCTCCCTGGAACATTTGCCTCCTGGCTTGATGTTCAGCCCCCCTACCTGTGTCCTGAACTATAAGGCCCTAACACCCCAACATCTTCCTGAGCCCTGGATGAGCCCTCCAGAAGAGTTTTCATTGGCTGAAATGTTCTTGAAATGCGTTATCTGATCCCACTCCAGCCCCAGGGGCAGTTGTAAAAATAGTGACATTGCTAAGAACTCAAAGTGTTAACCAGAATATGAAAACAGCCCCCAACAATCTGCCTGTTCTGTGTCTGGAGCCCCATGGAGCTAGGAGGGAGCTTCCTGCCTTTCTTGTGAGATGTGAATGTGAGCTGTCTGGGTTTGAAGACTCCATCTGTCATTGGCAAGGAGCTTGCAGGGAAATGACCCCCTGGTGGAGGTCGTCTCTGACCCCCTCCTCCCCAGGCAGAGTTAAACCCTCTGCCTCTGTGCTTCCTCAGCAGCTCTGGCCATCCTCTTAGGATAGTTGTGACCCTGTGGTAGCGTGGCCATTCACATCCACCATTAAGGAGCCTGAGCTGTGAGCCCAGCACTGCACTACGTTCCTCAGGAGTAGCTGGTTTCTTGTCCAAAATGTGCTAATCACATGTTCATAGCAATATGTATTAGACATGGTGCCAAGCACATTTCGTAAATTACTTCATTTTCTCTCGTTTCAATAGCCTGGAATTGCATTATTCTCTCCATTCTAGAGCCCTAGAAAGATAAAACAATGTGCTCCAGGTCACCCAGCCAAGAATTGGTGGGACAGGGATTTAAACCTGTTTGCTCGTGACCTCGCTCTGCTATAACTTCATGTTTGCCCTTGTGGCTGCAGGTCTTGGCTCCCAGGAGGAGCTTGAGGGGAGTAGGTGAAGGAGAGGGCAAGAAAGCAAAAGGAACTTCGGCAGGAAGGCAAGACCAAAAACTTGTTGATGACACTAGGGGCATCTTTGGGGAATTCCCAAAGGGAACTTGGACCAGGCTCTGAGGTTAGGTTGGACAGGAGGCCCCAAGAAGCAGCAAAAGACAAGTTTCTTTAAGGTTTTGGCTTATTGGTGTGTTTGTTTTGTTTGCCAGCCAAGCGAACTGACAGCTTTGCCAGGGGGAGCCTCCTCACCCGTCATTGCAGAGGACTAGCTGAGATGGTCCTGTATCTCCTTCTGAGGGCTGGGGTCAGAGATGGACGTGTATTTTTGTTTATGTGCACTCCCCCCCGTCTTGGGACTTGGGAACGTGCCCACACAGCCTCTTCTTAAGCGACTGTGAAAAGGAATTGACAGGGGGTCCTCATCCCCTTTGGTTTGGTAGAGGGTGCAGACATGTGGGGAGCAGGTGTGCACGTCATTCTGCGAGCCTGTGGGGTTGCAGAACTCCCTCTGCGGCACCTCCACCTTTGCCACCCCCAGGCCTAGCTCAGAACCTTGGGATGGCAGGGGGAGAGGGCTCGCAGCTTGCAGAGCACACTTGGTGAGAGTGAGTGTGGGAGTGCATGTGAGTGACTGGGTGTGGGATTGTGATTGTGTGAGTGTGTGTGCGTAGGTGGTGAAGCCACAGTTGCCCACGGGGGCGGCATGGCTGTGCTGTATGCTTCAGGCAATTACCAGTTCTCTCTCTGATTCTGTTCAAGGTGACTGTCAAAAATCCACAGAAGACTCTCCTAATGAAATGGAAAAGTGTGCAAATTTATCCTCCTGCATACAGATGCCTTTTCTTTTTATCTCCTAATAATTGCTCCCTTTGGTTCAGCTTCCTGATATTAAAGGGTCTTTTCTTGTTTGACAATTAGTAAAAACAGTCCACCTTGTGTGCTTCCCAGAGTCCGAACTTGGGAGGCTGGCTGGCAGGGGCTGGGGGCCTGGGGTGAGGTCTTGTCCTTTTGCTGGCTTTCATTTTTTGTCTAATTTCTTTATTTTTTATCTTACCCAGTTGGTTTGAATGCAGGTGAAATGAGATGTTATTGAGAGTCGATCTATTTGAGGGAAACGCAGCATCTTTTAACAAGTAAAGATGAAAACGATGGCTCTAGAAGCACATGTTCTGCTTGCTGTTGTCACTGTGAGTGATAGTGAACGTGATGGGACTGGTATCTAATGCTGGGGAACAATTAGTAGATGTGCCGGGCCCTGTTTTAGGCTTCGGTTGTCAACCTTAATCACTGAATTTATGTCGTCTGTTTGTGTGTTTTTTGTTCTTGTTTCTTTCTCTCTCTTCTTTCTTTCTTTCTTTCTTTCTTTCTTTCTTTCTTTCTTTCTTTCTTTCTTTCTTTCTTTCTTCTTTCTTTCTTTCTTTCTTTCTTTCTTCTTTTTTAAAGCTGCATTTGAATTTCTCCTGTCTTGGATTTCACAGAAGTGATTCTAGGTCAGTCAGTTCATTCATGTCCTGGCACCTGTCATCAAACCCTAAAGATCTCGCCACCGCTGAGAAATGATTAGCTTCCATTGCAAGGAGGTGGAGGTCAGCTTTAGGAACTCACTGCTCTTTTTTCTCTGACAGCTGTGCTAGGAAACAGGGAGGTAGTTTGAAATCACAATGGAGTTTCTAAAAGAGGGGGTGTGTCAGTCCCCAGGAGTCACATGTATTTTATACAACTTCACTGGAGGAAATGCAAAAGGCTTGGCCCTACTTGAAGGAAGGTCAGGCATGTGGGGTTGCCGCAGAACTTGTTTTTAGGTTTTATTGTCTGTTGTGTTGGAAGACAAAAACTTTGATTTAGGGCTGAGGTTGGCCAAATGTGGCCCCCAGTCTGTTTTTGTAAATAAAGTTTTATTGGAACACAGCCACCTTGCCTATTCATTTACCTGTGATCTGCTTTTGCTTCCCAGGTTACTGAGGCAGAGTTGAAGAGATGTGACGTGCAAGGCCTAGAATATTTCTTACCTGGTTCTGAAGAGAAAATGCCTGCCCTCCCCTCTGTCTGGGAGAATGCAGCTGGAGCCAGCTAGATTGTGCTCTCAGTCCAGGGCTCCTGAGGGCTGCGCATTTACCTTTGTTTTACCTCTTCTGGGCAACTTTTCTGTTCTCCTCAGAGTGAGCAGGTGACAGAACCGGACACTCTTTTTGCAGGGATTTCTGTTTGGCAGCAGTTCTGACAAGAGGCTTTTTGGGGCAGAAGTTCTCCTTTATCACCTCTGTTTGATTGCCTTACTTTATCACCTCCTGTTTGATTGCCTTCTTTCCAATTCACTTTCTGAAATTATCTTTTAAAAAAAGTTTTATTTAATTTTAATTTTTGTAAAAATTATTTATTAGAGAGAGAGCATGTGCAAGTGCACACGAGCAAGGGAGCGACAGAGGGGAGGCAGAAGCAGGCTCCCCGCTGAGCAGAGAGCCCCACTCGGGGCTTGATCCCAGCACCCTGAGATGACCTGAGCCAAAGCAGACGCTGAACCAACTGAGCCACCCAGATGCCCCTTATTATTATTTTTTTAAGTAGGCTCCACACCCAACATGGGGCTCGAACTCATGACCCTGAGCTCTATGGACTGAACCAGCCAGGTGCCCCTGAAATTATCTTAATTTCCCACTTGTTGATGCTTTATTTCCCCCACTAAATGAAAGCTCCATGAGAATGGATTCCTCGTCTATCTTGGAACCTGTGAGTGCTTGGCATAAAATAAGGTGTCAGGTAAAAATCTGTTGAGTGAATTGGATGTTTCAGAGTGGGCACAATTCTAGGCATGGGCCTTCCTGCCATAGTTTTTCCTTGATATTGACATCTGTAGCCATGGTAATTGTCTCAAGATTAAGTAATTAGAGAAAAGCCCAAGAATGTCGTTAACCTTCTGGACAATGGATATTTGTCATTGGGTTGAATTGGAACCAGTAATGATGCTACTCATATGGGCCATTGGTCTTTTAAATGAAATTCTTTTTCCTTAGTTTAAAAAATACTCCAGGAATCAGGAGTGAACCGAGCCTAAGGAACCCCTCGTAAATGGTTCCTCTAATTAATCCCCTGGGACTGGTCGGGAATGGCATCGTGTCCATTACTTACGCGCAGAAATAAAGATAAATGTGCCTGGATAATAGCCTTGGGAAGGTATAAATCTCACTTGTTTATGGGGGAAGGCAGCCCACGAGGACTTGTCACTGTGATCCAGGTTCCTTTCGATTTATGAGAACATGCGTATTGGTAGGAGCTGAGATTTAGAATCAGAATGTTACAAGAAAGGATGGGTGTGTCCAGCCATCCTTGTGGCTTCAGGCTGAATCTCTGTGGCACCACCATCCTTAAGAACTTCTCAGAGCCACAGAGATTATGTTTTGCTTATGAATGAGCCATGGATGCAGGTTAATTTGGTAGGAGCTGCTGATACCCGTGGAAGACATTGTGTTAACCAGGACGGAGTTATGACAGAGAACAGAGTGGGTGTTGGTGTCCAGGGATGCATTTCGTTTCGTCATTTTTCATACATTTACATGTTACTGAATTCCTGTTATGTGCAAGCCTCAGGCTAGAAGCTGCAGTTCTTTCAAAGTGAGTCTTGGTCCTGTAGTCAGGGCACATGCAGGGGTACAAGAGCCCCTGGCTCCAGGGGTCCCAAACAGACCAGGTTCACCCACTCCATGCTGACAAAACCTGAAGGCAGAGACATGAGTGGTGCTGAAACAAGAAACAACTTTATTTCAGGGAGGCCATCGCCAGGGCAATGGTGGACTAGTGTCTCAAAGACTGTCTCCAAAATGCTGAGAATACTTTCAGGTTTGTATAAGGAAAATGTGGGACAAAGGTTGGGTATGTGAAGGTCAAATCGGTCACTGTCTTGGAGTCCATTATGGATGGGGTCTTGCTAGCTTAGAGCAGTCCTTGTTGCATGCGGGAGTAGTTTTGGTTCCGATCCGGGGATGCTCTGCTCACAGGGTCCTCCATCTCAGCCAAGAGGCAAGCTGGAGAGAAGAACCCACCTAAAACATTTGAGGCCAAAATGGAAGCACCTGGAAGTCTTCTTTTAGTGTCGAGAGTGCATCCTTATTTGATTGCATCCAGTGATTCCCAAACTGCTGTTACTCCCCAATCGCCTTGTCACCATGTGCCAACTGTACTATGACTTCTTACTATTTACCTTTATGTTTTTAAAGATTTATTTATTTATTTATTCATGATAGACATAGAGAGAGAGAGGCAGAGACACAGGCAGAGGGAGAAGCAGGCTCCATTGCCGGAGCCCGATGTGGGACTTGATCCCGGGACTCCAGGATCGCACCTCAGGCGCCAAACCACTGAGCCACCCAGGGATCCCAATATTTACCTTTAAATAGACCTACTTGTTTTGAAACGTAAGTGCAATGTTTAGCTGTGTCCTCAGTTGTAAATCTTAATGGTTTTTTCATTTAATCTGTTATGTCATTATATTTCTTTGTAAGTTATGTTACAATAAATATAAGTGTTAAAAATTTCCCTAGCTTACCCCCTAAAATAATGTTTTGTCCCACTCAGTCCCCTTTCCTACCATGGTAGTTTACATATGTCACTTTGAGAAACAGAATGTTCGCTTTGACTGAACTTCTTACTACTTTGGCAACTCTGTGAAACTTGCAACTTCTACCCATTGTTTCCCGGAATGGCAAATTTTGTGTGTCACCTTGACTGAGGCTTGACTGAGGCTTGTGAGAGCTGGTAAAGCATTATCTTCAGGATGTGTCTGTGAGGGTGTATCTGGAAGAGATTAACATTTGAACTGGTGGTGAACTGAGTAAAGATTGCCCTCATCAGCGTGGGCTGGCATCATTTCATACATTGAGGGCCTGAATAGGACAAAAGGTGGAGGAGGGGTGAATTCATCCCCTCTTTGCCTGAGCTGGAACATCCATTTTTTCCTGCTCTAGGACATCAATAGCTCTCAAGGGTTTGGACTCAGACTGGGACTTACAGTCCCCTTTGTTGGAGCAGATCCACACCATGCATTTCCCTGGGCCTTTGCTGGGAATC
Organism: Vulpes lagopus; assembly: GCF_018345385.1. NCBI lineage: Eukaryota > Metazoa > Chordata > Mammalia > Carnivora > Canidae > Vulpes > Vulpes lagopus. Next base: position 31,942,208 of record NC_054837.1, read on the forward strand.
GCTGAGGGCGATTGCGGAGCTTTTCGGTCTCCATCATCACATGAGCTAATCTCTTATGATAAATCCCTTTCTGTATATCTATACCTCTCCTTCTGGTTCTTTTTCCCTGGAGAACACTAATACCTATCCCCAGTGAGAGGTTTCTGGCACAGGTGTTTCAGGGCAAAGGTAGGTCTTCAGTTTTATAACAGTATCCATTGCCTGTTTTCTGTTTCTTTTCCTGTGAAATGATGGGAAGGCATATTTAAGACCTTCTCAGATCACTGTTGAGTGACTTCCAGAACATTCAGAGGGATTCTCCCCAGAGTGACAGGTCAGTTTTTGTGGATCTGAAATGCACTACTACCTTCATCGTCTTGCTTCTTTCCTAGTGCCTAGAATGGGACCATGTGCCAGGTGGTCTTTGTTGCCCTAATATCATTGTCTGATTTAAAGGTCTGGTGGGGCAGATTTTAATACTCAGCTGAAAGATAGAAATGCTGTTTATTGGTGATATTTGGTGTAGAGGTGAGCTCTTATAAATCATGACTATCTTTTCTAGACCCCCGATTATTTTCAGGATATCTTATTTGAATTTATTAGTATGCAATGCCCCGTGACAGTTGGAAAATCAAATCATCATTAGTAATGTAGTTAACCAATGGATTCTGGATTGAAAAAATGACATTACATGAAAATACAGTGGTTTTTAAGTTTTGATGAGGTTGGTAGGGTCCAAAGCTAAGGGCCAAGAAAGAATTCTTGATGCAGTTGTGTGGGGTGACTGATTATATACTTGGGAGTAAGGAAAAAGGGAGGTTTTCAAAAGAACTTTCATTTGTTAAAGAGGACCTACAAGATACTGGAGGCCTTGCCATTGTTACACTAAGGTGGCTTTTCCCTTTAGCAAGGGATTAATGTGAAGACAGGAGCTTCCTGGAGGAAAATGACAATCTGCGTGACTCAAGTATTTGTCAATGGACTGCAGGTTATAAGGACATTTAAATTTATCTACATTTCCTTCTGGAAGTTAGATGATTGATAATAATACTTTTTTCTTGTAAACCACTAAGACATTTTGTAAATCGAGGGAGACTTGTATCTTGCAGGACTGTGATCTCTATTAGTTAACCATTTGTTTTTTCTTCCCTTAGCTTTAGGGCAGCCAGGAATGCCTGAGGAATGTCACACAGGTCCCACTTGGCAGGGGGTGGGGGTAGGTGGAGAGGTGGGGGTGTTTGTTTGTAGGGTGTCAGCTTATGCTTTGTCCTCAGCTCATCAGTTTCAGAATACCCAGAATGTATAGAGGCTGAGTGGAGGTTTTGTCAAACCAGAGGTAGGCCAGGGAGGAGGGTTGTATGTGCTTCTAGACACTGGAATTTGTTTCTGGAATCATAGCCCTAATTTATCCCAAGGAAAAGATGCAAAATGATGCTCCTTGGGCTGAATCTGGCCAACGATATATTTTGTTTTGCTTAAGGAGCACCTGGGAAAGATAGAGGCCGACATGAAACATTCAGATGTTGCTCCTAAGCATCTGGGTTTTTGGTCTATCTTGAAACAGAGGTAGCTGGGAATGGCCCCGCATTCCCACTTGGGCACAGATTCTTGGAATGGAGCTGACGAGTGCATGCCCCCTTTAGACAAGACGTGGGCTCACTTTGCCGCAGGTGTCATCACCTCTTCTTGTCTATGTGCACCTCTTCTTGTCTACTATCCGTTACCATTTATAATCCCCCTGGAGCTATAGATTTTCTTATGGTGGACAGTATTTCTCAGATGCTGTATAAAATGGGAGATAATTCCAGAGGGTAGTGTGTTTCCAGAACAGTAGAAGAGAACATCCTTCCTTTAGAAGTGAAGTTAATCCCTGTGTACTTAATATGCAAGCAAAGTGCACTGGCCACCTCTGTTCACTTACTGTTGCTGTCTGGTCCCTGCAGACATTTGACTTTCTAACCCCTGCATCCAGCTAAGAGGTCAGGGAGGAGCCCTCAGAGGCAGACAGTCTATTGGGAAGCCCCTTGCAGTGCCTGGTGCCCCTCCATGCAGTAAACTGGTTTCCCTGGGCCCCTTGGGGACTGAGTGGATTGGAGTCTGTTTCATCCTTAATGAGGGAATTGAATAGCTCACAGCAGGGGAAGCTTTTACCCAGCAGTTTTCCACTTAGAACTGTTCTTCCCTTTTCTCCTCTGCTAAACAACAGAGCTTGCTCTTGCGTATTATCTCATGGTATTGGGGGTAGCAGCTTTACATCTGTGGGGACACCGATCTCCCCAGCTTGAGGTCAGATTTTCCTCATGTCATGTCTCCATGCCCTGTCTCCATGCCCTCCATGCCCTCACCTCACACAGAAGGCAGCATACAGTGGAATGAGGATTTGATGTGCCCAGGTCCTTCCTGCCCTACGAGGTAGGGAGGTGAGTGAAGCAGCTTGCTCAGGGTGTTGCATGAGCTGTCTAAACTTTTTGGGCCTCAGTTTCCTCATTTGTACAGTCAGCATAATAATAGCGACGCTTATCCTCCTATGATCAGTGAGGAGTTCTTACATGTAAAGTACTTAGTGCCTGGCACTTAGCACTCCGTTTGTTCACAGTCGTATCCCTGGCACCCAGTACTTTGTTCCTGGTGTAACTTCAGCACCTAGAACAGTTCTCAGCCTTTAGTTCCTGGTCAGTGAGTCGCCACTGCAGGAAGGAAGGAATAAATGCTTTCAAGACAGCTTTTGAAGCCACTGTGCATCTGAGACGGGAGTACAAAGACAGCCTGCAAACCTAGAGTCAGGTGTTTGGTTTCACCAAAGGGAAGTTGGCGTCCCTTCCAGATACGGGAGGTGGCCTGGGACGTGTAATCTGGATGTGAATTTATGGGTGTGTTAATGGTTCATGGGGGCGTGGTGCAACACGTTTCAGGGAATTGTCCGCCCTGAAGACCCCTGTTTGGGGACCCTGTTCCGTGTATTGCTGTCCTATAGCTGCTCTAACTAATTATCACTCATGTAACGGCTAAACAGAACACAAATTCATTGTCTTATAGTCTGGTGGGCAGAAGTCTGAAATGGGTCTTATGAGCTAAAATCAAGGTGTCAGCTGGGCTGCCTTCCTCCTGCAGGCTCTGGGGAAGAATCTGTTTCCTTGCCTTTTCCAGCCTCCAGAGGCGCCTGCATTTTCCTGGGCTTGCGGCTCATTCATCCATCTTCAGAGCACATCTCTCTGACCTCTGCTTCCATCTTCACTTCTCTCTGACTCTCACCCTCCTGCCTCTCTTTTAGAAGGACCCTTGTGATTCCATAGGGCGCACCTAGATAATCCAGGGTAATCTCTCCATCTCAAAATCTTTAACCATGTCTGCAAAATCCCCTTTGTCATGTAAAGTGGCATTCACAGGTCCTGGGGATTGGGATGTGGGCATCTTGGGGGCAAATTATTCTGTCTACCATGCTTAGATGGGGCTCTGGGGAGTCAGAGAGGGTATGATCCTCTGGTGGAGCTGTTGTAGCCAGGAGGGGCCCATACAAAGTAAGGCGGGCCATTCTGGCAGGTGAGGTACCAGGCCCAGGATCCAGGTGTGCCTTCACAAGTGCCTGATGCGGACTCCAGTGACGGCTGCTGGAGTGGGAGCTGAGAAGCAACAGCTTTCCCCAGGCTGAGGAATGTTTACACTCTGCACAAACTGTGCTCAAGTGAGTGGTTCAGGAGCCTTGCAGGGGTGAGCTGACTCGGGCAGGAGGAAGGTTGTCAGTGATTCCCAGCCTAGGTCTGCTGGGGTCTGTGGGGAACAGGAGAATGAAGCAGTGACAGCCAGGACACACTTGCTTGGTGCCAAGCATGCCTTCCCTTCTAATAAAAACTGCACACCTTATTCTCAAAACATGATGTTAAGTGGCCTAATTTATCTTCCAGTCTGGTTTTTTGCCCCTTTGATTACAAAGGCCATCTGCATTCATTGTAGAAATTTAGAAACTGCAGCAAAGTAGAAGGACGAAAATATAAATCCTCCAAACTCCAGTTCCTAGAGATAACCACTTTTACTGTCCTGGTTCTGTCTGGTCCTTTCTCCTGGTGTGAATGCATGCACCCACATGCATGCACATACAAACTGACATCTATCCCTGTGAAATGCATTAATTTTTAAATATTTTTGTTGAACTATCATATGGATTCAGAAAAGTGCGTGAAGCACAAGCATATGGCTCCATTACTTTTACAACCTGACGCATGGACGCGTCCAGTTCCCCAGAAGCTTCTGCAATCTGCTCCTAACCACTGCAGTGGCCTCTCCCTAAACCGCGGGACCACACTCCTGATTTCTAACGGCATACACTACTTTTGCCTGCTTTGAACTTCATGCACATGAAATCATGCACTAGGACCTCTTACTCCACTTGATGTGTGTGATGCCCACCCATAGTATGACATAGCTATGGCCCATTCATTCTCCTCTCTAGAGCAGAGGTTCTCAAACGATGACCTTGGGAGCTAAAAATGGTTTTTATTTTTTTAAAGAGTTGTTAAAAAAACTCTGAAAAACAAGTATATAACAAAAACTATATAGCCAGCAAAGCCTAGGATATAAATTATCTGGGTTTGCTGACTCCTGGTGTGGATTATTTGCCTTAAATGAATATATCACTATTTACCCATTGTGTTGATGGGCATTCATTTCATTTAAAAATCTATTATAACAGCATAATTATGATTTAAACAATTTTAAGGTAACGATATACACAGGACAAAAATTCAAATGATATGCAAGAGCATAAAATAAGCAAAAGACCATTGCTGAGGCCAGGTCCATTCACAGAGGTCAACACTGATAACAGCATCTTCTTTGGAGATTTTTCTGTTTTGGTATCATTGGGATTGAAGGTTGTTGGGTGGGGTGGGCGTTTGGATATGGCTTGGGTTGGGCCTTCTCCACTCCACAGTTGTAAAAAATAAAAAGTCACTCACATTTTCTTCTGGTACTTCTATGATTTCTTAGTAAAATATTTGATGTTCGGAATGCATTGTAGTGTTAGGGTCAATTAGGTAGGGCTCCATATCTAAATCCCAGAAGCTCATCAGTTGTGTCAACATGAATTATGAAATAACTCAGCTTTTCTGTTTTGAAGTGAAGTCATTTAATTTGTAATTGAATATGGATGTGGAACTTTGGAATGGGCTACGAGTGAGGCCTCCACTGACCAGGACATCAGTGAATGGGCCTGGAGATAGATGCAGGCCCTATAATTTCAGGGGCCTGCAGAGCCAGGCGGGCACCATAAATGGTAAAACAGGGCTGGGTATTTGTGTGCTCAGTGCTTCAGAATATCCTTTTTCACAAAGAAACATGCTTTCCTCTCCATCTTTGGAAACAGGAGAAGCTGCCAAATCATGGAGACTCCAAAGTCCAGTGGCTCAAACAAGATAGAGTTTCTTTTCTTTCTCATTTAACTATCCTAATTTAGTGGGAGGTCTAGGTAGGCAGTTGCTCTGATCTTCGAGGTCATCCTGGGATCTAGAGGTTTCCTCTCTCCCTTCCGTCATTCCCTAGGATGAAGTCTGTATTTCATGGTGGCATTTGTCTCATCCCCCACACATTCCATGTGGGAAGGGGAAATGAAATAGGAGGTGGAGTGTGGGAAAGTTCCTTCTCAGAGTTTTAAGTACTCTGCAAGCTTTAAGTAAGCTTTATACTCCATGTCCGGTTTGACTCCCCACCTGAGATGAAGTTGCACACTCTTATGATTGAACCAGAGGAATCCCAGGAAGTTTCCCTTTCAAGGGATGTAACCTGGGAATTGTGTATATCGCTCTGCTTATGTCCCAGAGCCTGGACCGGAGTCCTGTGGCCACGGTTAGCTGCGAGGAGACTGGGGAAGGTAGCATCTGGCCTTGTGTGCAGCTCAGGCTTGGGGCGGAGGGTGTGTGTGTGTGTGTGTGTGTGTGTGTGGATTCTCTTCCCATAAGAAGGAAGGGCAGAAAGGAAACTGGACTTAGCGATTTTCTGTTACATTATCTCTCTTTTTCACTCTGACTTTTTGATAAGTACATGGTTATAGAGGACTGTTTCTCTACTCTAAGGAAAGGAGTGCTACAGATTATGATGATGCGAGGTAACTGAAACTCCTGGTTGGGAATAGTGGTGGGTACTGTGGCACCTTGCAGAGCTGGAACATGGGGTAGGACAGGCCACTGCTAATCAGGGACTGGTGCTCATTGCCCTGCAGGAATGCAAGATCAGAGTTAATAAGTTTGATTTTTTAAAGAGAAGCCAGAAATCAGATTTTTTTTAAATGAGAAATTGTTTGATTTTTCAATCTTGGTTCAATTTAAGAAATGCTGTGTTGATGAATCAATATAAGTGTGCAAGGCACATTTGGCTCACGGACTTCCATTTATGATCTCTGCCCTAACTATGCTATGTCAAGACGTAATATTATCATCTGGCTGGCAGAGCTTGGGGGTACCCTGGGACCTACCAGCTTCATAGGTGAGGAAGTCTAGACTTTTACACACTGGTGATAGCTTTGTTGGTTCACTTTTTCTCTAAAAGACAATTTGATATTGTCTATCAAAATTACACGTGTGTACTCTCTGGCCTATCAGTTCCACTTCTGGGAACACATCATTCAGGGAGACTGTACATGTATGCACATTTACCCATATAGGAAGTTATTCATTGCAACCTTGCAGTAACAAATGGCTGGAAGCTACCTGGATGTTCATCAAGAGGGGCTGGTTAAATACATTTTGGTGTGTTCTTGCAATGGAATGATCTGCAGCCATAAAAAAGAGTAAAAACATTCTCTATTGGCTGTAACCATAGAGTATTGCTAAGTGAAAAACAAAACAAGATGCAGACCAGGGGTATGGTGTGCAGCTATTTATGTTAAAAGAGGAAAAAACGGGGCTGTGTGTGTTTGTGCATGCTTTTGTATGTCTAAAACATTTCTGGAAGTTTCATAAGAAACTGATAACTCGTTGCTTCTGGAAATTTAAGTGGCTGCAAGATAGTAGTGGAAGATGTTTTACTTGAGAATCTTGTACCTTTTGAATTTTGAACTATGTAAACATTTCACCTATTTAATACATAAATAGAATTAAGATCACAAAACAAGCAGGATTAATGAGGCCCAGTGAGGGCGAGTGTCACACAGCAGTTCAGCAGGAGCTTGGTGTCAGATCCACATCCCTGTCTGTACCTCCCTGCATGTGTTTTGTCTCCCTGACCATCTTCCCATGCTGCTGGATTCTGCCCTTAGAGGTGTTCAGAAGAATCTCTATCTGATTAACCAGCAAGTTAGAATATATTTTACCAACTTATATAATTCATTTGGTTCTTTGCTGGAGCAGCTCTTTTCCTCTGCCTCCGAAATAATAGCTCTGAAGCAAGACCCTCTTCTGCAGGATCTCGGGTTCCAAGGTGCACCTCTCATGTTATCCACAGCTACTTTGCAATTCATGGAATAGACATAGGCCAGTTTTTCTCTGTTGGCTCCATCACCCGATGAGGGGGTCAGGCAGCACCGAATGTTAGAATTCTAGTAACTTGGAGGGTCTCTGTGGCGCCAGGAAAAAGAGTGTTTTCTTGGCTGCTGAAGGGGGTGTGTGTTGGGGACACAGATGCAGGGTCTTTGTGAAGTGAGGCAGCCTTTCTGGTTCCTGGCAGAGGTGCTGTTTAAATGACATTTTTCTTGAAGATGAGAGAGATCTTGGGAGCTGCAGTGGGACCGGAGCCTGGTAATTAGCTCTTTACCTATGTCCTGAGGATTCTTAACCCAGTTGCTTGTCAGGGGAGCTCGGGAAAGGATATGCTGTGTTCTGACCCGAGATGAATTAGAATGTACTTCTTATTTAAACAAAACAAGAAATCCAGGTGTCTGGGGATCGTACTGTCACTTATATTGTATGTCTTAGCTATCGTACAGGTTTGGTCACAGCTAACTGAGGCCTTGAGTAATAATGGTTTAAGCAAGATAGAAGTGTATTTCTCTCTCATAAAAAATAAGCATCCAGAATTGGTACAGCAGCTCCACTCTGCAAAACCAAGGTCAAGCTCCTTTCTGTTCACCACCGTTCCTAAAGGGTGGATCTGTCTTCGTGGTCCAGGGTTGAGCTCCTGTCATCCTTCCCATATCCCAGGCAGCAGGACAGGGAAAGGCCAAGGGCAAGAAAGTATATGTCCTTGCACCTTAAAATTACTTCTTAAGAAGTTGCTGGCAAAATCTCCCTGAAGTTCTATTTCCAGAATTTACTTATGTTAACTTGGCTTCCCCTTGAAAACAGAGCCCGATAGAAGGACTTAGGAGCAGGTAATTTATTTTGGGAATGGATTCAGAGGAAGTGGAATGAGGTGCCTGGGAAGAGGAAATAGGGTAGGAGGGAGAACCAATTCAGGGCTGGATATGGAGCTGGTTACTACTCAGCTGGGCAGCTGGGGTTCAGCCCTGCAGAGATGGCTTCTGGGAGCAGCGTGGGGGATACTGAAGAGTGGTTTGCCTGCGATGCAGTAGAGGGGAGTATTCACCCTGTTGGCCAAGGGTAATACCCAGCTCACTAATTTCCTTGCACGTACAGTTTTGCAGATGTGAAGACTGGCTGGGAAGAATCCCTTCTGAGACTCTGAGCAGCCCGCAAGGGATCTGTGGTGCCGACATCTGTCACACTACCTGTATGCTCACCTGTGGCTGCAACAACAGCCAGAACAAGAAGGATGAGTTGAAAGGATGTAGGATGGGGCTTTAGTTATATGGCCTCCCTTAGCTGCAGAGCAACCTGGGAAATGTAGTTTTTGTTTATAGTGGTCATGAGCACTCCCCATTCCCACCCCCTATTCCCGGCCAAAACAGAGGGGCTGATCATCGTTGGGAGGATGTTGGAGAATATGTGGTGGAACTGGCACATCGTACTCTTTATTTGTCCTCAAGTTAGGGATTTGTCAACCTCAGAGGTCGGGAAGTCAGTAGAGAGTATATAAAAAGCCCTCTCTGTGGCCAGTGTAGCCATCCAGGTACTGTAGTACGTATTCATAGGATGGCTTCTCAGACCCCACTTGAGACCTGTTCACTCTTACTTTGGATGTGATTCTTTTTTTTTTTTTTTTAAGATTTTATTTATTTATTCATGAGAGACACACAGAGAGAAAGAGGCAGAGACACAGGCAGAGGGAGAAGCAGGCTCCATGCAGGGAGCCTGATGTGGGACTCAATCCTGGGTTTCCAGGATCATACCCTGGGCTGAAGGCAGCGCTAAACCACTGAGCCACCTGGGCTGCCCCTTGGACACGATTTTAACACACATAGTGGTCTGTCTTCCTGATGCCAGCATGTAGATTAGATGGACTTGGGCAAGTTTCTGAGGGTCTGTCCACAGGTTGGACCCTAGCATTTTCTTCCAACTCTCCTTCATCCTTTGTAGATGTTCAGCATGATTTCTATAAATGTAGGTGTTCCTTCCTCCTTTAAAGCCTCATAATGCCATTGAGAGCTGGTCCTTGCCTCCTTCTCCATTCTCTTGCCTGTCTCTTGGAGCCATACTCTCTGCAGAATTTCTTCCAGTGCCTTCTGCATATCATGTTTCTTCTTGTCTAGAGTCTTCTTCCCCATCTTGTCCCCTGACCACTCCTGGTCATCCTTCAATTTTTTGATGAAAATTAGATGAGCTAGGGCCTCACACCACAGGCTGTTAAGGCACATACCCAGGCATTAATTCTTGGCCAGTTGTCTTTCCACTCAACTGGACTGTGTCCTCTGTGAGGGCAGGGATGAAGCTGTATCTGCCCCGTTCATTACTGTATTTCTAGGATCCAGCACATAGTAGGTGCCAATAAGTCTCTGTGGAATGGATAGAAACACACCATATATCTCAGGTCCCAGATAGCTTCTTGCCAGTGTGTGCCCTTGATTCCTGGGTGTGAAAGGGTGTTAGAGTTCATGCCAAGCCTCTCCTATGGTTGGGGTGCCGTTCTGAGCTCATGCTTTATTGCTGGGGGGCTGAAAGACCAGTATTGTGGCACTCTGTTAGAACTGCTCTTAGGGGCTCCTGAGTGGCTCAGTCAGTTGAGTGACTCCTGATTTCAGCTCAGGTCATAATCTTAGGGTCGTGGGAGCCCCACGATGGACTCGGTGCTCAGTGGGGAATTTGCTGGAGATTCTCTCTCTCTCTCTCTCTCTCTCTCTCTCTCTGGGTTATTCTCTCTCTGCTCCTCCCCCATTCAGGTAAATAAATAAAAATCTTAAAGAAAACCAAAAACCAAACTGCTTTTAGTTGCCGCTGGTACCCGAGGCTCAACACAGATTTACAGAAGAGGATGCTCAGTGAAAGAATCAATCATCCTATAGGCGAGCCATGCTCAAACTGGAACATCGCCTCCTACTCATCTTGGGTGTATTGGAGGAAGGCACTTGCCATTTTCAAAGCTGGTTCTCTTTTCAGTTCTTGCTGCTACCTCTTTTGCTTTCAATTAAAAATATCCACAAACTTAAGCTATTTTTCCCCAAATACAAAACAAACTCAGTGAATATTAAAGTTAAACTATTAGTCTTTCTGAAAATTCTTAGAAAACATTATTCCTCCCAACCTCGGTTTTAAAACTAATATTGAAAATTTAGAGAATACAGAAATATATGAAGAGTAAAAATAAAAGGCATCCAGGAAAAGTCACCATGAATTTACTTTCTCCCAATCTTTGTTTTTGCTTTGTTTTGTTTTTGTTTTAATTTAATTTTACTTAAATTCAATTAATTAACATATGGCATATTATTAGTTTCAGAGGTAGAGAGGTCAGTGATCCATCAGTTGTATACAACACCTTGTGCTCCTCACATCACATGCCCTCCTTCATGCCCATCACTCAGTTATCCCATCCCCCACCCCTACTTTCTCCTAATCTTTGTACAGTGTAGATCAACATGCATGTGCGTGCACACACACACACCTTGAGATGATTATCCTAAATGTAAAGGTTTATACCTCATTTTTTTTCACTTTTCATGAGATTAAAACAAAATGATTTTATTTATATATTCATGAGAGACAGAGAGAGAGAGAAGCAGGCTTCTTGTGGGAAGCCTGATGCAGGACTCTATCCCAGGACCCCAGGATCACTACCCAAGCCAAAGGCAGATGCTCAACCACTGAGCCACCCAGGCGCCCCTTTTCATGAGATTTTGAGTATGGTCCTATGTCTTTTAATATTCTTCAAGGATGATTTTTGAATATTGCAGAGTATTTCTGTGCAGGTGCATACCCTTTAAAATTTAAGTGTATTTTTGAACAGTTAGTTTGGTGTGGCTCTTCACTGCCATGGGTTTATTGTAATGAATTTTCTTGTATTTCTGATGATTTCTTATACATTCTTAGGAATACAGTTCCTAGTTCAAGGGTATAATTATTTTTCAGTCTTTCAATTCAAGTTGACAAATTAATTTTTAGAAAGATTATTTGTTGATGTCCACCAACAATGTGTTTTTTCTTCCTTTAAAACTGCACTTTCAGGGATCCCTGGGTGGCGCAGCGGTTTGGCGCCTGCCTTTGGCCCAGGGCGCGATCCTGGAGACCTGGGATCGAATCCCACGTCGGGCTCCCAGTGCATGGAGCCTGCTTCTCCCTCTGCCTATGTCTCTGCCTCTCTCTCTCTCTCTCTTTCTCTCTGTGACTATCATAAATAAATAAAAAAAGTTAACAAAAAAATTAAAAAAAAATAAAACTGCACTTTCAGCAAAAGTAATTATTACAATTAAAAAAAAAAAAGTCAACTTTACAGTCTCCAAATTACCTTCTAAACTTCCAGGATCAGATGGGTTTTTATGTAGCCCTGATTAGTTGTGAATAAAGCAGCTTTCCCTCCTTATTAGAGTGCTTCTATGTCACTGATTTCCAGAGCAGAATGTGTAGTAGCCCACAGCAAAAACACAGAACCATGACACAATAGTTAAAAACAGCTGTTTTCACGAAACATTTTCAAGTGTTAGAAATATTGGGGAAGAGTGGCGCTGGCAGGCCTCTGTGTTTGATTGGTGATGTCTGCCACAGGCGCGTGTCTGTGTGTTGGGAAAGGCTTGGTGTTGAGAGGCTGCTGGCCCTGACCCCCAGCCCTATGCAACCACTCACAGTTCATCAGCTCTGAGTGAAGAAAGTTAAAAGGTGGGTCAGGGTGAACTGGTAAGAGACCCCTCTGGAATGGGTGCTCTGCTTCTCCTGAGCTGTGCTTCTGTTTCCTCGTGTCTCTGCTCCTACTTTGTGTCGTCCGCAGTCCTGAACTGTAGACCTGCGATGCGCACGGCCAGTACGGGGATGGGCAGAAAGGACAGAAGGTGTGCTGAGGCGTCCGTGTTTCCCAGACTTGGGTCTTTGCTGTATGAACTTTGTAATTTGTTGTTGTCACGTCTGGGGTGTTCCTGTGCTATTTTTTATATAATATGTAATTTTAAAATGGGCTCAGTGATTTTACTTAAGTATGTGTATTTGAAAAGCAGTGTCTGTCACTCTCATGAGCTGAAAGACAGTGTAAATAGATGAAAACCTTCAAAATAAAGACAATGAAAACAAAACAATGGTCTTAAATTCCAGCTAGATACTTGCTTGCCAAAAGCTTTCAGACGGAGCTGGGCTGTCTCTCGGTTAACAAGGGTGATGATAAGCCGAGTATTAGAGGCTCGTTAGCACGAAACTGAAGCTTTTTCTCTGTAGAAGGATTGCAAAATTAGGAAGACAATAACTTTCTAATTGTGGGATTCCGTATTCTTGAAAACATTTGGTAAATGGCTCTCTACACTGGTAGAGGGGCCCTGGTAAGGCTGGCGAGGGCAGATTTGGGACAGTTGATGCCAAGTCAAAGGACAGTGGTGCATTGGTGGGGATTCTTCTTGGATACTTTTGGAGGACTGTGTGGGGGCATGGGAGTAGTTTGTTTCAGTAGCACAATTATTGATGAATCAGGCTTCCTTGCTTCCCAGTTGGATATTCCCATCAGGAAAACAGTCCCCCTTTGGTCCAGTGGCTGGTGAGAGGAAGACCTGCCCAATGGACCTATACCTGTCTGTAAATCGGCACCAAATAGCATCCATTCCTTCAGAGGTGTCCCATGTTGCTTGAGGTCTCGTGAGTTCTGGGCATGAAAAAAAAATAAAATTGAGCTGGCACCACATCCAAGTGGCATGTGGTGCGGGTGTGTGCAGTTGGATTATTTTTATTTATGATAGCTGATTCACAATCGTCTCCATGGCGATGGGGGAGCCGAAGGCTGAGGGAAGAAGTCATTTGTTGCATTATTAAATGACCCAATGAAAGGAAAAAAGCCCTCAAACACATTAAGGATTAATTTAACGTCATGGCCTTGCCTGGCGGGTCATTACCCATCCCTGCTACAGATGTTGGCATTTCTATTTCCAGAGTGTTCTGAACACTGTGTGGCTCATCTGTTTGCATTTGAATGTCACTCTCAGCTCAAATGCAGCCAGATGCTGAGGGTCAGAAGGGTCACCGGGACCTCATCAGGAGATGCTCTTTGCTGTAGAACATTTGGGAAGATGTCATTCTTGATGCCAATTTGTGTGTGTTTCTTAATGCACTTCAATACATACAAAATCATCATGGGCATAAATTATTTGTAAGAAATAGAACCATGCAGTGGGCACACACGTACCTACTACAATAGGGTAAACTGATGATATGCAAAGGATGACAATTGTGCCTTGATATCCCTAGACAGTCCCAGCTTTTTCTTATCTTAGCAGAATCCTTAATTATATCCCCTTTGACTCTCATAAACTTCTTCATATTGTGATGATAGATTGTGCATCTGCTTTCCTTGTAAGCCCCCTGTGTGTTTCTCTCCAATCTTGTTCCCTCTCCGCACTGACAAAGAACCTTTCTTCCAAATTTTAGTTCCTCCTTCTTTTGCTATTCTATATTTGCATCCCTAAATGATATATTACTTTGGTTCATCTCTCTGAGATTGTACTCTGGGTGTTCTTTTGTGTCACTTCTCTTTCACGCTAAACCTTACATGTGGGAAAGTCACCCATGTTCCTGTGTGTGTCAGTGACCCATCCATGTCTACAGCAGTATACTATTCCGTGGCAGTAACGTATCACAATTTGTTCATTTTACTGCTGGCAGACATTTGGTATGTCTTTTGTTTTTCACTCCAACGAACTAGGCTGCTATGAACATTTTTTGTGTATGTATCCTGATGTGCGTGTATGTGCGTTCTCTTGGCTCTGTGTCTAGAATTGAGTCATGGGTTCATCTTCAGCTTGGTTGGGTGATGCCAAACTGTTTTCCAAAGTGATTTTACCAGTTTGTGCCCTTACCATCAATGTGGAGGTGTTCTGGTTGCTCTGTGTCCTTGGCAATGCAACACTTGGTGCCAGACTTTTGCAATTTTTACCAGTCTGATGGGTGCAGAATGGTATCTCATTGTACATTTACATCTCCAGTGTTGTCTGGGACTGTTGCTAGCTTGCCCAACTCTAGGGTTCAGATGAGGATGTTTGCCTTCCTGTAAATAGACCAGAATTCTCCAGTTTTACCTTTATAGTAACAAAGTTGTTATTTCAATCTAACCTGCTGTACTTCTTTGTCTATCTTAGTTGGTTTAAAACATGGGTGGGAAAGGAGGATGCCCTTAGGGGCATTGAGAAGGAAGACCTCCTGTGTTTCTTTTCCCTTGTACTCTACTTCCAGAGCACTTCTGACACTTGTTGTGTAGGGCTTTCTCCCACTGACTGACTCTTGACACTCACTGGGTATCCTGCACTGGAACTCCATTCTGACCCTATCTGCCTGGAGACAGCATCAGATCCCACAGGTTAGGGGCTCAATCCCACAAGACTGTCCCCATTTCCAGTGCCGGTCACAAGTCCACATTGTCCCCTGTGCTTCTGACTGATTGGCTATAGTATAGATTGAAGGTTCCCATGACCCCCTCCTTGGGTTCTACCATTAGCTAGAATGGCTCATGGAACTCCAGCAATCAGTTTACTGGTTAGTTTATCAGTTATAAAATGATAAAAGCTCAAGAGCAGCTGGATGGGAGAGATGCAGAGGGCAAAGCCTGTGGGAAGAGGTGTGGAGCTTCCAGGTCCTCTCTGGGCATGCCACCCTCCTGGCACCTCCACATATTCATTGGTCTGGAAGCTCTCAAATCCTGTCCTTTTGTGTTTTTATGCAGGCTTCATTATGGAAGGCACAGATTAAATCATGAATTCAACCTCCAGTCCCTCTGTCCTCTCTGGTGGTCAAGTTGGAAGTTCCAGTCCTCTAATCACTTGCTTGGTTCCCCTGGCAACCAACCCTCATCCAGTGGTTGATCTAGGGATTTCCAAAACTCACCTCATTAACATAAACTCAGGTGTGGCTGAAAGGGAATCTGGCCTTTATGCTTTTAGTGCTCGGTGAAATCCCAAGGGCTTTAGGAGCTCTGTGCTGGAAATAGGGATGAAGACCAATACATATTTCTTACTGTAGATCATGCTGAAGGTGTGCTGAAGACCCCCCACACAACTAACAACGCTGTCTTATCCCTTACATTTTCCTGTGCCTTTGAGTCACCTGTCCCAGAGCTGGCTGACCTGGATCTTCAGCTAGGGTCTTCTTCAGTCCTTTCATGGAACTCCAGCTACCTTGACTCAGAAAGCTGACACTCTACTCTGCATTTATAGGATTTGTTTGTGGGTCCATCCTTTTTCTATCCTTTTAATCACACTGTTAGCCCTTTGTGGGGTCTTCTTGCTTCCTTAATCTGGGATCTTCCTAAGCTTTCCTCATCTTGATAGTTCCCTTAGGAACTCATGCAGTGTTTTGTCCAGGCTCATTCTTCCAGGAAACGTCTGACAGAGCCCATCGTGTGCTAGGCCTAATGATGGTGGCTACGTAGTCAAAGATAAACTGAGTTCCTTGCCCTTGTCAGGGGTGTGGTTTCCCAAAGAAATGGAAGAAATAAACCAGAGTAATGTGATGTGACTGCGGAGAGGAGAAATATCCAGATTATTAAGGAGACTTTCTTTGCCTTGAGAAGTTTCCTAGATGAAATGGGTTTTGAAGGATGAGTAGGAGTTGAATAGATGGCCAGATAAGCTGTCAGGAATCTGCACTGGTAAGTCAAGCATGTCCTGCCTCCCTAGCTTTGGGGATTATTGTAGTTGTTATTTTGCATCCTTGAAAACCTTTGTCTGGAAAATTCTTTTAAAGATAAATATTAATGAAAATAGAAAGCTGTCCTTTCACTATCCATGGGGTCTTGACTATGGCCATTAATGCAATGGAAATGAGATAGGAAATTGGTGCCAGTGGTGACTTTTATTCATTTATTCCTTTATTCATTCATCCTTTTATTTGAATGCAGAGTTTGCATCTGTTGGATGTTTGAATAAAAGATAAAGGAAAAGAGAATAAACTTCATTCTTCGATGTGTGACTGCTCTGGCTTTTGTTCTGACCTCACTGGGGTCAGCTGACTCCAACTGGTGGCAGCAGCTGTCACCACTGAGGTGTGTTCTCCCTGCATCGCACTGTGGGTCTGATCTCAGTGGCCAGCATCACACAGAGTCATTTTGGGCATTTGGCTAATTAGAATAAAACCATCAGGTGAAATGAACTACTTGTCCCAGACTTTGTCCTAATGATCATTAGATGGCATCTCTGATGAGCTGGCCCTGGGCTGTGCTTGATTCTGGGCATCTCAAGGCTCTTTGGGGGTGTTAGTCAAGGCTGAATGGCTGGACAGGAGTTGGAAATGAGATGTCTTTTCTCAGTGGGGAAACCTTAAGAGAGTGTTTGTATGGGTGTGAGTCCCTCCGGCCTTTGGGGACTGCCTGTCTGTTAAGCAGTGCTTGCTTTGTCCTTGGTCCTGACCTGACCCTTGGTGCAGCTGTCAGTCAAATCAACAGAAGTGCTGGCATCTCCCCTGACAGCTGGCACGGTAACGACTGTCAGAGAGCTGAGAGCTGGGGAAGTCGGCTTGCCTTCCAAAAGACTCTTGTGGTGTTTAAATCTGGAAAGAGGATTGACTGGGAGATTGGACTGGTGAAAATCAGGCAGGGATGCAGGTCCAGTGTGGGCACAACTTTGGGTTCTAATAAAGCCATCTTTCGCTATGCTGGCTTACCCCATTAGATTTTAATGCAGAGCTGGAGGGCCCCGAGCTGGATTTGTGGGAACTGTGGGTTGAATTTAAAGATCTTTCCAAACCCTAACCCCAGGTACCTGCTAATGTGACCTTCTTTGGAAATGGGATTTTTGCAGATGTAGTTGAGTTACCATGCACTCATTAGGGTGGCCCTAATCATATGACTGGGCTCCTTGTAAAAAGATGAGAATGGTGCAGGGAGGAAGCTGTGTGAAGCAGGAGACAGAGATTGATTGGGATGACTTGGCTACAAGTCAAGGAGCACCAAGAATTGACAACACCAGGAATAAGAGAAAGGCACAGGACGGATTCTCCCCTGGAGCCTTCAGAGAGAAAAGGCCCCGCTGACATCTTGCTTTTGGACTTCCAGAGCCGTGAAGAAATAAATATTGGTTGTTTTAAGCCACTCAGTTTGTGGTAAATTTTTACAGCTGCCCTAGGAAACTAATACATTGTTTTAAAAAAAAATGAGACTAATTTGAAAACAGAGTTCATTTAAAAAGTGAGATTTCTGGCATCTCTGGAAAAATCATCTCTGTGCACATGGGGCTGACTTCCTGAGATGGGACCATAGGGATGACTTCTGTTCATCCTGGCCACCGCCCCTTGCATTTGGCTGCCAAGGAGCCAGCTTCTCCTGTTGGGTTTCCCTTTGATCTCCTGAGGCATCTGACTCTGATCCATACTTTTGCAACAGGCCTGTATGAAGGATTGACAGTGGCCTGTCGCTGGCTTTCCAGCTTCTAGAGCAGGGTTGGCAAACTATAGCCCATGGGGCAAATCCAGCCCGCTGCCTGTTGTGATAACTTTTTACTGGAAAGCCGCCATGCCTGCTTGCTCATAGATGGCCTAGCGTTGCTTTCACATGACTACAGTGCAGTTGAATGGCATCAGCATAGACCACGTGGCCTTTGAGGTAGAAGATTTATTCTCTAGCTCTTTACAGAAAGAGGCTCCTGATCCCTTTTCTAGAGAATCAAGAAAAATAGATTTTTATGACATTTTCCCCTCTTTTTATTTATTTTATTTTATTAATTATTTTTTAAAATATTTTATTTATTTATTCATGAGAGACACAGAGAGAGAAGGGTGGTGCTGGGGCAGAGACACAGGCAGAGGGAGAAGCAGGCTCCATGCAGGAAGCCTGACATGGGACTCGATCCCAGGTCTCCAGGATCAGGCCCTGGGCCGAAGTTGGCACCAAACCACTGAGCCACCGGGGCTGCCCCTTTATTTTATTTTATTTAAAGATTTTATTTATTTATTCATGACAGACACACACACACACAGAGAGAGAGAGAGAGAGAGAGAGAGAGAGAGAGAGATTGGCAGAGGCAGAGGGAGAAGCAGGGTCCATGCAGGGAGCCCGATGTGGGACTCGATCCCTGGTCTTCAGGATCATGCCCTGGGCTGAAGGCAGGTGCTAAACTGCTGAGCCACTGGGGCTGCCCCTTCCCCTCTTTTTAAGTGAGGGCAACTAATTCCTATTGCTTTTTGTTTGTTACTATTTAAAATTGTATTAAAAGGTATTTAAAATTTGCGTATAGTTGACATACAAAGTTACATTAGTTTACATAGTGATTCAGCTTCTTTATGCTTTGCTCCATATTGGTTTTTAGTTTCAAAAAAACACATCTGCCAGTCAAGGACATCTTTCCATGTCAGTAAATGTGAAACTCTGTCATTTTTAAAATGTACCATGACTTATTGACTGATTCTTTATTAATGGGTATTTAGGCAGTTATGTTTTAAATTTATATGAATCAGTCAGGCCTGGCTAAGGAGCGCCACACTTGGGCATTGAGCTTCAGTTTTGAGGGTGTGGAGGGAGGGAGAGATTGGGGTCAGTTAGCCCATACTGTAGAGAGCCAGTCAACTCTGTGATGACTCTTGCTGAAGCTCACACTATGATCCTCCCTGTGCACAGAGGACCACACCGTAGAAGATGGAGCTAACAGCAGAAAGGACTGGTTTGGTTGTAGGGAGAAAGCTTTTGTTGTTAAGGTGGTAAATCCTAGAGTAGCTGAGGAACTTTAGAGTGCTCCTCCCCAAAGGCCTTCTAAGAAGCTACAGCTCTGCCAAGGTTGTATATAGCCCAAGGATGCAAGGTGTGGTTGGCCACTTCTGCTCTGGCACAAACTGCTGCCACCAGCCCTGTGCTGGGCAGAAGGCTACAGCCTGTCTTGCCTACCAGGAGGGAGAGCCATGCTGGGTAGAGATACAGGTCGTTGGTGGTGGGACTATTTAGGCACGCAGTCATACCTCTGCTGTCCTTCGATTAGAGGGTAGGGGCTAGCTCAGCTGATTCTGTGTCCTTTTGACCTCTGGGGTCCTCGTCTTGGTTGGCTGGCCCCATCTGTCTGTACAAGGCCAGTTAGGTCCATTCCAGTCTCTGCAGTTGTTTACAGGGTATGGCTATGTGCAGAAAACGGTCAACATTGCAGACCCATTGAGGCTGTTATCTATAGAAAGGCCCACTTGTAAGCTCACCTGTTGACTGGCATCAGGGAACTTGGCTGGCTCAGGGAACTTGGCTCTTGAGCTGTTCCCTGAGTGATGAATGTGGCTCATGACTCTGTCCAAACAATGGGAGTTATGGTGGGCACTTGCTTTCCTTCTAAGCATCTGGAATTTGGGCACATGCTAGGCAGAGTGCCTACAGGACCAGTTCCCAACAAAAGCCTTGGGTCTCAAGTCTTGAGTGGGCTACCCTGGACAACGCGTCTTATGGATAATGCTGCATTTTTTGTGACTAGAGAAGAGTGAGTTGTGTGTGTGATGCTCATGGGAGGGAGTTTACACTTGATCTTAGCCAGAAGGCGGAGAAGCGATTCATGGCAAGGAGTTTGAGAGAAGTGTCTATAGACCTGCCGATCTTTTCCCCTCCCCGATCCTGTGTATAATATACTGTGGCCATTAGTACAATGATATGCTGTGTCCCATGAGTCCTTCTAGTGAATCACCAAATGTGTATGAGTGGTCTTAGGAAACCCCCAAACAGGATGACTCATTGTGAACTCAATTTTAGAATGAAAAAAAAATTTAGAGAGTGCATGCCTTGATGATAATGATAATGATTAAAAGTATCAGCGATTATATTACTAACCAATACTTACATAATGCTCACAGCGTGCCAGCTCCAGTTCTAGCCACTTGACAGATGAATTGAATCAGGCTCAGATTGTAGATATTCCTTTTCTCTCCAGTTTACAGATAAAAGGTTTGAGGCACAGAGAGGTGATGCAGTCTGCCCTTTATCACCTAGCTCTTGAGTGGCAGAGCTCAGAATGAAGCCCTCAGATTGTGACTGGCAGGTACTTGGGACCCTCCCAATACACAGGGCTCTCCTGGGGCCAGTGCCTTGTTGGAAACAAGCTTTAGTCTAAGGAAGCCAAATATTGTCTCTACTTTTTTTGACTGAAGGGTGGGGTGCATAGTAATGATAATAAGTCATCTCAAAATTGGCGTAAAATGACAACATTTATTTCTTGCTGAGTTTCTTTGTTCATCCCAGGCTGGCTAGGGACTGCGCTCTAGGACATCCTCACTCAGGGACCCAGGCTGCTGGAGCAGCCACCATCCTCACGCACTGCTGGTGTCCTGACAGAAGGAGGGTTTCGCCTCTGCACCTGGCCACTCCTGGCCAGCAGGGACCCCTCGTACCCCATTGGCCAGAGAGGCCCGTGACTGCCCGTACAGATGGGAGCCAGGAAGTGAATCCTACCACAGACCTAGAGGCAGAAAGTAGAACCATTTAGTGACAACAGTACAGTGTAATACTATTGTGAGGATTGGAGAAGAAGACTTTTCCAGCTGACACCAGCTTTGTGGGGAAGATTACTCATTGAAGGAAGATCCAGAGTTAAGAGCAGAGGGGTGGGAGGGAGCCCATTATTGTCAAAGGCAGAAGTGAGAAGACAGGGGGCCAGATAGTTAAGTCCTTTGAGCACAAATGAAAGTGATTTCCATGACAACAATTCAATTAGAGAGCGACATGAAGTTCTCCTCCGTAAGGAACACTGAGGAATTATCGCCACAATGAACCTGAGGGTGGAAAGGGGAGAGAAAGTGCCCCAGCAGGGCACCCCCAGCAGTTCCTGGATTCGGAGCATGCCCCTTCATTGGTAAGCCAACCCCTTCACTGAGGAGGTCAGCTTACATAGAGGGAAAGGGGTTGGAGCATTTGCCAAAATAAGCAAATGAAAGAGTGGGTGAGAAGGAAGGTGGAGAGGGCAGGGATGGGTGGGCGGTTAGGGAGGCACCTGTGTTTTGCTTTTAATACTGGGTGGTTTGGGCATATGGGTTGGCTGGTAGAGTTGCAGAATGGGTGTTGAAATGTTTCCCCATAGAATTAAAATTAAGTTTGGAAGGTGTGGTGGGGGAAGAGAATGAGGCCCCAGAGTGTGGTGGGAAGAACCAGGCTTTACAATCACGCACTAATGGCTTTGAATCCACTTTTTCCTTTGCTTTCTGTGTTTGAACATAAGCTCCTTGGACGTAATCCTCTTAACTAAATATGCCTATCATTGGGATGATACTCGTAATAATGTGGCCTCGAATCTGGCACACAGTGGGTCCTCTCTATAATGTACGTGTACTTCCCTGTCTTTGTTAGGGATGATGTCAAAAAGATTCCATCTCTGGGGCAAACTTTGAACCTTCAGTAATGGGCTCCCTGGAGCCTGTGTTAAGAAGGATTCTGAAGCTCATGGAGAGTGCAGCAATTGTTATTGATGTCTGTTATGGACATGGGAGGTGGTGCTGTGCGTGCCACATAGTTGCCGTCCTTGGTTTAGCCCTGTTTTTCCCTCTGGGCCTTATTCTTACCACTTCCTTCCATGCATCCTTTGCTTGAAATTGGGTCACTGGTCAACTCACTGCCCTAAGCAAGCTGTGGGCTACTTGCCTCTGTGTCCTGGTGTCCCTGCCTTCTGTGGCCTGAAACACTCTCTGTTCATTCCTTATCTCATCCAGATGTGTGCCAGATGGTCCTTCAAGGATCAGATCACACCCCTCCTCAAGGAAGCTCTTCCCACCTAGAACTGCTATGGTCATTCCAGGACCAAAGGGTGTCCTCTTTTTCAGATTTCCCGTAATACTCACCACCTCTTCCTTGGTCTGTGCACACATGCCCTAACAGCCTCTCATGTTGGCAGTGGTGTCCTTTCTGTGTGAGTGTGGCTGACTACTCTTGACTATAAGCTCTCAAGGCAACTGTGTTGTCTGCTACTCCTCTCTTATGCCCTTATCCCTCTGCCCACTGACCCTATCCCTCTCCCTATTCAGGGTGATTTAGTTGGCAGAGTATGGAAGTATACTATTTAGGGGCCTGGAGTTGGCAATCGGAGATTCTAGCTAGGACTCTCAGCACTGCCTCTTTAGGGTTGTGTGACCTTAGGTAAGTTCTTTGACCTCTCCACCTCCGACTCCTCTTCTAATAATACTGAGAGTCATGGGGAGCCTTCAGTGGGATAATGTGTGTTCAGTGCTTTCTCACTTCTGGGCATGCAGTAAGTGCTTGCTATGTGGTATCAGCCATTGCTGTTCCGTCTTGTCTCTTTGCCTTTCTCCTTCCTTCTGTGCCCTGTTCTAGGACAACCATTTCAGTGTGATCTTTTCATCTTTTATGCGACTGGTCCCACAAGGATCGTTTGACTAGTCCTACAAGGATTGTTTGGGCGTCACTGGGAGTTCAGCTAGTGCAGCCTGGATGTGGTGGAGGGTTTGGCATGGGAAAAAGAGGATATTTTATCCACTCGTGAAAAAACCCTAAGTCCAGGCGAGCCCCTGGCACTATAGTTCCCTACTTCAGGCAGCAGCTGTGTTCTCAAACAACTGTGTGCAATTTCAATTTGATTAGCTTTACCATAAGCCCCCTTTTAGAAGTCCCAGGGGACTTGCCAATTAAAGTCTTCTTTGACAAATCCTTTTGTAAAATTCAGAGTCACCAAATTGTTCCGCTTTGTGATTTTGGATTCCTATATATTAGGTTTTCTTAGCGCATGTACTATTTTAGCAGCAAAACCTCCTTATCATATTCCAGCCAAGTTGTTGAGCTTCAGCAGTCAAAATTAGTATTTATTTCAACCCGTTGAATATGTATTATATTCCGGAAAGATATTTCCAACTCATGAAAATTAAGTGAGAAAACCTGAGTTACCAGGGTTAGTCTTCTGTTCCTGCTATGTACTGACTCTCGCTGGGGCGTTGCTGGCAGATGCTTGGCTGTCCTTGATAAAGGAACACGAGTGATACAAACCAGGAAGATGCTGCGAATGAATAATCTGGCCGAGGAAACACGTAATTACCATGAGTGTCAGTCTCTGTAATGAAGCATTGATAGGGCCAAGTCCGAGCATAAGTTACCAGCAAAGGGGGCGAGGTAATATGTCGAGTACAATAATTTAGCCTCTGACTGGCTCCTGACAGCGGTTCTGAAATGCGCAGGTGCAGCCCCAGGCAAATGCTACAACACAGAGATTGAGAGCTCCCCCCACCTGGCAGCGAGGCGCCACAGACTGCTGCTCTGCCTGCTGCTCCCTCCCCAGGGAGATGCTAGATTTTTTTTAGGACAGACCTTGAGATCCCTGTCTCACCTTCTCATCTTACAGATGAGGAAGCCGAGGCACAGAGAAGAGTTTGGAATTCCTAAAGTCTCCTGGTTAGCCCGCAGCCGGGGTGGTCCTGAACTGCCATCCTTTCCCACCTGCACTGTCCCACCTCTCTCCCAGGGATGCAGAGTGGAGACCAAGCTTGGCTAACAACCCCGTTTCCTAGGGGACGTCGATTTCTAGGGAGAGATGAGATTTTTCCTTCTACGAATAGATGGCATTTTGTCTTGTTATTTACCTAATTTTTCTGAATATATGTACATGTACATGGTTCAAAATTCAAAAGGTGGATGTTGAAGATTATGTCTCCCTCTCTCATCTCTGTCCTCCGGGGTTCCTGGTGTCCTCAGAGGCAGCAAGTATTATCAGATATTTTACATATTCTTTCTGAGACTTTTCTCTGCATATGTGAGGAAAGTTGTGTTTGCTGGTTCATTCATTTATTCAATTGTTATTTGTTGAGCACCTTCTGTGTGCCAGGTTCTATTGTAGGAACTGAGCTATAAGAGCAAACAAAGATTTGTTGCCATGGGGCTGACACTGGACCTCAAAACTCCTCTCCCTCACTGTAGCATCCACAGGAACACATAGTTCTGTGCTTTTATTACTTTATAACCTTCTATCTTTGAGCCTATTCCATACCAGTTCACGGAGAGTTCCCTCTCTCTTTTTAACCATGGTGATGCATCTCATTGTGTGGATTTAGTCAGCACCTGGTTGAGATATTTAGGTGGCCTCTCTGGGTGTGTGTTTTCTATTATAAGCAGTGCTACAAGATTCTTGTACACATGTCTGTGTGTACATGTGAGGCACATTTGGCAGTTTATTGACCAATGTGGGCAAAATGTCCAGAGGGGTTAGTATTCAGGCACAGCTTAGTTCCGGTGCACAGACCATTTGGAACTGATCTCTCAGTCTTGCTTTGCTTATGTTGACTTCATTTTCAGAAATAAGAAGCCTTATGCCATTTTTATTCAGTGGTAGTAATTGTACATCTACAATGTGCCAGATGATGTGCTGGAGATATAACAGGGAAGAAAACATGGAAATCCCAGCTTCATGGAACTGACATTCCCAAGATGCTCCACCCCCATCAGTCAAAGGTTTAAATTCTCCCAAGTGGAGGAAAATGAGACCTCCTTCCTTCCAACAGGAACAAGTCTCAGGATCAAATCTCATTGGACCAGTTTGCATCCTGTGACAATTTCTGATCCAGTCCTATTGGCCGGGGTTGATGGAACGTGCTGATTGGCCAGGCCTGGCTCTCAGAGCTAGGGGCTGGAGTTCTCCTGAGAAACCACGAGGGCTGAGCATGGGTGTGGGGGTGTCACGTGGGGAATTCCTTGAAGCAAAGGGGCTCTGTTATCAGAAGATGGGCCGTACATTCCTGAGGGTCACAGATGTTCACTGTGATGGCATATAGCATGAATGAAAGAAACAGCTGGAACCAGAAGAAAGAGCCAGAAGGGGGAGAAGCCAGTTCTGTGTGTCTGCACGGCAGCTCAGACCAGGACTTCACTGGCTATTAGGTGGAGCCTAGGGAGGTGGAAGGGGCTAGGATGGAGATCTTGGAAGGGGTGTCTTGAGGTGCTTATGCCAAGAGTATTCCACTCTGCTCTATTTACTAAGCAGCAGTCATGGGAAAAAACATGCTAAATGCTGCATTACCTGAAATTAATTATAGTAATGACATTCACTTTTATCAAGACCGTTTTAATGCCAGGACTTAACAGTTATGAGTTCACTGCATTGTCTCCACAGCCTTCTGAGGTGAGTATTATTATGATGCTCATTCTGGAGGAGAAAAGAGAGGCACAGAGACTAATTAACTTGCACAAGATCACACAGCCAGTAAGGGGCAGAGCCAGTGTTTGAATCCAGGCCAACTGGCTCCAGAACCCATACTCTGCATATAGCGCTTTTTTGTCTCTTCCAATCTGTGTATCAGGAAGAGGGCTGGAAGCTGAGGACTGAGTCTTAGTGCTGGCTGGGATGCCACGGAGCTGTGTTACTCTGACAACTCTCTTTTCCTTGTTTGGTGCCTCGGTTTCCAAACATGCAGAGAGGGGTATTGGAGAACACATGTTTTGTTAAGGATCAAATGACATACTTGGCAGGAGCACTTTTTGGTGGGAAAATAATCTAAGTGCTTTTGTACATGTATTTCCTACACTACTGCAATGAGTAGCCTCAAATTTAGTGGCTTAAAACAACACAAATTTGTTGTCTTACAGTTCTGGGTGTCAAAACTGGAAGTCTGTTTCACTGGGCTAAAATCAAGGGGTCGGCAGGGTTAGCTTCTTCTGGAGGATCTAGGAAAGAATCCATTGTGGGCAGCCCGGGTGGCTCAGGGGTTTAGCGCTGCCTTCAGCCCAGGGTGTGATCCTGGAAACCCAGGATCTAGTCCCACATCAGGCTTCCTGCATGGAGCCTGCTCCTCCCTCTGCCTGTGTCTCCTCCTCTCTCTCTCTGCATGTGTGTGTGAAAAATAAATAAAATCTTAAAAAAAAAATAGACTCCATCTTGCTTTTACAGCTTTTCTGTCAGTGTTCCTTGGCCTACTGGCCCTTCATCCTCAAGCCCATCCAAGTGGCATCTTCATAGGAGGCCCTTGTATGCACGCTCCCTCTCTCCCTCCAGCCCCAGTTCCGACTTTGTCCTCACTTCTTCTCTGACTCTGAACTTCCTGCCTCCCTCTTGCAGGGACCCTTGTGATGATATCATGCCCATGGGATAATCCAGGATAATCAATCTCCCCACCTAAAATTTAATCACATCTGCAAAGCTCACTTTGCCAATGAAAAGTCACATTCTCAGGTTTTAGGGATAGGTTGTGGACACTTTTCATAGGCACCTTATTCTGTCTACCACAGTACACTTACTAATCTTAATTATGTCATTGTCTAGTACCTATGTAACTATTTATAAGTATAATGTTTTTCAGGCTTTTAAAACCCAGGTTGATTGATACTCAAGAAAACAAAAAAAGGGCCCTTAATCTCTCTGCCCAGATAACCCTAAGGGCTAATTTCTCCTGTTTTGATATTTAAACAGAAATGCAAGTAATATTAATAGAAGGATGAAGAATGTGAATGACAGAACCATACAGGATGCCATCCTCCATCCCTATATCCTTTTTCAGAGGTAACCAATCCCTTTACAATTTTAGAGAAGTCCTTCTAGAAAAAAATGAAAGTATAAATCAGAATACATGTATCTATGTATAACTTCTCTTTTAAAAAATAGTACAGATTATATCATTCAAACCATTATGTATTTTGCTTTTTTTACAAGATTTTCTACCTTTTAGATCCTTTTGCCCCAGCACATGGAGCTTCTTTGAAAGAGTTTCAGCATTTCACTGCAGGGACAGAGCATTATTAATCAATTAATTAATCATATTACTTATTTTTTATTATTTTTTTTAAAAAAAGATTTTATTTATTTATTCATGAGAGACCGAGAGAGAGAGGCAGAGACATAGGCAGCGGGAGAAGCAGGCTCCATGCAGGGAGCCTGATGTGGGACTCGATCCTGGGTCTCCAGGATCACACCCCAAGCTGAAGGTGGCACTAAACCACTGAGTCACCGGGGCTGCCCTATTACTAATTTTTTTTTAAAAAGATTTTATTGGGGGATCCCTGAGTGGCTCAGCAGTTTAGCACCTGCCTTTGGCCCAGGGCATGATCCTGGAGTCCCGGGATCGAGTCCTGCATCAGGCTCCCGGCATGGAGCCTGCTTCTCCCTCCTCCTCCTCCTGTGTCTCTGTGCCCCCCCCCCCCGGTCTAAAATACATACATACATACATACATACATATATACATTTTTAAAAAAAATAAAAATAAAAAAGATTTTATTTATTTGATAGGGGGAGAGGAGAGAGAGAGAGAGAGAGAACACATGAGTAGATGAGTAGGAGGTGGGGCAGAGGAGGAAGGAGAAGCAGACTCCCAGGACCCTGAGATCATGACCTGAGCTAAAGGCAGATGCTTCACCAACTGAGCCACCCAGGTGCCCTGATTATTATTTTTGTAACCTCTATTATTGGTTACTTTGGTTGTTCCCAGCCTGTTATTACAGATGCTGGTGTATTAATATCCTTGAATACCACATCTAAGACAATGTCCGTGACTGTATTTTTAGCATTTTGGGTTTCTCAGCAATTGGGGCAGGATAATTCTCTGTTGCAGGGGCCATCCTGGGCATTGGAGGATGTTTGGCAGCATCCCTGGACTTTACTCATAGATGCCAGTAGCACTAGCATTGTGACAACTAAAGCTGTCTCCTGACACTGCCACTGTCCCCTGAGGGGAAGTTATCCCGTAGAGAACCTCTGTCTTAGGGGCAGGCATTCCTCACAGAGGGTGGTAGAGTGAGAGTTAGCTTTATAAACCTGTTGCTGATGGCAGGTGGGCAGGTGGGCTCTGGCTAGCTCACAGGTCAGGTGGGGTTGTTCAGAGTCAGCAGGAAGTCTGGAAGGGAGACTCGGAGTTGGCAGTGGGCAATGCCGAGCATCTTAAACCTTGTGACAGGGAGTTAGGCATTTACTGACACCTTGCCTGTTCCTGAGAGAATATGTTCAAACTTGGTCTAACTTGACCTGGAATGTTCTGTGGGTGATGTTTCCTGCACTCCTGGCTCAGCAGTCTCCACCCTCCTTCCACCTGCCCTGGCGGATCCCCCACTCTTTGCTCTGAACCTGATGCATCTGTAGACTGTCTTTATATAACAACCCCAAAGAAACGTGGCAGCCAGACTCTTTGAGAGGGTTTTTCCCTCTATCTGAAATGAGGATAGACTCAGTCTCCCAAAGACAGTGGCACCAGGTACCCTCGTGTGGGCTTTCCTTGTATTAATTTATTTAATCCTCACATTACTGCCCACTGTGATCACCATCCTAATTTTACAAGGAGTAACTGAGGCCCCAGCAGGCAGGTAGCTTGCCCTGGGCTACTTTGAGCCCAAGGAGCCTATTTGGTGTTGCTCAACCATTGTATGAGGACCATACGATTTTAGGAGGAATTTCAGATGGATGATAACAACAGCTGGCTCTTACACGGGTCTGCTGTAGCCTGGGTCTCTTCCAGGGGCTACATGTGTGTTCAAGCACAGAGCAGCCCTGTGAGGTAGTTACTTTCATCATCCCCATTTTGTAGACAGAATCTAAGGCTCAGGGAGACAAAGGAACTTGATAGGGTCACACAGCTAAGACATGCCGCATGTGGATCCCAACCCAAGGGGCTGCAGATCGCATGGGTACAACTGTCAGATTGCACTGCTTCCAGACAGATGAAAGTGGATTTCTAAAGCTTTTCACCTTGAGAATATCCCTGAGGCTCTTGGAAAAATTTATCCCCTAGTCATGCTGTTGATGTGTCTGGGCACTCGTTCACTCCCCCCGTTACAATCCATCATGCTTTATGTCCCCCTTAAATCGGAAGTGCACTCTGGTGATTTTTTCTTCATTAGAAGAATCCACAAATTTGCTGTTTTAAAACCCAAAACAAATGAAACAAAACAAAGGTCATCCATGAATCTTGGCTGATGTTGGGCTGTCATTCGTTCAGTTAGCTCATTACGTGTCAGAACCCCCAACTGCTGAAGCTGCTGAACAGCAGGCAGTTCTAGAGTGTTGGTTTCCACTTTCTGCTCTTACTGATTCATGGAACTGTACTACCTTAAACATTGGGAAATCTTCCAGGCATACGGGGAGATACAGAGAATAGTTTAATGACCACCAGGCACCCACCTCCTAAGTGAGGGAATAAAATATGGCAGTGACAATAGATGATTCTGTGTCCCTCACCGCATCTCATTTCCTCCCCGTTCCCAGAGGAATTTACTGCCTGAAGTTAGCATTTTTCTCTTAAGTTTGCATTCACATATGTAATGACGAACTCAGACATCACAGTGCATGTTTATAAACTATATAAACAGCATCTGACTACACACATCCTTCTGGAACGTGTTTCTCTTGCTACGTTTGTAGGAGTGGTCCGTGCGATTAAATGTTGCCGTGGGTCATTTTCCCTGCTGTATAGTACTCTGGGGGCGTGGAACTGCATCACCCTGCACTCATCCGTTCTGTCCATGGGCATTTTGGCTGCTTGCTGTTTCCACGATGAATAAGCAGTTCTGTAGTGCATGTTCTTGCACATCTTCTTGTGTACAAGTGCAAGAATTTCTCTGGAGCGTATGTGTGAGATTGGGATTGCTGGGCTTTAGGGCATGTGTGGTGGACAAAACTGAAGGTAGTATCAGTGTTTCCAACTCCTTGATGTGGAGCTGTGACTGTGAAGGGCATTGTTCTTGAATGTGGATTATGTTAAATGGCACAGCTGGCTTTACGGAAGGGAGGTTCTCCAGGCGGGCATCATCTAAAGGTTGAACTGTTTATTTATTAGATTTATTTATTTATTTTATAGGGAGAGCGCTTGCATTGGGGAGGGGCAGAGGGATAGGGAGAGGGAGTCTTAGGCAGACTGCGCTGAGTGTGGAGCCCGACCAGGGGCTCAACTCTACAACCCCGAAATCATGACTTGAGCCAAAACCAAGAAAGAAACCTTTAGGGGTGCCTGGGTGGCTCAGTGGTTGAGTGTCTGCCTTTGATTCAGATCGTGATCCCCAGGTCCCGGGATCGAGTTCTGAACCAGGCTCCCCCCACGGGGAGCCTACTTCTCCCTTTTTGTCTCTGCCTCTCATGAATAAATAAATAAAACCTTAAAAAAAAAAAGAGTGAGCCCTTTAAATCAAGGTCTGTGGGTGAGAGACTGAGAAGTTTGAGAGATTTGAGGTGTTAGAGGGATTTTTCATGGGGGAGATTCTCCATTGCTGGTTTGAAGGTGGAGGGGCATGTGGCAAGCAGCACAGCTAGCCTCATGGAGCCGAGAGCAGCCCCTGGCTCACCACTAGCAAGGAAGCAGGGACCTGAGTCCTACAGCTGCAAGGAATAGGACCCTGCCAGTAACTTGAGTGGGCCTGAGAAAGACTTGGGCTTCAGAAAAGGACAAAGCCAGCTGACATCTTGAGTCCATGCTTGTGAGAGCCCAAGTAGAGAACCTAGACATGACATGCCCGGATGTCTGACCTGTAGAAGTTGTAAAACAAATTTGCATTTTTAAATTGCAGTAAAATGGACCATTTGCAGGTGTACGGTTCAGTGACATTAACGATATTCACATAGTTGTACAGCCGTCATCACCATCCATCTCCAGAATTTTCTCATCCTCCCAAACTGAAATTCTGGTCCTGTGAACGTTTGCATTGCTATAAGTTGCTATGTTTGTAGTAATTTGTAAACAGCAACAGAGAAGAATGCAATCTAGAGCCACAATATTTTTTACAGAAAGCATTTTTTAAAAGATTTTATTTATTTGTTCATGAGAGACACAGAAAGAGGGAGGCAGAGACACAGGCAGAGGGAGAAGCAGGCTCCATGCAGGGAGCCTGATGTGGGACTCGATCCTGGGTCTCCAGGATCACACCCTGGGCTGAAGGTGGCACTAAACCGCTGAGCCACCCGGGCTGCCCTACAAGAAAGCATTTTATCAGAGTGGCGTCACTCATTTGCCTGTCGAGTGCCACTGTTCAGGTGTTTCCAGAATGCATTTATTCCATCGTATCAAAGAAGAACTAAAATAGCTTCACCTCTGTTTCATTCTCCTGTGGAGGTTTAATGCAGGTAGCAACTTCAGGAAGAAACAAAAATAGTATCCTAACTAGATTAAGCCTCCTAATTCTCCTCCTCCTCCCCCATTACATATATAATTTGTTGCTTAGAAACAGTTTTATTCCCCATTTTATTTTTTAAATTTCTGTGATAGAGCGTATGGGAAGGAGATGTTAGGTGTTAGCTTGAAAGGTTTTATGAACTGGAACAAATGTGAATGGTTCTATTTCTCTTGTTTTGGAACTGGTGGCCTGCCATCAGGGCAGATTTGATTTTTTTTTTTCTTCCCTGCATTGGTTGAGCAAGGTCAAGAAAAATGATTATGATGAGACACTCAGTATAGTAGCTAGGAATCTTATGTTGGCAAGTGACAGAGACTCAACTCAAAACAGTCTTAAGGAAGAAGAACATTAGCTTACAAAACTAATATCTGGGAGGAACAGCTTCAGGCATGGCTAGATCCAGCAGCTCAAATGAGGCCATCAGGACTTGTTCTAGCTTCATCTTTCAGCGTTCTGTTGGTCTCTTTCTTGGCTGCTCCTTCAAGAGTGGCCTGCAGCAGTGCATGTTCATGTCATCCTCACAGCTGGTAATGGGAAGGTAGTTTCTATTTTCCACTCATTTTAGCAGAAGTCACAGGACTGAGTTAATGGATTTTGGGGGGAATGCTAGATTTTGGACAATGCTAATTGGTTGATCTGGATCCCATGCTCAACCAAATCAAAGGAAAACCAAGGTATTGTTAATGTATGGGGAGTGGTTACTGGGGTGGGGACAAGGACAATGGATATTTAATTCAGCCAGGGGTTCTTAAGCCAAGGTCATGGGTTTGATTCTTTTGAGAACTGGTGAGCTCTGCACTGTGGCCTTTGGCTGGACCCTGGCTGGACCATCCTTCTTATGAACACATGCCCCTATGATGGAGACAGCGAAGAAAGTGAAGGTGGTGGGGAGACTTGGTTCAGTCTCTTCCTCAGCCGTGGCCAAATCTGCCAGACTCCCTGTTCACTCATGGCTGCTCATTATGGACAAGAGGTGTTTACCTTGTAATACTTTATTGAGTCATTTCACAGTAAAATGTATTGCAGCTGTTTAAAAACTAGTTACAAGTTTTTGACATTCCTCTCACTGGGGGATATGGGGTCTGTATCTCCCCTTGAGTCTGAGCTGACTTGTGACTGCTCTGACCTCTACAGTGTGGCGGGAATGACATTGTGGCTTCTGAGGCTGAGTCCTTAACGGCCATGTATTTGTGTCATGTAGAATGTTCCCTTGTGACGTCCTTTCCTCTCTGAGCCGCAACGCCATGCTGTGAGGAAGCCCATGCTGTGGGAGAGGCCACATACAGGCACTCTGGTTACTGAAGTCTTCCAGCCATCCAAGCCCAAGTGTAGACATGTGAGTGAATGAATTGCCAGATGAATCGAGTCCAAGTCTTAGGGTCAGCTCAGCTATTCATTTCTCCTAGCCGAGGCTTCTACCTCTGTGGGGCAGATAGCCCATCCCCTCTATATCTGGTCTGAGTTCCTGATCCACAAAGCTCATGAGCTATAATAAAATGGTGTCTGTCTACACTACTAAATGTGTGGTGGTTTCTCACACAGCAGATAACTAGAACAGACAATGCTTGCATTGCTAGCAATATCTTTTGGACAAAGCAAGTCAGGAATGGCAGAGATCTGTTACCTATGTACTGTCTGACCCAGTAATTCTACTGGGAATTTGTCAAAAGGAAATAATCTCAACTGTGGAAAATGGATCAAACACTATATATACAGTGTTATTAATAATAGGAGGAAATTGAAAACAACCTAGTTTTCCAATGATGGGGATGATTCTTTGACGAACTATTTATGGAGGTGTCTGGGTGGCTCAGTTGGTTGAGCATCTACCTTTGGCTCAGGCCATGGTAGATCCCAGGGTCCTGGGATTGAGCCCCACTATGGGCTCCCTGCTCAGGGGGGAGTCTGCTTCTCTCTTTTCCCCTCTCCCTCAGTTCATGTTCTGTCTCTGGCTTTCTCTCTCTAAAATAAATAAAATCTTAAAAAAAATTAAAAAATAAATAATTATGGCTGCTACTGAGTATTTGATATGTGACAGTCTCTGTGAAAGAGCTGCCCATAAATCATCTCCTAATCCTTTCGATAATCTTTGAGGTAGGGGTTATGACCTCAGTGCCCCACCATTCGAAAGTGGAAATTGAGGCTTGGAAAGCTTGTCGCTTGCCCAAGTGTGCAAGTAGCCACCCTGCTGATGTGAAAGCCATGTTCAAAATATACATGATCTGACTTAAGGCAGGAGAATGATTTAGAAAATCTTTGGTAGAGCCATTCAACAGTGTATCAGGTAGTTTTTATACATGACCTGTATCAGGAATTTTTGATAATAGGAGAAAGTGTTTATGCTAAGTTAAGTGGGAGGAAAATGCAGAGTGAAAACTGCATATACAGTAAGATACCAGCTGATTAAAACCATGCGAAAAAAAGCAAGAAGTGCGCAAAATGTGAACAGTGGGTGGTAGGAGCGTGGATATATGGGCCATCCTGAGCTTTTCGGCATTTTCAACTTTTCTACCATAAGCAAATGCTACAGAAGAAAAATACACAAAGAAGAAGTGACCTGTAGTTAACAATAGTCAAGCATAATTAATGAAATGACAAAGGATAACTAAAGTTGCTTGTTAGTTAAAAAAATAAATAAAAAGCCCATTACTGTGACAATTATCTTGTGCCTGTTCTGGTAAGTCACCTGGGGGCATTCTTAGTGGTGGGGCAGGGTGGGAGGTGGCCAGGCTCTGGGCTGGGCCACCTTCTCCAGCCAGGGTTCCACGCCGGAATGGCTGCTGGCATCACCTGCCGTGACTCATTCAGGGATCCAGCCCGTTGGGGCAGGAGCTGGAATGGAAGATGGAAACGAAATGGTGGAACAGAGGCACCCATTGTGGACTGCCAGAGGAGAGAGGCTGAGAAGGTGTTGGTCACATGGGCAGGCTGTCTCCCCCTTGAATCTTGTGCACACACGCGTGCACACATGTTAGAGACAGACTTGAGTGTCTTGGGCAGGTTTGCTGTACTCAGGTAATGTCTATGTCTCCTTAGATTTCTCCACTGAATCAATTCTCTCTTTTTAAGATCTTATTTTCTTATTTGAGAAAGAGAGCAGAGCGAGAGAGCACTTGAGCAGGGGTGGGATGGGGGGGCGCAGAGGGAGAGGAAGCAGACTCCTCTCTGATCAGGGAGCCTGACTTGGGGCTCCATCCCAGGACCCTGGGAGCATGACCTGAGCCGTTGGCAGATGCTTAACTGACTGAGCCACTCAGATATCCCTCCACTGAATCAATTCTTTTTTTTTTTTTTTTTTTTTCACTGAATCAATTCTTAACAGAGGCCCAGTAGTTATTGGTGTGGCCCAAAGCGTTAGGAGGCAGGCCTGCCTTAGGCTTAAGACTCCAGTTAGAATCTGAGGCTTGACTGCCAGGAATCAGTGGCTTGGCTCTGTGCAAGATAGAGCTTTAGTTTTCCCTTCTGTGAAATGGGAACAAGAATGGTGCCTTCTATCAGACTCATCTCTAGGAAGAAATCCAGCGATGTATCCTTCAAGCAGGAGGCCCTCAGCCATGTTGGGGATGTCAGCACTGAGTATCAGTGTTACCGGTAGTTGGGACCATCAGCCTGTCACCTGGAGCAGAGCCATCCAATAAAAATATAACACATCTCCTCAGAGCCATGCGTGTAATTTAATGTTTTGTTTTCTTTTTTAAGATTTTTATCCATTTATTCATGAGAGACACTGAGAGAGAGAGAGAGGGGGCAGAGACACAGGCACAGGGAGAAACAGGCTCCATGCAGGAAGCCTGACGTGGGACTCGATCCTGGGTCTCCAGGATTGCACCCTGGGCTGAAGGCGGCGCTAAACCGCTGAGCCACCCGGGCTGCCCAATTTAATGTTTTCTTATAGCCACATTAAAAAAGTAAAAAGAAACAGGTGAAATTTTAATAATATATTTTATTTAACCCAATATATCCAAAATGTTATTTCTCCCGCATGTAATCAGTGTAAACATACTATTTATGAGATATTTTACAGACTCCGTCTTTGAACTCTGGTGAGGTTTTTACATTTATAGAACCGCTCAATTTGGATGTTCGGTTTTCATTCAGAAGTGTTTGATCTCTGTTTAGATTTCATAAAGTATACATTTGAAAAAGTATATTTGTACCCAATTTGTTCTAGTAACTGAATCGAGTATTGGTTTGTAGATTGAAATTAACTGAAACAAGGGGCACCTGGCTCGCCCTGTCGGTGGAGCACATGAGACTCTTGATCATAGGGCCATGAAATCGAGCCCCATGTTGGGGATTAAGTTTACTTAAATAAGTAAATAAATAAATAAAAATGAAATAAAATTAAACTTTCAGTCCCTTAGCTGCAGCAGACACATTCCAGGTGTTGTGACCTGCCCGTGTGGCTACTGGGGATGTGTCTGATGGCACATGGGTGGAGATTACCCTTGAGCTGTGAAACCAGTCTGTGTGGCTTCCGGTCTTTACCACTTTCCAGCTGTGTGATTGTGGGTGAGTTACTTAAGCTCTCTGTGCCTCTGTTTCCTATATGTCAGATGGGTATTATGATAGTAATTCCTGAATGTCAGCCCTCTGGGTGGTGCCAATGTTTC
Organism: Vulpes lagopus; assembly: GCF_018345385.1. Classification (NCBI taxonomy): domain Eukaryota; kingdom Metazoa; phylum Chordata; class Mammalia; order Carnivora; family Canidae; genus Vulpes; species Vulpes lagopus. The sequence goes on from NC_054837.1 coordinate 31,978,256, forward strand.
AAGTTAACCGTGGTGCACCAGTATATTGCGGATTGAATCTAGCTTTGAGTTAGTTTTTAGGTACCAAATAGAGCCAGTGCTAACAGACCTACAAACAGTAGCCAGGTCTAGAAGGTAGTATAGCATAGTGGCTAAGGGCACAGACCCTAGACCTAGACTTTCAGTGTTCAGATCCTCACTTTGCTGCTTAATACCTGTGTGACCCTGTGAAGATAGTCTCTGTGTCATGATCTTTTTCATTTGTAAAATGGGGTTAATTGGTTGTGGAAGATATAAATGAATATACGTGTCAGTACCTGGTACCTAGTGTGTGTGCTATTGTCTTATTTGTTATACTATTATTCTCTCAGTCTATTACCATTTGGTAATTCAGATATGAAACCCTTGAGAACCACAACAATCTCTGGAATCTTTAGAACAGAAGTTGCAATGGGTGAGAATGTGCCTAATCTGGCCCGTGGATGTGATTTGTTTCGCTTGCTTACTGTTTAGCCCACAGAGAATTAAAAGTGGAGTTGGTTGCCAAATCTTAAAAATAAGAGAGAGATCAAATAAAAATCCAGATTTCTAGGATTTCTCTTGAAATATCATGAGTGGGAGCCACCTTGGGCTGCTCTTCCCACTTGGCAACAATGGGCTGGAGCTAAAGAGCTGCCCTACCTTGAGGGGGAGGGGAGTTCTGCTATTAACCACAGTCCCCACCACTCCCTTTTGCCTCCCCCCTGGGCTGCTTCACTCATTTACCTTCCCTGCCTGGCCCCAGGCATAATTTGAGTTTGGGAATCCCAGAGCCCTTGTTTTGATCTGAAGGTAGTTTAAAAAAGCCAATGTAAGCTCCAGTGTAATGGTGCATATGTATTTACACCTGGCTTTTGCAGGATTAACTTGGTGCCTTTAGAGTCAAAGCCATGTCCCTGGGTCTGTGTCGAAGGCATAGGATTGTCCATGACAGCACAGACTTCCTGGCCCATAGTCTGTCCCAGACATTCTCCTCTCAGCTGATGCCAGCTCTATCCTCCGGAGCCGTGTAGTCATCTCCGATTTCTAATGATCTTTCATCCCACGTCCTCTTGGCTGTACCTTCAAAATATGTCCAGAATCAGTTTATTTCTACCCCAACTGCCTCTGCCTCCTGCTTCCTCTATTGCCCCTAGTTTAATTTCTACCCAGCAGCCAAAGGGATACACTGTAATAGAAATGAACAGACTTAATCTTTTTAGAGCTGTTTCGTGTTTACACAAAAATGAGCAGAAAGCACAGAGAATTCCCATATGCCCTCCTCCCCTATTATTTCTTAAATTTATTTTTAAAGATTTATTTGAGAGAGAGCCTATATGCAAATATGCATGAACAGGGGGAGGGGCAGAGGGAGAGAATCTCAAGCAGATCCCTTGCTGAGTGCTGGGCCCGATGCAGGCAGACCTCACAATTCCGAGATCACGACCTGAGTTAAAACCACCAGTCGGACACTTAACTGCGTTACCCAGGCTCCCCACTCGTCCCCTATTATTAACATCTCACGTGCGTAGAACATTACGACTGATGAACCAATGGTGTAACATTATTATTAACTAAAGTCCCAGTTTACAGTAGGATTTGCTCTTTGTGTTATGTATTGTTTGGGTTTTGACAAATGCATAATGTCATGTATCCACCGTGAACAGCTTCTCACCCTAAAGATCTTCTGTGCTCTCTCCTTCCCTGAACTGCTGGAAGCCACTGATCTTTTTGCTATCTCCATCATTTTGCGTTTCTCAGAATGTCATATAGTATGTAGCCTTTTTAGATTGGCTTCTTTCATGTAGCAGTGTGCATTTACAGTTCCTCTGTGTCTTTTCATGGCCTGACAGCTCATTTTTATTGACAAAAAATATTGCATTGTTTGGGTTCACTACAGTTTGTCTAACATTCACCTTTTGAAGGGCATCTTGATTGCTTCCAAGTGTTGGTAATATCTACTATATTTGTTACTGTTTCTGTTGGTTGCCCTGGTTTTCTGTTTGTTTATTTGGGTCTTCCACTCTTCCACTGCTTTCGTTTTAGTTGACCATTTTATATAACTCCAGTTTTTCTCGTCTCTTGGATATCAAATATACTTTTCTAAAACTTTATTTAGTGGTTGCCCTTGAGTTTGCAGTATGGTTTACAGCCACTCCAAGGGAGGGAGCCTTTTAATGCCTAAGTCAGATCATCTCCTTCTCTTGCTCAGAATCCATAAGGGCCTGCTCATCTCACTCAGATAAAAGTCCTTATGGTGGGCTCCAGTCCTTATCATCTGGCCCTGGTCCTCTCTGAGTCCATCTCCTTCCTCTGTCCTCTTGCTGCAGTCACATTGCCCTCTTTGCTTTTATTCAAAACCACAAGACACCTCCCACCTTCAAGCTTTTGCTCCAGCTGTTCCCTCCACCAGGAGTGCTCTTCCCAGATATTTGGCAAACTCCCTCACCCCCTTCCAGTATTTGTTCCTACCACCCCACTATGTCTCTTGATGACCTCTTTCTTCATATGGTCACACAACCTGCCCCTTAACTGCCCTGGGCCTTTTTGATGCTGCCGTTTTCTCCCTAGCTCAAGTCACCTTCTGAACAACCTACTTAATTTACTTGCTGTGTGTATGGTTTGTTGGCCATCTCCCACCATGAGAATGTCCACCCCACAAGGCAGAGATGATTTGGGTCTCTGCTGTCCTGAGTGCCTGGCACAGAGCCAACCCATAGCAGGTGCTCATAACTGTTTGTCAAATGAATGAGGACACAGGTGAGTATTGGCTGCAAAATGTCTTTGGAAACAAATTTTTTAGTGTTGTGCCAAGAATCATAGGATCAGGACCATGCTGTTTGGAGGACACCAAGACTCCCCCAGGTCCTTGTGCTAAGTCAGGGATCAGAGTAAAAGGAGCCACGGAAAGCCATTCAGCTGGCAGTCCTGACTGGGTAGTTTCTTAACTGTGCATAGGAGGCCCACAGATTACCAGCTCCTGTGGATACTGTGTGCTTGTCCCTAATTCGCCCTTGTGAGCAGCCTGATTATTGATCAGCTCTTCTGGGGGTGGGGAGCAGGAGCAGTGGGAGAAATGGCCTTGCTTGGCCTCTGCTGTAGACCAACTTGATGGGTTCAAAGAGGGAGTGATAGGCTGGAAGTCACTGTGCTGGAAACAAGTTAGAATACTTGGGTCCCCTCCGTAATCCTGCTGGGTCAGGGTTGGTTGACTTGTCTTAGCCAAGGGAGCGAGCATCCTTACACCAAAGGTGGAGGGGAAGAGGGACCTGCCTACCCTTGGAAGGGGATTATTTAATATTTTGAGGCAGGTGTGCAGGTAGCACTCTGGCACCTGCAGGTTTCAGGCTTCCTGCTACAAATGTAGACCTAACATGCCAAGGCGTGGATAAGGACCCTCCTCTGAGTACTCCTCTTGGCCACTGTCGTTAGCTGGCCTTCTGCTGGGGTCCTCTGTGCAGAGCCCTGGGGCGGGGAACCGACCAGCCTTCTGGCTTGTTGCTGCTCCAACTCTATCTATCCTCCATATCTTAAGAAGCAGAGCAGGACCTTTCGGTGGTCACCTGTGCTGGCCATGCATCACATTAACATGTATGAACACCTAGTATGCATCATTCACTGTGCTCCGCGTGGGGTTTACAAGATAGCTTGGTTGTGATTTCTGCCCTCCATTACGTGCAGCCAGATTCCTGGAATCAGGAATTGAGATGCTCAAAGGTGATGTCCAAAATGTTTAGCAACCAGTTCAGCACGGACAATAGGTGATGAGAATGATGGTGCCTTAAAGCATCAGTGTGATTTCAGGAATGCAGCCCTGGAATGGATAGGGATGAGGTCATCCAGGGCCAACTGGCAAATGCAGAGAGAGGTGCAGCGAGGCTCATGCGTTGGCTCCCATCCCCTTCCATGTTGTCCAGTGATTCTTCTTGTTAGTTCTTTCTCCTGTGTTATTGATTCCCAGCAGTAGACACATTTCATTTAAAAAAAATACCCTAGGCCACCATCCTCCACCCCAGCCAGCTACTGCCCAAATTTCTCTCCGTCATAGGAGACGTTCCACAAAAATGTTGACTGTGCTCTTGGCCCTCATTTCTTTGATCTCGCTCCCTCTTGAACCCACTCTAGTCTCACTTTATCCCCTGCCGCTGTATGGAACCTGTCAAAGTCCATTGCCATCTCTCTAACATTTGACTAGGTCACCACCTCCCTGCCTCCTGGTCACTTTCTTCCATTTGCTGTCTCTCCCCAGGCTCCTTGTAGCTCTCTGTTCATCTCTGGACCCCTGGAATTGGGAATGGCCCTGGACCTGGCTCTCAAGCTTACCTTGTTGGCACTCTTACCCCAGGCAGTGTCTTCCAGCTGGTGGTGCTAGAGGCTCTCTCTGCATTGACTATGCCAGCTCATCCCCAGGGCCCCTGACCCGTGGACCCATGTGTCCCACTCAGCAGCCCCTGAGAGACTTCCTGGAGCCTTGAACTCTCTGAGCTCTTCCTTTGGCTTTCCTCATTTCAGAAGATGACACCTTCACTTCCACGGGTGCAGACTCCAGACCTTGGGGTCACTCTTGATGTCTCTTTCCCAAATCCACACCACCATGTCAGTCTCAGCAGCACATGTACTCTGCAGCCCGCCAGTGGATGTGCTGGCTCTACTTCCAAAATCTGTGCCCAAGGCAACCTCTTCTTACTGGGCCCAGGTGACCCTGCCCACCCCAGGACAATGCCAGTAGACTTGAGGGAACGGTGTCAACTCAAGGGGAGTTGTCAATTGGATAATGTCAGTATCCTGTTCCCAATACCTTGATGGTCTCACTCAGAGCAAAAACCCAAGCCTTGGTCAGGGCCCTTGAGGCCCGAAGGATCTGGCCTCCTGCCTGCCTGTTCCTCCAACACGACAGGCACATTCCTACCTCAGGGGCTGCACTCGTTGTTCCTCTGCCTAGAATGCCCTTCCTCCAGATATTGGCATGGCACTGTCCCTTTTTTCCCCTATATCATTGCTCAAATGCCACCTTCTCAAAGTGTCCTTCATTTGCCAAGCACCCTCCCAAGAAAGCCCCCCTTCCTATCCCAGCCATGCCCCCCCCCCTTTTAGCTTTCTGTTTTCTTTGTATCCCTGGTCACAGCGTAATAGCCTTTCCACTGTTGTATCCTACCTTCATGATTTGTGCTTTATCCAAATGCTATGTGTACTGTGATTTATGCAATGCTGTCCTGAGCTTTCCTCACTGCTTTGTGTTCCATTCACACAGATAGAAGACCTAGTGTGGAATGTCTGCATAGCTGCAGCATCAATCTGGAACGACCTAAAATTGCAGGCAGTCTCTTTCTGTTAAAGAGTTAAAATGACCCTGATATCTAGGAATGTTTTGAGAAAACTTCCGACTCCTAAGAGTACAGTATTTTGGGGTCATATTTTTGTTGATCTGAAAGTTTACGTCTGTGGCAGCTTTTTGGAATCCTCCCACTGCAAGATGGTATTCCTACATCATCTTAAGTGAACCCAGTCTTTTCTGTATATTTCTTTTTTTTTTTAAGATTTTATTTATTTATTTATGAGAGAGACACACAGAGAGAGAGAGGCAGAGACACAGGCAGAGGGAGAAGCAGGCTCCACGCAGAGAGCCCCATGCAGGACTCGATCCAGGGTCTCCAGGATCATGCCCTGGGCTGCAGGCGGCGCTAAACCGCTGCGCCACCGGGGCTGCCCTGTATATTTATTTCTTTAAATTGACTCAACTCACTTTTTAATAAACCAACTCTTCTCCATCCTAAGCAGTCATATATCTGAGAAATCATGAGTTCAATTAGATTACAGGTCGCCTGTAGTTACACATCATCCCCAACAACTTTACCATTATGTTGGCTTAAATAAGTAAAGGCACTTACTTCTCTCTTACGTGAGTCTGGTGGAAGCATCCAGGGCTGGTGTACAACCAGGGACTGAAGCTCTTGTCTTGTTCCACCATCCCTAGGTAATGCCCCCACCATGTGGTGCAAGATGACCCACATCCATGTCCACATTCCAGCCAATGGGAAGGCACAAAGTGGACGTGGGGACACTCTCCCTTCTTGCCGTCGCTTCTCAAATTCTATTGTCCAGAGCTCAATCACATGACCATATCTAGTTGCAAGGGAAGCAGGGATATGTAGTCTCTACTGGGAGGCTAAATTTTGGGGATTCAACTGATACCCAGGAAGGGTATTGGGTAGTTTCTACCACAATAGGGTGGTTATATACTTTTCTAATAGACATTAAAATAAATGGTGCTAAAAAATCTGTTGAGGCTCATTCATATCTAGACCACCTCCAGTTGTTGGGTGTGTATATCACACTTGAGAAACAGTATTATGAGTCAGTGTGCTCTATCACCCTGTTGGAATCCTTGCCTTATTGGAAGTAGGACATAGGCTTTGCTATTGCAGGATGTGGGGCCTGTTGCCTTTTTCGGGTGCCTCCAGGAAAGATTGGACACCCCTCTTCTTGGAGTGGAGAGCTGCTGTGAATATGTATCACTTGCGCACTACTTAGTCCATCCTCTGACTGTCCAGGGGGGCTGCCCGTCAGGGTGGTCAGGCATGGGTGGGACACGGGAGTGCCACGTCAGTTCCGGGGGCCCGTGCGGATGGGTGTCACTGCCACCTCTGAACCTTAGTGTGCCATACTAAGGCTGGGATTTGTCTTAGCAGGGATACATCAGCTGGAGCCGTCACAAATCCTGATGGGAATCGGGAGTCCCATCTTAATGACTCGCCAGCGAAGTGCATGATGGCAGCCACATGTCCCAAAGCCAGAAGGAGCTTGTCTGTTAAAAGTTAATGATCTAGGAAGTCTTGACATAAAGTAAAACCTTGAGTGAAATTCCATGGTGTCGCGGACAGTTAATTCTTTATTAGGTTTTCCTAAGACTGAGATAAAAAGCATTTTATTCTTTTAAAGATTTGCGTTAACATGTCATTGCATTTTATAGATACATTGGTCTCCATTTGGCTAATCTGGGACAGGTAATGGAAATCCCTGTGCTGTGGAATGGCAGACAACTTCCTAATACTTTGCTGGCCTGTTATTTTCACTTTGGTGGGAATCGCAAGTCTCAAAGACGAGGCCGTCCGGGTGAGGCCCACGAGGACAACCCGGGCTGTTTCGTTTGCAGCTGGCTGAAGCGGAGTCTGTCGTCCTCTGCTGCCGTATTTAACAGCTCTGTAGACCACAGAGATCATGCCAGGTTGTTTTGTCTGAGAGAGTCTCGTAATGGGCTTTGGGGAGGGAGAAGGAGAATACGTCAAAGGTTCCAGGCTTCACTAGCTTTGTGCCGCAGCAGTTGCCTACGTGGGGAATCACTCTATTACAGAGTCTCTTGCCAGGCAGGTGAGGCCAGTGGTTAGGGTGGCCCGCTGGGGCTGCAGCCAGGGGCAGACACTGCTCATTTCCACTCAGGAATGGGGGGCCAGAGGTGCTGCATCTTCCAGTTCTTCAACTGATGCTGGAAATCTGGACTCAGGAGAAATGTAGCAAATAAATCTAAATTGAGAAATACTGTGCAGACTAACCAAAACACACCTGTAGGCCGCATTAGCTATTAGAAGCTTTAGTTTTAGCCAATGGTGCATGAGGCTTATTCTTCAATCCTCAGCCAGGACTTCTACCTTGAGCTCTATCTAGACTTCTCTGATGGCCTACCTGACGTGTCCCTGGGGGCATTCTCTACTTACCTTGTCTGTGCCCTGAACTCTGTCCTCTTGTAGCATTCCCTATTTCTGTCAATGGCAACTCCATTCTTCTAGCTCCTCAGGCAGAAGAGCCTGGAGCCCTCCGTTATTCCTCTGTTTCTATCCTACCCAAGCCATCAGCAAATTTTGAGGCCCGAGCTTCCATGTCTCTGCAGACTCTGGCCCCTGTGCACCTCGACTGTCCCACTGTGCTAGAACATTTGCACCTGCTACTCCCTCTCCCTGGAACCTCTTCTGTTTTGTCTCTCTCACCTCCTTAGACTTTTATCCCAGTGCCTCTTGCCCAGAGTAGGTTCCTGACCATCCTATCCAACATTGTGATCACTCGCACCACTCCTGCCATCATTCTTTTTTTTTTTTTTAATATTTATTTATTTATTCATGATAGACAGAGAGAGAGAGAGAGGCAGAGACACAGGAGGAGGGAGAAGCAGGCTCCATGCCAGGAGCCCGACGTGGGACTCGATCCCGGGACTCCAGGATCGCGCCCTGGGCCAAAGGCAAGCACCAAACCGCTGAGCCACCCAGGGATCCCCTCCTGCCATCATTCTTTATCCCCCTTTCCATCTTTGTTTTTCTTCCTGGCACTTACTACTGTCAAATGTACTATACATTTCATTTCTTGATCTTCTGGTGCTCTTTCTTTTTCCCACTAGAATATCATCTCCATGAGGCCAGGGGTTTCTGTCTGGCACCTGGAGAGGGCTCATTTTTAAACAAGTGAATTAAGAGTGTAGATTCAGGAAAGTTTTATGCATTACTATCACAAACCTATGGATTTATGTGTAATTAATATGTTTCAGTTGTTGTTACCCTTTTAGTTTACATAAGCTTCTTAACCTCTGTTCCTTGGAATCGTTCCTGTAAAATAGGGATGATAGTAGCAAGCCCTGTAGGGCTGTTGTTGGACTCAGTGGGCCAACATATGAAAAGCACTTAAAACAGTGTCTGGCAAATAGGAAGCATCATATAAAGGTTTGTATTATGATTATTGCTACTACTATTATTTATCCGAAAATTAAAATATTACGAAAAGGGCTACCATCTATTGTGATCAACACCCCCAACCATGCTTCTGCTCACTTTTCTCCTTGGAAGTAAACTACTGTTATTAGCCTTTTTTCTTTATTTTAGATCTTTTATGTGCAGCTAAGTATAAATATATGTACCCGTAGAAAAATATAGTACTTCAAAAAATAAACACTATACTTCACATAATTTTTTGGCAAGTTGCTTCTTTTTTTTCTCTCTTAGTAATACATTGTAGAGATGGTTGACTTCATTCTTTGCTGCCGTTATATATGGTTCCAGGCTATGGACCTGCTCCAGGTTCTGTGGCCATTCCCCACTGGTGGACATTTAAGCTGTTCCCAAGTTTCTACTACTATGAACAGCGCTCGCTTAGTATCCTGGTGTCTGCCTCATGAGCGCTTATGCCTTTCTGCAGGGTAGCTACCAGGGCCTGAGGTTGTATCCAAGTGTTTATGCACTTGCCATTTTAATAAATACTACACATCGCCATCTCAAATGCTGTTGCTGCTCATGGTTCTCACTAGCAGGCTGCAAAAAGCCTTTACTTTTTAAAAAAATTGTAATTGTTATTTTGACAAATAAGAAAAAATATGAAAAGTACAAAGTGTTACATAACAAACATCAATGTACTTTGCACCTAGAAATGTCGGCTGTTAACATTTTGTCACATTTGTCCCAAGTCTTATAATTTTACTTAACAAATACCCAAACGTTATGGATAAAGTTCTTTTGCACAATTTCATCTCCCTTCCCAGAGGCAGTCACTATTATGAATTTATCATGTACCCTGCAAACCACTTTCATATTTTACTTATATATAGAACCACGAAGAATATATTATGTTTGTGCATTTAAATTTTTTTTATTGACCATAGGATTCTGTAATTTGCGTTTTTTCATCCAACAATATATTTTGTAGACCTACCTTAGTCTTTTACCTGCTGTGTAATATTCCATTGTATTTGGAATTGTTTTTTTTTTTTATTTTATTTATTTTTTTTAAAATTTTTATTTATTTATGATAGTCACAGATAGAGAGAGAGAGAGAGAGAGAGAGAGAGAGAGAGAGAGAGAGAGGCAGAGGGAGAAGCAGGCTCCATGCACCGGGAGCCCGATGTGGGATTCGATCCCGGGTCTCCAGGATCGCGCCCTGGTCCAAAGGCAGGCGCCAAACCGCTGCGCCACCCAGGGATCCCTGTATTTGGAATTGTATGTCTTCTCCAAATGATGGACATTTAGGCTGAATTCTAGTGATCTACGATTACAGCCAGTGGTGTGATGAACATCCTGGTCAGGGAACGTTCAGATTCTTCATTACATATTTTTACAATCTTTCGGTTTTATATACTATACAGGACAGGATGTAATCTTTTCATAGACACAGAAACCTTGAAAAGAAAAATATAATTTTATCTTTTTTTCCCCTACCTGTCAGATGACTGTTCTTTCAAGGATAGGAAGCCTGGCTAATTTGCAGCTTGCTTTCATTAGTTTAGATATTGTTGTTGCTAATGTACCTCAAGGTGGAAAATTTCTATACTCTGGGATCTAAATTTGAATCTTTTTGTACTGTATGTTTTCATTCCTTCAACTGGTATTTGCCACGTGCCTCTTCTGTGACAGGTGCCGTTCTCACAGGCAGATGTGGGTTTCCATTCTGGGGACATGGACAGAGTAACAGGTACAGATCAGCATCTTCTCTTCCCCTCCCAGGGTTCATTTCTCAAGAGCAAATGATGTGTTTCCTTGGCAAGGTCTGTTCCCAGCTGAGCTCTTGAGGGGTTGTATGGCAAGCAGTTTCAGTGTGAGTAAACCTAAAATTTCAGAGAGTTGTGTTCTGATTATCTGTTGGTGCATAACAAGCCACTCGGAAACATAGTGGCTTCAAACAGCGATGGCATTTATTTTGCTCGCTAATCTGCAGTTGGGGCAGGACTTGGCAGGGACAGCTGTCTCTGTAGTGTTTGCCATCCTCTGGGGCAGCAGGAAGGAATCATTTGAAGACTCACTTACGTTTCTGTGGGTTGATGCTGGTGGTCAGCAGGACCTCAGCTGCCCTGTGGCTGGAAGGCCTCCATGTGGCCTTCCTATGTGCCTGCCTGACTTATTTACAATAGGGTGGCAGGTTGGGAGGCTGAGCCTCCTGGGAGGACCAGTCAGGAACTGCATCGCCTCTTATGACTTAGTCTCAGGAGTCACCCAGAGTCACTGCTGCTGTAGTCTCAGGCTGAGGAGGCTCCAGGGCAGGGGGCCTCCTATCCATGAAGGTGTGTGATGCCCACTGTAAGAAGGGCACATGGGATGGACACATTTGTGCAGTGGGCAGTAGCATCCACATGAGCTGTGCAGAGCAATCCTTAGTCCTGTATATGCAGGCAGCCCAATGTTCCAGTGGGCAGGGACTTGAGTGAGACCTGTGTGGAGGTAGCCGTGTGGACAGTGGTTGGGATCTTAGCAGTCTTTGAGGGCTATTGGATGCATCCAGACATTGCATTGTTTCCTTAATGCCCCATAATATCCGTTGTCCCTCTCATTTCACAGATAAGGAAACTGAGGCTCAGAATCCTTGAGTAAGCTCCAGGATCCACACAGTTAATAAGCAGGGAGCCTTGGGTTGGACTTCAGAAACCTGTTAGACTCCCTGCCTCTGTCAACATATCCACCCCCTTCCTCCCGGGAGGTCAGGCTTCTGTTTTGCTCTGAAAGCTCCCAGTTGTGGGACTCCATGGGGCCGTCTCTGAGTGGCCACTTGGTGTGGTAGGCCTCTAGTTACCATGGTGACCATAGCCAGCCACATAGAGAGACACTTTTGACCTTTTTTCCTCTGCCCCTCCCCGCCTGCACACTCCGAGGTTCTGGCTCTTACTTAACAGAGAGACTCAATGCATTTAGAGGCTTCCGATGGGCACCTCCTGTCCATCTGCTAATGGGCTTGTTGATTTGAGAAATGGTCTTAGGATGTCTCCTTGACTCAAGGCACGAGCTGGGCAATTATAAAAATGAAATATGATGTCATGTCAGGCAGCCCATCACCGAGCTCTGGTGTCTGAGACTGTTCAATTATCTTTACCTGTTTCCAGGGATTCCAAACCTTTCAGTAAAAGACCTTTCAAGGTGGGATTTCTCCTGCCTGCTCACTCTTCTAGGCTATTTTGGGATGATGGGGTAAGACATACTTACATCTTTTTCTTTGACCATAATTGAGCATCAAAGGTGGTGTGTGTTGGTGTTTGCAGAAGAGTTCTGTAGCCAGTGGCCCTTTGTTTTTTTTTTTAATAATTTAAAAAAAAATCTATTTATGATAGGCACACAGTGAGAGAGAGAGAGAGGCAGAGACACAGGCAGAGGGAGAAGCAGGCTCCATGCACTGGGAGCCCGACGTGGGACTCGATCCCGGGTCTCCAGGATCGCGCCCTGGGCCAAAGGCAGGCGCTAAACCGCTGCACCACCCAGGGATCCCCGCCAGTGGCCCTTTGAACGGGAAGTTCTCCTACGAGGATGTCCCTGGCTCTTACCGCTCACCCTGTGTGGCATCTCTGTGTATTAGTCATAGAGGGTCTGGGCCACCGTTGTAGAAGGGAGAACGTACTAACCTTGGGTTAGGAGGGGAAGCTGCTGCTGGTTAGGAATGTTGGTTTAAAATCAGAGTTAATTGGGATTTAAATTTGTTTAAATAAACCTGAAAATGTTACATTCACAGAACACATGTGGCATCTGCTGGGGCGATTTCCATCCTTCCAGTTTGCTCAGGTTGTAGTGGGTCAGGCCACACTGTAGCGTTAAATACCCCTGGCGTGACAGTGGCTTCTCTCCCACCCCATTCAAGCCCCATCACACCCTGCCTGGAATCTGCCTCTTCACATCTTCTTGCTTTCATGCTGGGCTCTTTACCATCTAGTCTCTTATCAAGGAGCCTTTAAAAAGTGAGTAAAATATTGCTGTCCTTCTGCTCAAAACCCCCAACAAATAGGGTAGAGAGTGGCAGGTCAGAGGGCAGGTGGTGAGGGCCGGGAGGTTAGATAAGGAATATGATGAACCTTTTTTTAAAAAGATTTTATTAATTTATTCATGAGACACACACACACACACACACAGACACAGGCAGAGGGAGAAGCAGGCTCCTTGTGGGGAGCCTGATGTGGGACTTGATCCCAGGACCCCTGAGCCAAAGGCAGATGCCCAGCCACTGAGCCACCCAGGCATCCCTATGATGCACTTTTTTTTCCTTTTTTTTTTTTTAGCAGCCTTATGTTTCATTCCTGGCCAGGGGCTTCGTGAGAAGTAGCTCAGTGAGGCTAGAGTAGTATCTCCTGTCACTGCTGGGGCCAGATCTGACTTCCAGGGACTGCCAAGTGAGAGATGGGCCAGATCAGAGGGACATTTCAGACTGAACTGATAGGCACATGATGTAAAGGATAAAGTAGAAGCTCCTATGGAAACAAAAGGGCCCCTGGCACTCTGTCCTAGGTCAGGTAATAGGGAGTGGTGGGGACTGTGGCAGAGGGAGAACATGTGCTCTTCCTGTAAGAGACAACCTGGCACCAGCCGCTGTGGTCCTGAGAGTGCGGCTCTAATCCTGCCAGACCGTTCAGTTTTTCAAGAGAAGCCAGTGGTCTCGCCTCGTGGCCACTCCCTGTTTTTGTTTTTGAGTATTGCTATGAACTCATGGATTTTAACATACTTGACGAGTTTCATCTGTTGAGTCATTCATTGTTTGGAAGCTCTAAATCATCCCAGATTTGCAGCTTTAGCCAGCAAGCACGCCTTCAGGCTGGCTCATGTGTCCTTCTGACACGTCCCTGTCAGTTTTGGAGTGCTTTCCTGTTTCCTGGCATGAGCTTTTCCAGGTTCATCTGGTACATTTACTGCTCCAGACATGGAACCAACCATTTCTCTAAGAAATGGATTTGAGCTCTGTTTTTAAAGGTTGGCAATAAACCCACATTCAGAATGAAGCTTGGCTATAGCCAAGTCTGTTTGTGGGGCGGCCCTCTGGGGTCCCTAGGTTGCAGTTTCAGCATCATTGGGAGAGCCCCAGGCTGAATGCCATCACCTCTGGAGAGATTGGCCTCTGCTCTTAGGGCCTGCTGGGCTGATGAACAGCCCAGCTAATGTGTCTGGACAGTTGCGTTCCACTTGGGGCAGTCACCCAAAAAGTGTCTGAAATGCACTTTCCCTGAGAGCTGCCTCACAGGCTCCATCTCACAGAAATCTGTCAAGACTCAGGTGTGGCTTCTGAGGCGAGGGAGCCGACTCTACTGCTGTTCCATTGTCCATTGTCATGGAATTACGTGTCTGGAATGGCTTGTCCCTAATGCACAGATCTTAAACCGATGGATGCATCTTCCTTTAAACCTTCTGCCTCTCCTGGCAGCCACTTCCCACACCTCTGCCACGTGGGCCGCTGGTGCTTCCTGTGTTTATTCAGAAGACTAGATGCTGCAGCCGCGGACTCTGTACGACTTCTCTCTAACATCTGCAGCGTGAGCTCGGGCTGAGATACCAGTACCCTGGTCCTGGCTTGGTGATGCACCAGATTCGGAGCTGCCTAACTAACCCTCCTGTGCCTCAGTTTCCTTACCTTGAAAGTGGAGACGGTACGAATATCTGCCTCAGAGCATTGTGCTGATGAGCACATGAGTTAATACTTGTAAATCCCTTAGAACAGTGGCTGAAACGCAGCAAAGGTCGGTACACCTTTATGACATTTATGATTATTGGGATCTCTGAGTCTAGGCAGGCGTCAGCAATTCCTGGATTGCGAGTTGCCTGGGCCAGTACATTTCTTTTCTCCTTTTCCTTTTTTCTTGGCTTTTTGTCATTCTTCACCCCCCCCCCCTTTATTTCATTGGTTAAAAGGATTTTCCTGCCATACACAGCCTGGGCTGGCTTCATGGATACGGGATGTGCTCAGTGACCCCAGGCGCCAGAATCAGGAGGGTCCTGTGCTTTGTTCAATGCTCTGTCGTCACCGTCATGAGATCCTTAATTTTTGAACAAGGGCTCTTGTGTTTTCACTTTGCACTAGTCCCCTTGAATCGCGTGGTTGGAGTTTTGTGTCACCAGGGTGGTGCTGGCTGCTGGGGCATCTCTGTGTGTCCCTGTCTCCTGGCACGGGATGGACTTGCAGGAAGTGCCAATGGCATGGAGTTCCTACTGCCTGAGACCCGTGCATCTGTTCTTTTCTCCATCTCTCTCTTTCTCTCTCTCTTTTTTTTTGTCTCGGTCTCTTCATCCAGCACCTGCCTAGCCTGCATGTGAGCTCGTGTGGGACGGTGTGCAGAAAACTGGCCGAGCCCGTGGAGAGGGTCTGATTTTGCTGTTTTCCTGACTGTCTCACTCCAATTCCTGGCCTCCTGCCCTTTGTGAGCTAACCTTGACGTGACCTGTGGGCGTCTGGAAGCGGTACTGGGAGCTGGCTTTCTTGGGATACTGGTATTTTGACAAGAATCAGCAGTGATGGCACCACCACAACTGGAGGCTTTGCTGACGTCTGGCACCCACCCTAGACTGTTTGGGGGCAGGTCCTGTGTAGACTCTGCCTTCTGTCCCGGGTGAGGAGGGGTACCAGGGCCCAGGTCGGCTGGGCTGCCTGCACTTCCTGGGGGCATCTGGGTACGTAGGTGCCTCCTGCACACAGGCTCATGGAGGCAGGGTGGCGAGGGGGTGGATTTGCTCAGTTTCTTGCTGTAGGCGCCTGAGCCAGTGAATTCTTGAAGCTGGGAACAGTGAGGTCGCGAACCCTTGCAAGGGGCACAAAGATCTTTTCTTCCAGCCCAAATTAGCAAAATTGCCAGAGGCTGTGGTCATTTTTCAGTTAAGTCTGAGGGGTTAGGAGTTGGGATGAACTTCTCTTTCTTTGGTGCAAATGACTAGGTCGCCTGCCTGTTCTTTCATTAGATTAGAATCAAAAGAAACTAAGAAACATCTTTGTGTGGAGTGGGTCTCCATGGCTTTGCTGCTGGTTGGGAGGTCTGCAGAGCCACTGCAGGGAACGAGGTGACACGGGTGGAGGCGGCGTGTGTGGGCGCTGTATTTGCAGGTGGCGTTGGCGCCCCATCTCCTCCAACACCCTCTGCATTTCTCCCTGCGTGCTAAACTCCATACTGCCCTTCTGGCCCAGCTCCTGCTTGGGCCCTGCTTCCCAGTTATTCCTGGTGTTTTTTCAAGGGTGAGTCCCAGTCGGGGCTCTCAAACCACATCTCACAGAGGCCAGTGGGAGCTCAGAGTGTGCAGCCTGCACCTGCCCGGGTTTGAGTTCTGGCTCTACTTCTGGCAGCTGTGTGGCCTTGAGCAAGTGAGTCTACCTCTCTGGGCCTGCATTTTCTCACGTGTAGGAGCTGGTCAAGGTACCCCTGGTATAGGGAGGATGAGTGCAGGTTAATACACGTCCTGCACTTGGGATGGCACCTGGCAAAGAGTGAGCACCAGGTAAATATTAAGTGCTGCTACTCAGATTCTTATAGAATGTTTCATAGCTTTGCATGTACCTGCATAGAAACAGGCTCTCTTCCTTCTCCTCCTCCTCCTGTGAGTTGTTGATGTGCAAAAGCACTCATGGGGCTTGCGACTGGGTGGTGCCAAGGTGGAAATGTTCTCTCTCACAGCCCTTACCCTCACCTTTCTTGGGCTCAGAATAGGACATAGGGCTTTGGTCCTGGTCCTGCCATGTCTGTGATGGGTGGCTGTTGGCCAGTCACCTGGTCTACTAGCTGTGCACCCTGAGCCCCTCTCATTCTGGGGTTGCTGGGTGGCATGGGTGGGCATGACCACTCGGCCTCCAGGTCTGCCCTGGCTGATCTGGGGAGCTCTTATTGGTTCTCTTTGTTGGCTTTCCCTGTGAGGAAGCTGTTCTTTCCTTAAACAACTCAGAAACACCACTTCTAGGAAGTGGAAATGCAAAGGTAAACGAGTCATATTCAAGAATTGTTTCTTAAAACATTGTCTATTGTCGCAGAAACTTGGAAGCAACTTAAATATCCAGCCGGAGAATGGCTCCATATGGTATTTCCATACAATGGAATACTACATGATAGCAGAACGAGTGGGTGACAGCAACATGCATTAGTAGATGTGAATTTCATGAATATATTGTGTAGAAAGTGCAAAGGGCAGAATAGTAGAGTATCATATTATTTACACAGAGTTTAAAATTCTGGATATGGCACAACATATTGCAGCAGAAGTAGACATTATATTCTGTAATCAAAGTAAAAACAGACGCAGCCCCAATGGACTCCCAAGTTCTGGAAGGGTTGGCTTCTGGAGTAAAGAAGGAATGTGGTAGGGGCCTTCCACATATTTGGGTGATGTCGTTCTTCAACTGAGTGGTCATACATGTGCATTCATTGTGTTGAAACCCTTTTGTAAATCCTAAGTATCATATAATAATACTTTTAAGGACATTTTTTCTGAACAAAAGTTTATAGAGCTAAAGTGGCACTGGGCTGGATATCCTTGACTTCCTCCCCAGAACTGACCCTCCAGGATCCTCTGCCATCAGTGACCTTGCTTTTTTCCAGGCAGTCCAGGAGGCATACAGGTTAAATATCCTGGTGACCGTGGACAGAGCTGGCTCCTCCGTGGTGTCCATTTCCTCTGGTGTAAGCTGGAGAGAGTTTAGTTTCTATGACTGGAACTCACAGGGTTGACTTGGGCTTTGCTGGGGTGGTGTCATGTGCAGAGCACCTGGCTCAGCTGGGCACGTGGGGACTGCGGTGCACAGTATGTGCCGTTAGTGATGGGGACACACAGTGGTTTCATCTATAATATGAGAGGGATGGTAGAGGGAAGGAAAGGGGGAAGTAAAGGCCCCCCCGCCCCCAACAGAAACTGCTACTTTCCTAGTTCCTAACGCGTCCTTGTTAAAGAGGCTACTGTCTCAAATTCAAAGCCCCACGAGGACCAGTTGGTTCTGAATCACACTGCTTCCAAGTCTTCTGTTTCGGTCACACATAGTACTTCTTTTCTCTTGGCCACGGGCTGACCTTGACCCATCATAGATCCCGTGGCTAATGGTGACCTCAGACTAACCTCTTCTCTTGCCACTATGGCACTGACCCTGTGGTTCCTGTCAGGGTGAGGACTGGGCTTCCCTCCC